>NC_069693.1:47529597-47841785 GCF_023699985.2 Odocoileus virginianus
GATCACAAAAATATTTACCAAGGTTTATTTTAACTCAAAATAAATGGCGTTTTAAAAAATATATATATATATATTTTCCCCACATGGATTTCAATGGACAAATCCATCAGCCCAAATAGGCAGAAATGAATGCCTTTTCTTGCTGAGTTGGAAATTTCCCCTCTGAGGCTGCCCTGACCTCCATGGAGGTTTCATTCTGTTGTCAGCTCTACAGGTGAATATCCTCTCACCACCCTCCCTCCAGCTATGCTTCTTGGCCTTGTTGGCCAATGTTTCTGGAATCCTGTTGCCTTCCTCTGCACGCTGGGGGCTGAGCAAATGGACTTGTGCTCCTCTCCGCCTGAGGGTTCTGTGCCGCCAGACTCCTTTTAGAGGGGGAGTAGGGGAGAGAGACGCGTCTAAACCAAGTGCCTAGGAGAGACCTTTCCCCTTAGAGAAGATGGTAGCCCTCCCTCCCACCCACCACCACCCCCCCCACAGAGATGGGGAGGGGATGCTACCTGCCTTCTTAGCCCTGTCTCATCTCACCTAACCCACTCCAGTATTCTTGGGCTTCCCTTGTGGCTCAGCTGGTAAAGAATCTGCCTGCAATTCAGGAGACCTAGGTTTCATCCCTGGCTTTGGAAGATCCCCTAGAGAAGGGAATGGCTACCCACTCCAGTATTCTGGCCTGGAGAGTTCCGTGGACTGTATAGTCTGTGGGGTCACAGAGTCGGACACGACTGAGCAGCTTTCACTTCACCTGAGCTGTAAGGGGCACCCCCAGGGCGCCCACAGCGGGGTTCAGGGCTGGAGAGGCCGCTTCCTCTCCCAGGCCTCTGCCTCCTGCCCCAAGGACCAAACCCCGCAGGTGCAAGGTGTTCCTGTGGCCACAGGTGAGACGGCAGAGTTGGCGGTGCCTGGAGCCCAGGGGTGTGCACAGCGAGGGGGACGGAGCCCCTGCTGAGACCCCCGCCCCTGGCCAGGTGCCCTCATTCCCTTGTGAGGGGCCAATCAGCTTCCATTTAGCCCGGTTAGGGAAATGTGCCTCTAAAACTGAGCCTGCTCTTCTCAGAAAGCAAAGCCACTGTAGGTGAGCTTGCTCAGAGAACCGGGGGCCTCCTCCCATCCTGAAAACCCAGTAGACGGCCCCAGCTCCCGCCCAACCTGCTTTCCCACCACCCAGAGCTGCATTCCTGGAGGATGACTCCGTGCCAAGATGTTTTTTAACAGAAGTGACCCCATCATCGGCAGCCACCCTGCGATATAGACGGGCCAACAGGAGCAGCTCGTGTGTAAGCCTGTCGGGCTCTCACCCAGCCACATCTCGAGTGCACGTCCTGGGGTCTCAGCACTCATTTTAAAACCCTCACCGTGATTCCTTGCGTCCTTGTTGTAATATCTTAACCTAATATCCTTTCAACATCATGTAATAGTATCAGAAGTTGGAAGCAGTCACTGTGATGTTTTTCTTTTAAGTTCAATGTTTGTAATAAAAAGGAACCACCAATGAGAATCCTTTGCAAGATAGTAACTACTTTCACTGCAAAAAATGCTTCTATTTCCTCCCCTTGTGTTAAGTAGGGCAATGTCCAATATTCTATCATTTACTCTCCAGGTCTTCAAGGAGCCTGTGACCCCATGATGATGAGAAAAGCCGCACCGTGACTGGTGACATCACAACCCCAAAACCAGCCAGACCCCTCCTGAGCGCCCTACAGATGGCACCACTTTCAGGCTCTCTGGCCCCGAGGCTGACTTAATACCTGCCACATAGTAGAGCCACCTAACTGTCTTCGCTGCTTTCTCTGGACAAGTGCCAACACACCCACTTTACAGGTGAGCAGACTGAGGACGAGAAGGTCCCCTAACCTCCTCAGGGCCATGCAGCCAGTATTTAGACCCAAAGGACTCTTTCCTTTGATGCCACTGTTGCCTGTGAAGTTAACCAAGAGCAAAAGAGAGGTGGGAGAAGACGCAAAGAAGAAGAAAATCCCCCAGAAAACAGAACACAGAGCACCTAGAGGGGGCAGGCCTCATTATCCCCGACACGTGAGCTTGAGCCTACAGAGGTGCCAGCGTGGCTGGAGAGTGGACAGGTGCACACCCGGGCGTTCGGATGCTTTGACGCTACCGGATGCCAAGTTCATGCCTGTCCTGTTGTGAACTCACCTCTGCAGGGCCCTGCGGACCGGCATCCACTGACTCCAGCCCCCAGCCCCCAGCGCCCCTGTCCTCCTAGCTCTTTGCACTAGTGCATGTCTGTCCCAACTGCCAAGGAGGGTGCTTCCTGCCACCTTTGCTCACAAAGTGCCTTGCTCAAGGGCCCCTGGGCAAAGGTCTTGCCCTGTCTGCAGATGCCCTAGTCTTGCCGGGTGTAACCTGTTAGTGGGTCATGAGCTCAGAAGGAGGAGCGATATCCTTTTTTTTCCATATTTAAACCTTTTATTTTGTATTTGGGGTATAGCCAGTTAACAGTGTTGTGATAGCTTCAGGTGAAAAGAAAAGGGACTCAGTCATACATACATGTGTCCACTCTCCCCCAAACCTCCCTCCCATCCAGGCTGCTGCATAATATTGAGCAGAGTTCCATGTGCTGTACAATAGGTCCTTGCTGGGTATCCATCTTAAATATAGCGGTGTGTACATGACCTCCCCCAAATCCCTAACTACAAAGTAGAACAAAGAACAGAATAGAAAAGACGAGCGCTCATTTCACATGGTAAAAAGAGGCATTGTTTCTGGAGTGTTTGTGTTGCTGTGCGTGTGTGTTTGCGTGAGTGCACGTGTGTGAGTGCGTTGTCAAGGCTACAGTGTGCTGCTGCGATAAAGGGACACACGATACCCTGCCTCCACGAGGCAGAAGCCTGCTTCCCTGTTCTGGACCCGGTCAGAGGTGGGCAGGGGCCAGGTCAGCAGTGGGTGCTGCTCTGTGGGAGGATCTGAGCCTGGATCCTCCCTGGGTGCCCACCCCTCCGGGTGTGACCCTCAGTGGCCTGGCCTGGGCTGGCTTCTGCTCTCAGCGCACCACATCACCCACCAGAGAGGGTGGAGAGGAGGCAGAAGGCAGGTGCTGTCCTCTCCTGAGGGCCCGACCTGAGCGGGACACACACTTCCTCCCACACCCTGCTGGCCAGAACTTAGACTCGGGCCATACCCACTGCTGGGAGAGAAGTGCAGTCTTCCAGCCAAGCCGCCAGAGCCCACCCAGACTTGGGGCTTCTAGTACTAAACGCAGGAAAGGGAGAACGGGGGCTGGGGCGCATCACACACTGCCCTAGAGACCCAGGGAGAATGACTGGTTACTAGGGAAGTGCCGAAAAATGTTTGAAAGCCAGTGCCTCATGGGCACTCCTGGTCCCTTATGAAAACCCTCAGGACCCCCTGATCTAGTGAAAAGGGCATGACCTGAGCTTCAGGATAGCTGGATGCAGTCGAGGTTAGCACTCACTGCTTACCTGTGCTTACACAAGACCCTCAGCCTCCTTGCTCCTCAGTAGTTTGCCAGTGAGATGGGGGCGTGGGACCCTGCCCCCTGATTCATGGGAAGTGTGACGTGAGATCAGGAATGCGAAGCATCTCAGCACACTGACGGATACGCTAACAGATTCGAGGATCCTCTTAGAGTCCCAGTCCGGTTGCTCATCAACTGCGTACACTTGAGTAACTTTCCTCCCCTCTGGGTCTCAGCTTTCACTTTTTTTGTTTTGTTTTCTTGTTTTTGAACCTGATTTTTTTTTTCCAGCTTTCACTTTTTTTTTGGGCGGGGGGGTCCAGCTTTCACTTTTAATGCAGGATAGAATCAGATTTGGTGATCTTTACTGTCTGACATGGCAGAATCTGCTTTTCCCATCGGCAGGCCATGTCTTCTGTATGTGGTCCAAAGCCATTTAACTGTAAGTTCAAGCAGATGAGCTACAGTATTATCAAAATGCTGACATTTTTGCATTAATGCAGATGACAGTGTGAAATGTTAATGAGAGAAATGTTTATGTTTCAACAAGATCGTGATAAGACATGGATTGTGGCTGAGTTTACTGACGTGAATCACTGAGGGGAAAAAAACTGCAACTTTTTTTTAAAATTTTGCATTAGGTGAATGTGTGGGAAGAACTAATTTTTAGCACCGAAACCTCAGATGGAAAGGGTAGAGATGGAAGTAGGGTGACTTTTTAGAAAGGAGGATCATGTGTTAAGAACGCTTCCTTAGCAACCCCTCTATACACATCTCCTGAAACTAGCCCAAAGCCACTTAAGCAAAGAGTCATCATCAACCAACGTTTTCAACAAAATGTTGGACTTTGGTTCCTATGCCGTATCATTGTACCTTGAAACCGAGTACTTGACGTGCTGTGCTTGAAATGCAACTTTCAGCTAATTAGAAGGCTAAAAAATGCAACTTAATGAATTCAAGACTTGTTTATGCTAACCTGCCAAGGCGTTTGGCAATGAAAAAGTGTGATTTGGTGAACATCTGATTACAAGCCGTGTGGAATTCCATGTGCAGAGAGTCTGAGTTGGGTCGGATTTTTATTGAAGTATTCTCTAGTATGTGAACTAATTTCCGACTACTTCATAAGGGCTCCTAAGTAGGGCTGACAAAGGATTTATCATAATTATCGCTCTGGCCAGGGCCATGATTATAACTGATACGTGTGTAAATTGTGTTTATAAAGTTTCCGAGTCACAATTAAAACATGCTGTAATTTTTCTCCTTTTTCCCTTTTTTTCCTTCCTAATGATGACTTGCTTTAAAAAACTTCCTTTTTTCTCCCTCAAATTAATACCTGCCAGAGATTTCCTTTGGACAGAACAGACTCCCAACACATACCCATACACAGTCTCAAGGAGCTTTTGATCTGCCATTTTTTTCAAACCCACCCCCTGAGAAAGTGGTTTAGCCATCAATACTTTACACAACCTTTCTTTCAAAGCCACAAACTGAAAGTAATTTGCAAACGCCATTCAATGCTCCTTCTTTTTCTTGCTTAGCACAAGCCATTTTAAAATCATAGAGTGCACTGTCTGAAAAAAAGAACAGAATGGGGTTCAGAGGGGTGATCTAAAGGAAGATGGGGGAGGGGATGAAGACGTGTTAGGAGTCGGGGTTGAAAAACCACTCTATTGTTTGTTGGGCATAAAGTTCTATGTGCTTCTACTAGAGCAACTTTAGTTATGTGTTACTGTCCACATATGTATTATCTTTGTCTGTCTGAGCTCTCAGGGTCTAAAACGGTGTATTCAAAAATCTCCAACCAGTGAGCACTTGATGACTTTTTGTTTCTCCCGAGAATGTTCTCTATTGTGGATTTATTGGCAGAACCGTTATTTCTCATTGGAGTCATAATTTCTCATTGTCTTCGTTTGAAGGCAGCAAATAACTTAAGACCTATAAGAAGAGCAAGTCCCAGGGAGAGGAGGTGCTCTTCCTAGGCTCAGGCAGCACACCTGAGTCCCTACGGGCAGCAGCGATGGGCAGGACTGCACCGTGTTCTGTGCCCCAGGGCTCCCTGGCCCCTCTGCTGGTCCGTGGCTGCCCTCAGATCCAGAGTAGCCCATCCAGGCTTCCCGGTAGCTAATGACTTGACGCCCGCAGATGGGCTGGACCAACCGCAGACTGTCTCAGAAATGTGGACAAGGATAAACCCCGCAAGAGGCATCAGCAGAGGGCGCTGCTTCGCAAGGGGGCAGCAGGGAGGGCCGGGCTCCCTGACCCTAGAAGCCTCCTCCTGGACCCAAATCTGTACCGGCTGGACTGTGCTCCCTTCACGTGGAATTGCCTGATTGGTTTAAGCGCTCATGTTAGACATCCCAAGGTGCGTGGAAACCCAAAGCCATGAAGACTCAAACCCCGAGGCGAAGAAGAGCTCCTCTCAAGAGAAGCTGGAGGAATTCGGGTACAGAAAGGCACCAGGGGCCGGACGTCCCCACACCACTGAGACCCAGAGAGAGCCCCAAAGCAGCAGGGCTGGCCGGCTCAGCTTCCCCGCCTGCTCCCTCCCCTGTGTTGGCCCCATGACAAGCAGCCATATGGGCCCCTCTTTCCATGAGTGTTCCCCAGGAACCTCTGCTCCTACACCAGAGAGCTGAACCTACTCACAGACGGCTTGTGCAACCCAGTGTGGGGGCCTCACCTTCCCCACCCCTCTCCTGGCCCCGGCGACACCCCAGGGACTCTGCCACCCCGGGGTGTGACGTTACACGGAGAGGCGGAGACCAGAGTTACGTCAAATACAGCTTTTAGCCTGAAGTGTGAAAGTCGCTCAGTCCCGTCCGACTCTTTGAGACCCCATGGACTATACAGTCCATGGAATTCTCCAGGCCAGAATATTGGAGTGGGTAGCCTTTCCCTTCTCTGGGGGATCTTCCCAACCCAAGGATGGAACCCAGGTCTCCTGCATTGCAGGCGGATTCTTTGCCAGCTGAGCCTCCAGGGAAGCCTGAAATGACATTTACCCTGAGATGTCTAGTAAAATGGGCAAAGGCGTCCTGAAAGCCGTGAGACCCCATCCTGAAAGGCACCCCTCACCATCCCTCCCCCCGGCCCTGCCCTGGACTAAACTCCAACGTTTGTTCAGCCCTCACTGTGCGTGGGGCACACGAACTTGCCTTTGGGAAAGAATCAGTTTGAGAAACATCTTATTTATTTTTCTTTGAGAAGTATGCTTCAGTCTCCTCCCAGCTTTATTTAGAAATAATTGGTGCTTAACTCTGTGTAAGCTTAAGGTATGCAGCATGCCTAGACCTTTTCACGTATCGAGATGATCGCCAGCTCAGCAGCAGCTAATAGTGACCCCAGCCCAGCACTCAGTCACCACTTCTTTTTGTGGTGGGAACATTTGCAGTCTACCCTCTCAGCGACCCTGGGAGGACTGATGCTGAAGCTGAAGCTCCAATACTTTGGCCACCTGATGCGAAGAGCCCACTCATTGGAAAGGACCCTGATGCTAGGAAAGACCAAAGGCCAAAGGAGAAGGGACGGCAGAGGATGAGATGGCTAGACAGCATCACCGACTCGGTGGACATGAGTTAGAGCAAACTCCAGTGGTGGACGAAGGAACCTGGTGTGCTGCCGTCCATGGGGGCACGATGGGTCAAACAGGACTTAGCAACTGAACAGCAACTCTCAGCGACATTCGAGTACATGATACGGTGTTATTAGCTGTAACCCCACATTGTACGTTAGCTCCCCGGAGGTGTGTGTTTGCACGCCCTGACTGCCTCTCCAAGTCTCTCTCAGGCTGAGGCGAATTTTGAGCCTCCAAGAGGGAGTGTGGCACTCAGTGTTTCTGCACATGTGTTTGGCTCCAGAACTGGACTTTTCTGGAGCATCTCTTGGAGGGATTACTCCATCAGGCATGCTTTGGAGGATGAGCTAAACCTGGAGGCATCTCGGAAAATGGTCCATGGCTCTGTCCTGAGGAGCTGGTGTCTCCCAGGGGGCCAATCAGGAGCCGAGCTCACACCCCGGTGGTCAGCACCGGCCCTGGAACACAGGCACGCTCTGTGAGCGTTTGGACCTGGGACGAGACAAGGATAGGCCTGCAAACCCCGAGACTTTCCATTTTAATGGTGAAAGGGGGGTGTGGCTCATCCTTTGGGTTTTGTAATTAGAAGTCAACACTCTCCCAAGAGAGTGAGCTTGGAGCCCGATTGCCTGAGTCCAGATCCAGCTCCAGGATCCAACCTGAGTGACCTCAGCACAGTCCCTGAAACTCTCTGAGCTTCCTCTCATTTTCAGCAAGACAGAGACCCGGATAGTGCCGCTTTAGTGGGTGCCGTGGGATTCAGTGGAGAAGTCACCGAAGCACTTAGTCTATTAGGCACCTGACACCTAATGAAGCGCCTGACACCTAATGAAACACTCTGGGAATATTAGCTATTCCAGATGATTTTTCTCCATTAGATTTTTCTGAGACTCAGGATACAGCTGAGGCTGCATGGTCTGGGGGTGGGGGTGGGAGGGCGGTTCTCATAGGAATTTCTGAGCCAACCCAACCTGATTTGAGACAGGCTGTGACCTTCTCCGAGGTGCCACGCCACCTGCGTCTCTGTGCCCGGCTCCCAGCCCCACGCTGGCCTGTGAGCAGGCACCCAGGGGAGACTCAGCCCTAACAGAGAACTTTCCCCAAGTGTCCCGGGCCCCTGGCTGTCAGCAGAGGACTTGCACCCGGCAACTCAGCATCAGAGCTGAGGCCCTGGACGAGCGGGGTACTTGGCACCTGAGCAGCTGCTGAGGGAGCAGCTCATCCTCAGACAAACGCCCCGAGGCTGATCCAGGGAACTTGGAGCAGCGGGAGGAGATGGGCCTGACCTTTCCTCCGGGTGTCCTGCCATCCGCGCAAGGTCTGAGAAGTCAGGACACGGCGTTTCCCTCTGGGACCTCAATGGACCTGGGCTCTGGCCCTGCTTCCCTGTGGGTGCGGGCAGGTTCTCACCGGCGGTGGGGGACCCTCCTGGACAGGTCCTGTCCACTGCTGTTGTGTCCTTCTGCTCCTTGGGATGAGCTCAGGGCACCATAAGTGTGGAAGGGGCTTAGCCACAGAGAACTTGCCTGAGCCCGCCCAGAGTCTTCCGCAGGCAGCATCACACATGCCACCGGCTTCCTGAGGACTTTCTCGACCTCTATTCAGGACAGGTCGGACACCCCCCGGGGCACCCCAGGGACTGGGAGCTGTGGATGTATCCCCCCTTCTGGGCCCTCAGAGGACTCTGCCCCTGCCCACATGCCCACAGCGGGGAAGCCATGGCAAAGGGATGCTTACTGCCTCTGTCCCTTCCCTCCATCACCCCCGCACAGCAGCACACAAGCCGCACGCCGGGCTCTGCTCCAGGGAGGCCCGGACTCAGGCCGACCCGCGGCCTCTGCGAGTATGTTCTCTGCACCCAGCTCTGATTCAAGGTTCCTCTCTGTCCTCAGCAGCGGCCCCGGCAGTGAGGTCTTTACTCACACTGCTTCCTTCGCACCATGGGGGTAGTGACGGACCTCTCCCCGGCATCGGCCTCAGGACTGACCCAGTCCGGCCGGAAGCCTGTGTGTCTGGGAGGCACGCAGTGCATGCAGGGCACTTAGCGCAGGTTCTCGGCCAGTTGGAGCCTCAGTTTGCACATCTGTGAACTCAGAGAGTAATCCGTGACGGAAGCCAATACCAGGCTTACTGAGAACCTGCACAGAAGGGGACTCAATAAACCTGAGCTGCTGTGAGAATGCTGTTGACAAGGATCACCTCCCACAACTGACCGGACACAGCAGGGCCCAAGATGCTGGCTGAGAGACAGAGGAGGGGCTGACGTGTCAGATCTAGAGGAGCTGCTGCGGAGGGGAGTGTGGGGCACAGACTCAGTGACCCCACAGCCACGAGCAACATTCCCCCTACACAGCTCCTCGTCAGATCGCAGAACGGAGGGGGCGACACTCTGATAAAAATCGCTAAAATAACATCCGACGGCTAGAGTTCAAAATATTCATCTTCAGTTTAGCTGTTTGCTTCGTCCTTCGACAAGGCCGTCCCGGCAGCACTTGGATGGCGCCGCCGCTGGGCCGCTGCTCCCAACATGGAGGAGAATAGCCCTGCGTGGGCCAGAGCTGAGCAGCGTTCTGCCGACACGGGCTCAGTGAGTCCTGGCCTGCTGCCAGATGGGTGCAAGCAGGTGCACCACACAGATGTGGAAACTGAGGCCCAGAGAGGTAGAGTCACTCGCCGCCGGCCAGACACGAGCAAGGCAGGGGCTGAATCCGATCTGAGAACAAGAGAGGAAGGGGCTGGAAGCGCGGGGGAGGATCAGATGGAGGGCGCTGAGACGGAAAGGGTGCTGTACCCTCGGGGCTCAACCAGGGCTCCCCGGGGGCCAGAGCTACACCAGAGCCGGGGTGCAGGGCCCCAGGCGGTGTCTGCAGAGAGGAGCAGGGATGGGCTCTGGGGGCAGCCCACCACCTACCACAGAAACAGAACCCCCTTCTCCCAGCGGGGGCAGAGGTCTCGGGGGACACCCTCCCTTCCTCTCTGTCTCTGGGGTAGGTCGCTCTGCCTCTTCCAGGTTCCTCTGCACCCCCCCACCCCGCCCCCATCCACAGCAAAGCTGGCAACTCCACTCTGTGAAATAGAAAGGGAAAGCATGGAGACATTGGGCGGCTCCACGGGATTAAATACCTTATCAAGTTTCCATGAGATTCGTCCCACCACTTCCTGCTCAGTCACTCCCTTCTCTTACGAAGTTCTTCCCAGGAAGATGAAAACAAGGGCTTCCAGCCACATAAAAATCTGTGCAGTAATCCCCCCACCCCCAGAGCATGCCACTCAGGCCACACAGGTGCCCAAACGGGCCCCCACCCCACCCAGAAGGCGTGGGCGGGCACCCAGGGAGGGGGTCCAGCACCCTGAGCACCCACTGCCGCCCTCCCCCGTCTCTGCCAAGCTTGGAGGCTGACCTCCCCAGATGGGGTTCCAACTTCTATACATTTTTATCAGCTTTTAAAAAATGGAAGTTAAACGTCTAATGGGATCGCTGAGTAAAGACTGAATGGTTCCAGGGAAGGAAGTGATACAGGATAAAAAAGAGGGGGTTGAGTTTCAAAGGCTGCTAACAGGACGCTGGCGAAAGCTTGCAGAGAAAGCACTTGTCCTCGGAGTGCCAGGTTTCATCACAGATACCTGGCCAGAGGAAGAAGTGAGACTGTCAAGTAGAAAAGAAATGAGGGTGACCAAGGACTTTGGTGGTGGGAGGAAATGTCTAACTACGTGCATTATTCATTTCTCTTTGACTCAAATGCCAGGGGCTTTAGCTCACGCCGTGGGGGCTGGCGGTAATGTCCAGGCAAGGGTGTGCAGTTCAGCTTCTCCTTTTTGTAATCTCAGTTAAACAGTTCTGGTCCTTGGGGGTTTTCTGGCTGAGAGCAAGTATTCTGTCTCCTCTATGCAAACGGTGCCCTTTTGCTTGGCAGGAGAATGGGAATGGTAACCTAATAGAGCGTGCGTTCTTCTGGTTACCAGGACTGTGTGAGCCTTTAATCTCCGTTGAACTACCCCATCCCCCGGGGTTGGGTGGGAGGTCTTTGAGTCAGTGAGAAGTTCACTGTGGTTTTGACATGGGCCTGCTATTTCTTGCGTCTCCAGTGGGGACTCTGTGAGTGAACCGCTCTGGAAATCACACAGAAATAAATGCCTTACTTTTTCTTCCTGACTCTGACATACAACAGTGATCTCTCTTCTTTTTTGATGTGTTCCAAAATACCGTAGTTGCTGCAGACTATTTCCCTAATTGATCTGGAATGCAGACTCATTCCTGTGCCCCAAGTCGGCTCATGGGTCCCAAATTTGGAAATCATTTCATACATTTGAGGCCAGCCTTGTTAGGGCTGCAGTTTAGAGTTGTGTTTAATAAACAGACTCCCCCCTGAAACAGTGGAAGGTTATGATCTTGATCCTATTCTTCTAAATGTTTTTATTTTTAATTCTACAAACATTGTGGTAATAATCATACATGCGTGAGTGCAAAGTCACTCAGCCATGTCCAACTGTGTGTGTGACCCCATGGACTGTAGCCCGCCAGGCTCCTCTGTCCTTGGGATTCTCCAGGCAGGAATATTGGAAAGGGTTGCCATGCCCTCTTCTAGGGGATCTCCCTGACCCGTGGATTGAACCTGAGTCTCTTATGTCTCCTGCATTGCAGGCGGGTTCTCTACCATGGCCGCCACCTGGGAAGCCCCAGTAATAATCATAACAATAACAAAAACAGAAGTAAACATTTATGATGCACTACCTGCCAGGCACAGCCCTGAGGGTCTTACGCACGCAGTGCCCTGGGTTCTCCTGATGGTCTGTGCGAGAGACACTGACACTGACGAACAAGTCCCCAGATGGGCGCAGAAGCGGTGCAGCTTGCTCAAGTCAACACAGACAGCAAGGGGAGACCCCAGGATAAAGTTCCCTGGTGAATTCACTGTTGTCTGAGTCGTTCACAGGTGTGGAATTTATGGGTTTCTTATAATCACTGATTATAAGATACTGATGCCACAGCTTTGACCCAAGGGACTACCACACCAAAAGCTTCTAGTCCAGTAAAGAGTAAGAGACATAAAGAAGTCATTGCCTTCTTCTCTTGTACGCATCCTGGAGACCTGGTCCATGGCTTAATTTAGACATTGGCTACATCATTTGCACTCGTATCCCACTGGCCATAAGTTAGTCATGTGACCACGCATGGGTGGCTGGAAATGTTGTCCTTGCCTGGGCAGCCACATCCCCAGCTGAAGTCCTGGGATTCTGTTTCCAAGGGAAGGGTGACAGTAGCTCTGTCTGCCACAGTCTGGTCACCATTGTGTCCCCAGCGACTGCCCCATCTCCAGCATATAAGTCTTAAATAAATAAACACACCTGTCAGAGGTTGCCAACCTCTGATAAGAACCCATACCGTCATTCCAGCATTAAAAAAAAAAAGTCAAGATCCTGTTATCTGTATAGATTAGGCAAATGTTGGTAACATCCATGCTCCCCCGCTTCCTTACCAAGAGGACCCTGATTTTATCCAGGGCGACCGTAAGGCCATCAGTCTTCCTTCCAGGAGAATCTTAAGTAATCTGCCTGAATGCTGTCTTCTGTAGGGGGTGGAGCCTCACCCGCCCTTGAATATGAGCTGAACTGGTGCCTTGCTTCCAAAGGACAGAGGCTAACCGCGGCCTCAGAGTGGAGAAGCGTGGCCGACACTGTGTTAATCAAGTGGCCAAGGTCACGTCACCGTGGTAAGTCGTGGGGCTATGTTGCCCCTGCCCCAGTATCTCTCTGCCTGTGACTGTAGTCCAGGTGTGAGAAAAGCCTGGCTGACAAACTAGCTCAACTCTGGGGACATTCTGCAAAACACCCACCATTCCTCTCTCAAGCTGTCAAGGTCATGAAAACAAGGAAAACCTCAGAAATGGTCATAGCCCAGCAGAGGCTAAGGAGACGTGGTGACTAAGTGCAATGTGGGACCCTAAATGGGACTCTGGGACACAAAAGGACCTCCGTGGAAGGACTGGTGAAATCCAAATAGAGCCTGGGGTTTAGTCAACAGGAACGTATCAGTGCTGCTTCTCACTTCTGAAAATGTGCCCTCGTGAACATGTGCCCTTCAGTAACAGAAGGGAAAATTGGACGTAGTATGTGTGGGAACCCTCAACATCTGAAACTGCTCCCAAGTAAAACATCATCAAAATAAAGAAGTACCCAGCATCCTTTGCAGTTAGAGGTGGCAGCCTGACCCCATTCTGGACAATGAGATGCGAACACATGTCTATCCACAGAGGTGGGTTTCTAGGAAAACTATGTGTGTGTGTGTTTTATCTTAAATAACATCTTGGCACATACCTCTTCTCTTCTCTTCTCTTATCACTTCCTCAGTGCCTGAAGTGCAGGCTTAGTGCCTGTATGTAGGACCCAGGGCAGTCAGCCAGGAGGAGACCCTGTCCTTAACAAGCCCCTCGGCCACTTGCAATGTGCTGGGCTGTGCGTCATTGGAATCCTCGTTACCCAGGAAAATCAAGCTTCTTAGCCTGACTTCACCTGGTGAAACACTGGTTAAGTCTCTATGATATGCAGAGACCACTCTGATTGACATTAGGAGGAACCATAGGAAGGGGCCAATAGTGACTTGGTGACTTGCAAAAAATGTCACTTTTACAAAGTGTGACCTGCCATGGGTAATTTTTCCCCAAATGTCATTAAAACATCTTCGTCAACTGTAAATCTAAATAATAAGCAGTGGCAAACTGCCGTTCTCTATTTTTTCTGGAGCAAGCATTTGGCTTCTTAAGAACTGTAAGAATAGGCCTGAAATGTGGTGCTTTACCTGGGATGCTGCCACTTCTTGATGCTTCAGATGACTCAGTGAGAGAGAGTCTCAGCCTCTCACTACTGCATGCATTAGATGGCACTGTTGGTGTTTTAAAAAGATACTTATCTTCCCAGCTGTTTCACTCTGAGAAATATGCTTCCAAAGAATGGAAACCCAAAAGACTTGAGCAAATACTTGAATGTTCACAATTCAAAATAGTCAAAAATCATCCAGAAACCAATGAATGGATAAGCCAAATGTGGTTCATCATACAAAGGAATATTATGCAGCCAGAGAAAAGAATGAAATTGTGATGCAGGCAGGCTACAACATAGATGAACCCTGAAAACATTATGCTCAGTGGAAGAAGCCAGACACAGGACACCCTGGATGATTCCATTTGTATGAAATGTCCAGAACAGATAAATCGATAGAGACAGTGGAGGTTGGTGATTCCAGGGACTGGAGGGGCAGAATGAGAGGCAACTGCTCAGTGAATACAGAGCATCACCTTTGGGGTGATGAAAATGTTTTGGAACTTGATTGAGATGGTGGTTGCACAATATTGTGAAAGTACTAAATGGCACTGATTGAGCACCTTAAAATGATTAATTTTATGTTCTGTGAATTTCACACTTGATTTAAAAACAAACATTTTTCTTCAGTGTGTTTAAGTACATGATAGAACCAAAATGATAATCCAACAAAATGACTCCAAATTGAGATAGAAGAAAATAAGATCAAGCCAGCCAAGGCCAGAAAGTGCACTGAGTTTGCACCTCCATTGTGCCAGTTATCACTTGCTGCAGTGTGAACCACTCCAAAATGCCGTGGCTTAAAACAACAACATAATTTTAAATATAATTTTTATTATTTTTTGGTCAAACCGTGTGGCAGGCAGGATTTTCATTCCCCAATTAGGGATTGAGGCTGTGCCACCTGCAGTAGAAGCTCAAAATCTGAACCACCAGACCACCAGGGAAGTCCCCAGTGATGACATTTATCTTGCTTACAAATCTGCACCACGCAGGGTTTAGGAGGGGTTGCTCACCACCACTCAGCATTGCGGTTCTCACCAGGATTGCTCAGGTGAAGCTTAGAATTGTCTGGAGGTCCTCTGGCTCACCTGCTAGTGGTCCATGCTGCTGGGGACCCCAGATGGGTTGGGAACAGGGTGCCCACACATGGTTCTTCCAGGTGGCTTATGGCGACTGGGCGCCAAGCCTGAGCGTCCCCGGAGGTCCAGGTGGACGCAGCATCACCTTTCGTGTCTGAGCCTCTGCTGGTACACAGCGTGACTCACACCACAGTCATCGGTCTGGGCAGATACAAGAAGAGGGAGGGGGTCAGTGTCCCAGCATACAAAGAGCAGGGGCTGCGGTGGGGTGCAGCCATCCTGGGCAGTGCAACCTGGATCAGCCGTCGTGTTGTGGGTGTTTATGCACTTGCAAATAAAGGACTGAAGTGAGAAGGACCAGGAAGAAGCCTAGTTAATAACACATAACTTGGAATCTAACAGTAGTTTGGGGCTGGTGATGGAGCTCGTCTCTGGGTTTTCACCAGAGAGCTTAGAAGCCAGCCCTGCACTCTCGCTGATATTAAAGGATCATGTGGAAACAGTCAGCAAACGTCCCACACCACTGAGTTCCGTCATCCCAATGTTGAAAATCTTTCTCATTGGCGGCCTCCCATTCACAGCTGTAATGAACAACCTCTGGGCTAGTTATTGCCCAGAGATATTTAGTTAACTCCACATATACTGTGAACTGACCTAAAACATTAAATACATCTGTGTTTACCCCCTCAATAACTTTCCTCTTCCCAAAAAGAGAGAAAAGGAGAGTAAGAAAGAAGAAAAAATAATTGATCCAGGGTTGTTTGGGTTAAACACCAGCATTTTCGTCTTAGGGATGAAAACCACCTCCTCCAAAGGCCAGACTTCTTATAACACGAGCTGAGGGTGAGTTGGGAAATGCTTAGCGGGAAGAGACACCCGGGGGCTCAGTCACCCTGTGATTCCACGTCCTTCCAAGGCACCCGTACAGAGGGATGGACCCACTCCTTCCTCAGGATCCCCCAGCGTTCTGTCCTCACAAGTGGATACCAGAAATCACCAGGAAGCCTGGATAAGGGAAGAGGCAGAGGGTCGTATGGTGGCACCGTGATGCACCTTGAAAACGCTGAGCTCGCGGTCAACCCTACCCCCGCAGAGGCTGTGGGCTCCTCTCCGAGCTAGAACCTATGGTGTGTATTTCTCTTAGAGGGCCTGCTGCAGGCCAACATGTGCCCAAGGAGAGAGAGGCAAAAGGCTTCTGCTCTCGAAAGTTCCTATCAAGGAAAACACCCTCCACTTTGTACTGTTTGCTGGAAGGTAAGATGTCCAACAGGGCTCTGACCTCCAGGCCCGCCTGGCCAGGCCCCTCCCCCTGACAGTGAAGACACATATCTGCAGTCTATCTCGATGGAAGTCCGCCTTGCAGAAGTGCCAGCGTTAAAGCCGTCAGCAGTGAAGTGAAGACCTGGACGCCCAGTCTGTTGGCAATTATTGTCTTGAGAGTCTCTAATATTCGCTGGAGAGGTGTTTTCCAAATTCGTGAGAGCACAGCTTGCCGGAGTTGCGGGAAGACTACAGAGCTGCAGTGGCCTTGCTGTGTGTCCCCGGGCCCCCGCCAGATGGGGCTGACTGCTGACTACAGGAGAGCCTGCCAACCGTTGTCTGAAGCCGCTAAGTTTGGGACTGTTTGTTACAAGGCAGTGATGACCAGAGAAAGGGTGTTCTCAGATGCTTCTCCCAGAGTCGGTTTCTGGGGAACCCCCGCCATCAGCTGTGTGGGTCACAGACCCACGGGTGCCTGGAGTCTGCCCGTCCCGCCCCCACCTGTCAGGCCGGGCCCTGTCGCGCGTCAGCGTCACACACGGGTCACGGCCCGTGAGCTCCGACAACATCTGCCAGGGCCGAAAGGGCTGGAGGCATGGCAATCGGGAGGGTGTGGGTGAGTGGAGACGACGGGGCCAGTCAGGCCCCGAGGATGCTCAGAGCTTCTCCAGGACCCGAGGCAGTAATTCAGATGTCACCAGAGGCACATATTATCCACATGAAGTGATGCTTTGTGAAGGTCACAGCAAATTAACATGCCCTGGCAAGAGGACCCAGGGGCCCTGGGAAGGCGCCTGTCCCCAGGACCACGGGACAGGGCTCCTGCTCAGCCCTCAACCCCAGTCACACAGCCTCTGCGGAAGTGAGCAGCAGACGTGGGGAGCGAGGGCCCCACGCCTTTAAATGAGGCCGAGACGTCAGGCTTCCAACCCAGAGCGGACAGACGCGCAGCAGGGCGCCGCTGGGGACACAGAGGGATCTGGTTCAGATCAAAGAAGCCTTGGACACCCTGGGGACCTCAGCCTGGGAACGTAGGCTTGCTCTCCGGCGTCTCCCGCCCAGACCAGCCTCTCAGCCCCAGGCTTTGAAGGGCAGCCTGGAGCCTGGAATTTTCCTGCTCTGTAACTGACTCTCCCTGGACCCCTCAGGAGGCCCTGGACAGCACTCCCTGTCGCCCAATGGCTGCGGTCACACAAGGCTTGTGCCCAGTGCCCCAGAGGAGGACCACACGGCCCCCCAGTATAACCCATGGGCTGGCCTCCAAAGAGGGGAGACTGCCCTTTGGGGAGAATCATGGGATCCTAGTAGTGGTGGTGGGGGTGACCTGCAGTCAGCTCACCACCCCCTCCCCAGTCACTAATTAATCTGCTGGCTGACCTTTCACCTCCAGGGGACTTAGCCTGATCACTCTCCCAGTCCAGGACCCCAGCACAGCTTGGCATAACCACATCTCAGTCTCGGGGATCACCTGTCTGTACCCCAGGCGTGATGAGAAACATGATTTACAGCTCAGCCTGGCATAGCCAGAGCTGTGTTCCTGCTATGGTCTGAAATTTTCTATTCTATTCTAGTCTTGACCTTTTTTTTAATTGAAGGATAGTTGATTTACAATGTTGTGTTAATTTCAGTTATGCATCTATATTCTTGTTCATATTCTTTTTCTGTTTGGTTTATCACAGGATGTTGAATATAGTTCCCTGTACTGTACAGTGGGACCTTGTTATTTTCCATTCTACATGTAGTAGTTTACATCCACTAACCCCAAGCTCCCAATCCACCCCTCTCCCACCCCCTCCCCCCTGGCACAGGTCTGTTCTCTATGTCTGTGAGTCTGTTTCTGGTCTGTAGATAAGTTCATTTGTGCCATATTTTAGATTCCACGTGTTGAGTGATACCATGTGGTACTGGTCTTTCTCTTTCTGACTTACTTCACTTAGTATGATAATCTCTAGATCCATCTGTGTTGCTGCAAGTGGCATTATTCCATTCTTTTTTATGGCCAAGTAATACTCCACTACACACACACACACACACACACACACACACACACATTTTTGGAACACTTGGAGCTAATGAATTATGAAAATCAATTGGATGGCTCATAAGCAGCATTTCTTTAATGAAGTAAAATAAAATAGACAGGTTTGCTGTTGGTGGGAATGTCGATTGGTGCAGCCACTATGGAAAACAGGATGGAGGATCCTCAAACACTAAAAATATAACTACCACATGATCCAGCACTCCCACTCCTGGGCATACATCTGGACAAAAGTCTAATTCAAAAAGATATATGCACTGCTATGCTCACAGCAGCACTATTCACAAAAGCCACACATAGGAGCAACCTAAGTATCCACTGGCAGAAGAATAGACATAGAAGTTGTGGCCTCTATAATGGAATATTACTTGGCCAGAAAAAAGAACGGAATGATACCATTTGCAGCAGACCGTATTGGGGGTAGCAGGAACATGGCTCTAGCTATGCCAGGCTGAGGTGTAAAGCATGTTCCCCAAAGTTAACATTTTCTTACTGCTAAACCCTCATTTCCCTAAATTTGAATCTTGTGGTCAAGCCTTTGTTCTTGTCAAGCTGACCAGGAGGAGAGGATATATAGGGACATCCTGTAGCTAATGAAGCCAAGTTCAGGACAACAGCCCTGAGAAGGGAGAGTTGCCTTTTTGTTGTGACTTTTTTCATTTGCTCATCAATAAATACAAATGTTATTTACACTGAAGAAAGAGTCCTTCACCCCAAAGAGATATGCTAAGGACAACCTCATTCTCAGAAGTCAAACTCAGCAGAGATTCTGAACAAGACTTCTCAGCTCCTTGGAGCTGTCTGAAGGCTTTTAACCACCCCAGTGCACAGGTTGCAGCCAACTCAGGCAGACCTGGGGGTGCAGTAGGTGGGCAGGAGCACTGACTGTGGCTAAGTGTGATTCCAGTGCCCAAGGTAATAGGGAAAAATACTGTTTTCAAAACAATGGGGTCTGGATGGAGCCTGAGACTCTGCATTTTATAAGCTCCCGGGTGGTACTGCTTATCCAGGGACCCCACTTGGAACATCAAGTTTTATACCGTGGTTGAACACAGTCATCACCTGAGGAGCTTTGGACCCAGCTCATGTGAAATGAATGTGTTTCCAGGACCCAGAGGCATCCCATATTTTCCCAAAGCTCTGCCCCTGATCCTAATGTGCTTAGGTCAAGGGCTGCAAACACTGGGGCTGTGAACCCGGGGATGAATTCCTTTGTTCTCCGAACCTCAGTTTCTCTATCTGTAACATAGGGATGGTGTTGTGTCCTGGGGGCCTTGAATGGGACTCCGACTTGGCCAGGTGGTCTGGTGGGCAAGTGAGCCCCGGTTTTGATTCACCTGGGCTGCCATGCACGAGGAAGCATCCTGAGAAAGTGCTGTTGTTACAGCAGCTGGCGTTCATTCTGGAGAGGGGGAGAGAGAGCAATCAGTGAAACAGGAGGACCACTCTGGGACTGGGCCCAAGAGGTCCTTGTCCCCATAGCATCCTTGGGGGTCCTACCAGACTCTGCCCCCAGCTGTGCCCTTCTAAGGCCCCTGGTATCCCAGGGCCTTGCCATCCAGGAAGAAACAGATCTGTTGGACAATCAGTTGCTTTCGAACCTTTGGAATCTTGGAAAAGACTTAGGCTAGAGCCCAGTCCCTGCTGTGTGGCCTTGGCGCAAGTGACTTAACCTCTCTGGGCTCCTTTCTTCATCTGTGTAAAACAGGAATGATAAGGATCCCTCTAAGATCATTGTGAGGATGAAAAGAGGCATTACGTGCGCATGATAAATATTATTTTTATTGTACTGGCTTGAATGAGATAGGTATTAAGAAATGAGAAGGACTGGGGGGTCAGGTTGAAAAATGGAGAAATTAAAAAGAAAACGATTTTCAACATTTCAGATAACACCCGAATGTTGCCAGTGGAAATCTGTTTCAGCTGCAACAGCCCCGCCCTCAGGCTTCCAGACTCAGCAGGAAAGGGCCGCCTTCTGGAGCCATGGGCCCTGAAAACAGCACCCAGGGTTGTCAGAGGCCCGACAGCTGTGGGCCTCTGGGAAGCCGGGCTCAATCCAGTCTGACCAGACCCAGGGTGTTTGCTTGGGTGCTGGGGATCGTCTAGACATTGCCTGGCCATGTCTGAGCATGAGAGACTCCACCATGGGGCCTGACAGCTCCGTTTGGCAGTGGGCTGGGCACGCGTTGGCGCCAGGACTGGGAGGATGACAGAGTGCTGAAATCTGCCCGAGACGGAGCCGTATCAGATTGTGCGGCTGCCAGCTCCACGCTCCACGCTCAGTGAGCACATCCTCGGTGACCGACAGGGAGATAGGAGGGAGGGCCTGACAGCCGTCAGCCGGGGAGCTGGCCAGACGCAGCGGGGGGCTGAGAAGTCACCACCTCCCAGGTGAGCTCGCGTAGGAAGCCGCACTGGACCTGGAAGGAGGCCCCCAATTATCTCTCTGTCACCAACCAGGCGATGAGAGAATCGGCCACACGGGGAAGAGGGGGAATCCAGATGTCAGGTGCCTGTGCGGGCCCTCATGCACCCTGACTCGGATGCATGGATGCAGATAGATGATGGATAAACAGATCACAGAGACAGAGGTAGATGATGGATGAACAGCTGGATGGATGATAGAGAGTAGATAGAGAGTGGATAGATAGAAAGATGGTGGGTAGATAATAGATAGATAATAGGGTAACTAGATGGGGATAACAGATTATATGGACATATATGTATATGGCAATTGGGATGGTTTGAGCCATCATTGGATATTTGATTATTTTGAAGAATTATTCATTTTTTAGGTGTGAAAATGGTTCTCTCCAGAGAGCAGACCCATGGCCAGGCCTGGCCAGTCGAGTTCCTTCATGAATTGTATGTATGCTGAGGAGAGAGTGGCTTCCACTTACTTCTTGGATCTCCAAGACCCCCCCCCAAAAAAAAAAAAATAGCAGGAGAGAGAAAAACAAAATGAGACCTTCGTGCAATGCAGGTTTGTTATCCGCCAGTCACTGCCCTCGGTACAGAGAAACAGATGAACAAGGAGGCAGGGGCTTGCGGGCAAGGATCCCACCATGCCACGGACACAGAGCCCCCCGCCCCCACACCAGCCACGTGTGGCTGTTTACATTTAAGTCACTGAAACCTGATGACATTGAAGATTCAGTTCCTCAGTTACTCCAGCCCCCTGTCCATGCTCTTAGGAGCCACACGTGTCCACCACCTGGGATAGCGAGGTTCTAGAAGCTTCCGTCATAGCAGAACGTTCTCCTGGACAGCCTGTGTCAGGGAGCCCGAGAACAGGTACAGCTCCGGTCAGAGCAGTGAGCTGGGGGGCGCGACCGTGCAGAGCGGGAGTGGGGCGAGGAGGGCTGTGTGTGGTGGGTTCGGGGGCAGGTCAGTCTCCATCCCACAGGGGGTTTGCGGGAGAGCCCCGGGGCCCAGCCCCCCTGTCCGGTCTACAGAGGAGCGTTAGTCAGCCTATTACTCACTCTATTCCTCCACCTTGAGGGCAGCGAGCATCTTACCGTTTCCTGGCTTCCTGGTTAGGCTGACGATATGCAGGTGCTCCGGGTCTGCATCTGGCATTTCCTCTTCACGTGTCAGTATGTGTCCCAGTGTCTCTCCCCATGTCTCCACCTCCAGCCGCCCCTGTCTCTGTGTCTGGTGTGCAAAGCAGGCTGGCGATACCACTGGTTCCCCACTGGGGGCTGATCGCCACAAATGGCCTGAGCTCAGCCTGACTCTGGCCCATCACTGACCCCTCCCCCAGGCCTATCCCCCAACCTGCCTGGACAGAGCCCTGACTCCCACGATCTGCTTCCACCCATGACCAAAATCTTCCCAAACCACCTTGTCGTTCCAGCGACAGAGGGTCCCAAGAAAGGCCCTTCCTACCGGGAGCCACTGCGATGCCTGAGCTGAAACAGCTGGTCTGGAGCTGAGGTGGGTCCCTGCCAGGGGAAGGGCACCTTTCTGCCAGGGGGACTCAGTGCCCACGTCCTGGGTTTCAGGTCACTCTCACATCTTTTGAAATTTGAAGTAGTATTGTATCTTGGCTAAACGTTTATTCTAGAACTGATGGAAGTTGCCTGTCTGCACTGACTTCTAAGGCATCTGGGCTCCAAATGGCTGTGGGATCTTAGTTCCCTGACCAGGGATCAAACTGAGGTGCCCTGCGTTGCAAGGCGGATTCTTAACCACTGGGCCACCACGGAAGTCCCCAGGTCACTTGTGTTACAAGTGCAGAAACTGAAACCCAGATTCAGATAGTGACTCAAGACTATTCAAGGGCCCAACAAGGCCAAGTGTCACTTCCCTCCCTCATTTGAGTCATCTAGTAAGTCCAAATCAAAAATGTTTATTTTCATGTCAAGTACGATACTAGTCTAGGAAACAGTTTTAAGTCATTAAAAACCCACACAAACAAACAAAGAACCATTAAGAATGGTAAAAGAAAATCAAATAAGTAGTTATTCCTGTAAATAACCCATTAGAATTGATTTTTCAATGGATTCAACCACCTGCCTTTTAAATAACATGGTGCTTGGTTTCTTTTAATTATTATTATTCCCAGGTGGCTCAGTGGTAAAGAACCCTCCTGCCAGTGCAGGAGACATGTGTTCCATCCCTGGCTAGGGAAGATCTCCTGAAGAGGGAATGGCAACCCACTCCAGTCTTCTTGCCTGGAGAATTCCATGGACAGAGAAGCCTGATGGGCTACAGTCCATGGGGTCGCAAAGAGTCAGACACCACTCAACTAACGCTTTCACACTTCCATTCCCAAGTTAAGCCATATTTTGCATCTGATTCAGATGCACAGATTCTTGGTAGGACTGTAAAGGGGGCGTTGATGAAAACGTCTGTAAGAGCCAAGAGATGAAAGCCAGGGCTCGTCCTGGGACCCACAGAGCACGTCTGTCTTCTCCGGGTTGGTCACTGAGGGATAAATCCCTTCCTGATAAGAGGACTTTACTGGGTGATTTTTTTTCCAATCTCGGTGGGAACACATTCACCCCGTGAATGTTTGGGGCAGAGGAGTAATTATTTCTTAGAAGACTTTTTCCTCCTTAAGCCTTTCTGGAAACTAATATCCAGGCTCTGACCACCTAGGAGTCCAGGGGATGCCCCGCTGGGAGGTGGTGAGGCACATGATGGGACACAGCATCTGGGGCCCCTGCAAC
Source organism: Odocoileus virginianus (assembly GCF_023699985.2). Classification (NCBI taxonomy): domain Eukaryota; kingdom Metazoa; phylum Chordata; class Mammalia; order Artiodactyla; family Cervidae; genus Odocoileus; species Odocoileus virginianus. The sequence continues at coordinate 47,552,975 of NC_069693.1, forward strand.
GAGAGTTTCAAAGAGAGCAAATAACAGCCTTGAAGGAAAGCAATATGTTTTTCCTCAACATAAGGTTTCCTCCCCCAAAACAGCGTCAGAGACTGTCGGAAGCTGGGCACCCTTCCAAAGGTTAGAGACAGGGCCAAAACATATCATTTTAGCCTTTTCCGTCTCGGAAATGTAGATGCCGTCTCACCACAGTTGCCAAAGCCCATCGCTTGAATGCAGCCTGGTGGGTGAGCTTCTGGGAACCAGGGCTGGGAGGCGGACAGGAGTGCTCACTTGTGCCAATTGGTGCTGGCAGTGCAGCCTGCAGGGTCCAGTGGAGGCCCAGAGGCTGGGGAGGAGCAAGCTGGGTGGAAAGGCCTGAGCAGTTGGCCCATATCTGCCGGCTTGCGGATAAGTGTATCTGCGGTCTTTTCCTGTCTTCAGTATTTATCATTTTCCTTGCATGGAAAGGCTTCCCTGGTGGCTTAGCTTGTGAAGAATCTGCCTGCAATGAGGGAGACCTGGGTTCGATCCCTGGGTTGGGGAGACCCCTGGAGAAGGGAACGGCCACCCACTCCAGTATTCTATTATCCTGGCCTGGAGAATACCAAGGACTGTGTAGTCGATGGGGTCGCAAAGAGTCAGACAGGACTGAGGGGCTTTCACTTCACTTGGTGGGAAATCCCGTCTCTCTTTCAAAGCATCAGGCGCTTGCCCACTGAGGGGGCTGAAGCACGGTGGAAGTTCATGGCAGGAGGGCATCCGACTGCGGGGGGCTCTGGACTCAGCAGGGCTCTTCTCCAGCCTCTGGGATTGAGCAGCTTTCTGGCAGGCCAGCGACCACCTCTACTACAGCAGAGGCCGCCAGCGCCCTGCCTAGACACACAAGAGCTTCCCAGGGCCAGCTCCCAAGGCCAGCCCGAGGGCGTTCCTGGCCACAGCCCTCCTCTCCCAGCTCATATAAGGCCCACCCTTTGTACCTCCTCCTACCAACCCCGGAGGCAAGCTGTGTGATTCCCACTTTCCAACTGGGGCTTAGGGGACTCGGCCAGGGTCACACAGCCTGGAAATGACAGAGCTGTGGCATCGACCCAGGTCCCCAGCTCCAGACCCCACGCTCTGCCACTCTGCCCTAACCCCAGCGGGGCCCGACCCTAGAGCCTTGCGGGCCTTGTCGCTGTGACCTGCAACATATGTGACTGAGTCAGGAGAGGGAACGTTTATCTGTGTCTGTCCTACAGTCACATCAGCTGCCTTGTCTTCGGGCAGTGGCTGTACTATCTGAGTAGACACAACAAACTTTTAATAACTCTATACAACTCTCAACCAGAAATATATTTTTACTCTTGTGAGTCAGCCATTTATTTGTCAATAAAGGCCAGTAAAGGAAAAGACCCGGGGGCATTTATAAACAGCCCATAGCCCCTAGAGACATCCCGGGGAAAGCCGAGCTGTCTAGAAATTCTCTGGGCCCTGAAAACCATTCCACGGGAACAGACAGGCACAGGAGCCTTCTGGGAGATGGGCTGCAAGACTACCAGAGGTGGAGGAGGTGTTCGGAGGAGACAGTGTGGTGACAGCCCACAGGCTTTGGGCAGACCTGCCTTCCAGCCCCACTTAGGAAGCTTGGGACAGAGTGAATAGCTCGTGGGCCTCAGCTTCCTCATCTGCCAATGCTTCAGGGCTCCGTGGGGATTAGACATCAGGTTCATGACGGGCGGTGCTTGAATGTCCCTTGTGATGGGGATCAGGGCGCTGGCGGTGACTGTGATGGCAGGGTGACGGAACCAGGATTGATTAGTATTCATTCTCCAAAAATGAGCTGAATTAGCTGCATACCTGTTGCATACCAGGGGCTCGCCATGTATTGGGAAAGGAGGAGGAGAAAGAGAGTGTAAACGCACCCCCTCTGAAAAGAGCAAGACATGGAGGATCAAGAATTCTGTCTCACTGGGATACTGTCCGGCAGGACAAACCTCCAAGAACACAGAACCCATAAGCAGCAGTTCCTTTTCTGGAGTGTCCCCAGTCGAATGGAGGATTCTGTTCTACAAGAAGGCATGTGCAAGCCCACTCATAGCAGCGTTACTCCCAATAGTCAGGAACTGCCAACAGCCCAGGCTCCTGCCAGCAGAGAATGAAGAGGTCGTGGTCTCTTCATCTAGGAGAATATTACTTGGCAGTGAAGACAGACCAGCCACTGCCACACACGACCACGTGGGTGAGCTTCCATCATAACACAAGGGAAAGAAGGCAGACAGGAGCACACGCTGTGTAGGTGCATCTGTACAACAGTCGGGAACAGATAAAGCTGACTGATGATGGCAGAAGTCAAAGGATCAGTTACCTCTAGGGTGGGGGAGTACTGACTGGGAAAGGGCACAGGGAACTTTCTGGTGATGGAAATGTTCCAAATCATAACCCCAGAGGTGACCCAGAGAGCGTCCACATGTCTAAAATGCTATGGATGTTGTGCCTCTATACCTACGTATGTTGTGGTTGCTCAGTCATTAAGTCGTGTCTGACTCTTTGCGACCCCATGGACTGCAGCACGCCAGGCTTCTCTGTCCTTCACCATCTCCTGGAGTTTGCTCAAATTCATATCATTGAGTCAGTGATGCCATCCAGCCATTTCATCCTCTGCCACCCCCTCTCCTGCCTTCAGTCTTTCCCAGCATCAGGGTCTTTTCCAATGAGTCAAATCTTCTCATCAGGTGGCCAAAGTACTGGAGATTCAGCTCAAGCATCAATCCTTCCAATGAATATTCAGGGTTGATTTCCTTTAGGATTGACTGGTTTGATCTCCTTGCTGTCCAGAGGACTCTCAAGAGGCTTCTCCAGCATCATGGCTTGAAAGCAAAAATTCTTTGGTGCTTAGCCTTCTTTATGGTCCAACTCACATCCATATGGGCTTCTCTTGTGGTTCAGCTGGTAAAGAATCTGCCTGCAATGCGGGAGACCTGAGTTTGATCCCTGGGTTAGGAAGGTCCCCTGGAGAAGGGAATGGTTACTCACTCCAGTATTCTGACCTGGAGAATTCCATGGACTGTATAGTCAATAGGGTCGCAAATAATCAGAATGACTGAGTGACTTTCACTTTTACTCACATCCATAATGACTACTGGAAAAACCATATCTTTGTCTATACAGACCTTTGTTGGCAAAGTGAGGTCTCTGCTTTTTAATATGCTGTCTAGGTTTGTCATAGCTTTTCTTCCAATGAGCAAGCGTCTTTTAATTTCATGGCTGCAGTCACCATCCAATACGTGCTTTTAAATGTAATTTTAACAGATGTATTTCATTAGGAGTCTTTTGTTTGAAGATGACAAAAACACAACACACCCTGGCTTAAGTAAATTGGCTTAAGAATTGATCAGCTCCTCTAATCAGATGTCTGGGGCAGGGAGAGCCTCAAAGACTCAAGTACTGTTCTCTGCCCGCCCCACCCCCATCTTCTCTTTTTTCTTCCAAGAAAAAGTGTGTGTTTAGTCGGACACGCAGTTGTGTCCAACTTTTTGTGACCCCATGGACTGAAGCCCGCCAGGCTCCTCTGTCCATGGGATTCTCCAAGCAAGAATATTGGAGTGAGCTGCCATTCCCTTCTCCATCTAAGAAAAAAGAAACCGCCAAACTGACACTGTCCTCCTTGATACAGTCAGATGGTGTGGGAGAGAACTGAAAAAGGAGAAACTTCTCCCTGGGTGACTTTTGGGTCAGCTCCCTCCAACCACGGAAGGCAGGAACCACAGCCACAGGCATCTCCAGGCTCCCATGTTTCTCAAGAAAACAGCACTTCTCCCTCAGCACTAGGGATTAAAACCCTGTGGTGGACTATGATTGGCCCAACAGGAATCACGTGTCTGAGGCTGGGCCCAATCACTGTGGCCCAGAGGTGGAGCCCGATCCACCTGCAACCACGGGAGGAATTCCGGGTTGCCAGTCCCAGTTTTTTCTGGTCCCTCCAACAAGGATTTGTGGTTTTCTCTTTAGTCTCTCCCCAAGCACCTGCTGTTACCTCCTGTTATAGCTACGGAAGGATGATGAGTTAGTGGGGGCATCAAGAAGGGTAAAGACTGTTGAAGAAGGGGAAGACTCAGAGGGAAGAAATGGTGTCTGAAGGGCTGCAAAAGAGACAATTAGATTATGCATAATAATTATTGTTTACAAGGCATCACAGTCCTCATCTCTCTGTTCCTCCATCAAAACCCTGAGAGATGAGGAGGGGGTTCAGGGCAGGGATTATATCCCACTCAACGGGGGAGACAGACATCGGGGAGGTGAAGTGCCTGCCTGCACTCACTGCTTAGATTATGAAGAAGAGAAGGGAAAGGACCCAGACTTTCTTGCTGCCTCCCCCAGTCTCCCTCCTCCCTCCTCCCCTGCCTGCCAAAGCATCAGCCAGCGGGGAAGTGTGAGGGTTACCAAAGCACAGACCACCGCTCCGTGATCTCATTAATATTCTCCTCTAGGTTGACTCTGGTTTTTACTTTAATAATTTTAAAAAGTGAACTTTGAAGGATTGCTGACGATGGACTATCAGTACCTCTTTGATATATAGATTATAACCAAAAGCAGATACAAGAAAGGGAAAACAGTGTTACTCAGCCCTAGCTAGACAATGTTACCTGGCCACAGCTCCACCTCCACGCCCAGGCCTTGGTCTGCTTTCCTTACATGAGAAGATCCGCAGGTGTTAGAGGGAGTGAAAGATGGTCCGACCTTGATGTCTTTGGATGGAGTGGAGGAGAATGGGAAGGGGCATTTCTCACTTTCTCACTGGGTGACTCATGATATGTAACACTCAAAATCAAATATGGGAAAGCATGTTTATTATGGTTGTGTGTTAATTTTCAGAGAGTCTCTGCTTTTTCCTGCCCCCTCATTCCTTCTGGGTCTTAGTACATGATGGAACAAGGGCCTGCCACTGCAACATCTGATATCTTGTAACTGTGATGCCAAGTAGGTAAAAAAGTGTGTGTGGGGTAGGGGGGAGGGAGAGAGAGATTGGAGGGGGAATTAATACTCGGAGAATAGAGTGAAATATAGGGCCACAGGGGCTATTTTAAGGTACAAAAAAGGAAATAGTAAGGCTATCAAAATGTAAAATAAATTGTTTTACTAGAATTGACTCTATGAAGTTTTTAGGAAGATACATAAACCCTAAGAAATTGCATTTTTTTAGGGGAAGAAAAACTTGTTAACTATAAGAATGTAATCATAAAAATCCAAAATGTGGGAAATCCCACATGATAAATGACATTTCTTCAACAAATAAATTGCCGAAAGAAAAAAAAAGAGAAATCAAAGGACTAAAAGTCACCCAATGTATAGCTTCATTTAGATCCTGATTCAAAGAACCCGGTTTTTAAAAATTATGAGAAAATGGGGGGAAATGACTCAGGAATTTTATGACATGGAGGAATTTATTGCCAATTTGTAATCAGGGTATTGTGGACCTTTAAAGAGTCTTTCCTCATGTTTTAGAGCTATGGACAGAAATATAGAAGAATGAAATGATAGAAAATCCAGACTTCATCTCAGAGGCAAAGTTGATATGGAACTGATAACTGCTGAAGTCTGGTAAGTAGGACATGAGGACATTTTCTACTCTTCTGTGTTTTAAAGGTTCTATGATAAAAAGTTTAAAATAAATCAGACTTTGTAAACATGTTGGAAGCCCCTCCTAAGTTCCATTCTCCTAAGTGTGTGGAGCCCAATCCTCAAAACCATCTTCCAGGTGCTGAAGTAAGAAGATGCATCATTCTTGTCCATCACCGGGCCAACAGCACGGCTCCTGGACAGAGAGGCAGGGGGCCCTGGTCCTGGATTTGGGGAAGGGGGTCCTGATGGGGCTTCAAAGGGGGCAGGTTTTGCCCATTTCACAGCCCACTGAGAATTCACAGTTCTCTAATTGTGAACCAAACATGAACTTTTTTTCAGCTAGGGAACTCATTTATGCTTGGCAAATGGCAACATCTCATTTCAAAGCCAGGAAGGGAGGACTTTAAAAGATTTAAAACCCAACTCCAAAAGTTCCTTGGACATCAAATAGCTTTTTCAAAACAAGGTTTTGATGAGTTAAGAGCAAATGAATCAGAAACATATGGATTAAATTCCCCTTAAAATCCACATGGGTTTAAAAAATGAAGGGGAATGGAGGTTGGCAAATATCTTTTTTGGTTTTATCAGACCCCAAGCATTTTAAAAACAGTGCAAGACGGTTGGCAAACCCAAGATGCAGCTGAATTCATCCTGTGATAATAGCGGGTCTCGAGAAGGACCCATTGCACAAGTTGGGGATGCCACGCAGGGCTGCTGTTAGCATCCCATCCCCCGGCGAGCAAAGGCCTCCCCGCCACACACCAGAGCTCTGTGAGCAGAGGACTCACGCGGATGGCTCCATAAAGGGATTCTGGTCGGTGTAGCCACCCGCGCTTCTTGATAACTGTGTGGCAGGAGATTAAGATAGACTGCAAAGGGCAGCATTTCCATTCTGTTCAGGTGTGCGTGCTCCGTTGTGTCCGACTCTTTGTGGCTCCATGAACTGCAGCTCACCAGGCTCCTCTGTCCATAGAATTGCCAGACAAGGACACTGGAGCAGGTTGCCAGTTCAGGTCCAACCTCCGATCAGAGATGCCCTCCAAGTCTCCCTCCCCACCCCCGCCGAAGCCCCCTTTGGGGGAACTCCAATGGCTCTCAGCTAAAGAAAGTAGTACAATCTCGGCTCTGTGCTGAGATGGGCCTGCCGCAGGCTCGGGACAAAAACCCAGCGTGTGTTCTGTAAGAAGGTCCCTGCAGAGGGAGGCCTGTGGCCAGGCGTATACGTGGGGGTCCCTCTGAGCTCAGACGCAGACCCCAGGTGTGTGAGAGCAGGGCAGCCCCCACCCAGCCCCAGAGAACTCCTTCTGTTACCGGTGAGGAGACAGTGCTGAGGGCACAGGGCCGCCGGGGTCACCTGTCAAGACACACAGCAGCGACGCCAGGGGTGGGAGCTGAGCTTCCCAATCCCCAGGTCACACTCAGGCTGCATCTCAGAGCACACATTGCACAACCAGGAACCATTCTGGAGCATGACTGACATCGAGCGTCCTCAAGGATGGCGTCCCGAGAGAGGCGCAGAAAAACATCCATCGGTGGCCCCCTGCTCCCAGAGTAAGCCCCAGTTCTCATCTTGCGTGTCTGCAGGGGGCACCCCATCCGCCCTGTCCACAGAGGACCTGCCAAAGAGGCGGATAGGAAGAGCGGTGAGAGGACGGAAACAGGGCCGGCCTGCCCCCCAGCTCCACCACGCAGAGCCAGAGCCGTGCGGTGCTGAGCGAACTGCCAGGGACCCTGTGGCCCAGCTGGCTCGCCTGTAAAATGAGGATGCTGATCGCTCCCATCCGAGCGCGGTTGGAGGGACTGCGTGAGTTTCTCCACGTGAGGCTGTCAGCGTCGGTCAGGCCCGGGGACCCGCCATGCATGCCCACGGTGCTGACGGTGACGCTGTGCCAGTCGCTGCAGATAAATGACCTCACCCCACTCCATCCTCACCACCGCCTTGATGTCATCACCTCCATTTGAGGGCTGAGAAATCCGAGGCTCCAGGAGGCTGAGTAACTTGCTAATGAGCTGCACAGACAGATTTCCATTCCAGATAGGGCCGGCTCCAGAGCCGCCTGCACCCCGAAGGCACCGCCACTCCAAGGGGCATGGGCTGGGTGTTCAGCCTGGGCTCAGCCCCCTCGACCAGCTCTGCGCCATGGACCAGCTGTGTGACCAGTCACCACAGGCCTGTCTGAATCCAAGGCCATCCACTCTCTTTAGGAGAGGAGACCATCCACTCTCACCGAGGAGAGGCCGAGGGGCGAAGGAGAGACACCCCGCCACCTTCAGTGCAGAGTCCAAGCCCAGCCCACCACCCCCCTCCCCGCTGGGTAACCCCAAGAAGATTCGCTCACTGAGTCTCAGTCCCCTCATCTGTAAGATGGGCCTGTCATTGGTATTTACATCATAAGGCTGGGAAAAATAAATGACAGAAGGCCTGTGCTTCTCTCGCTGGGCAGAGTTCCCAGCATGGCTAATTGCCCGATAATTACGGAGGCTCAGGCCTGCATTTTCCCCCACGCTCCAGCCTCCGCCTCCAGGAGGACAGGGTGTCTCCACAACAGAGTCCTTCACAGGCAACAGCGTCCTTTCCGTAGCCCAGCCTTGTGCCTCCCAGAACCTGTCTAGGGTCCAGGCACAGAAAAGCAACGACATGCCGGGGCTCCTTATGTCTGTCTCCACTGACACTCTGAGGTTGGCCTGCCTGGCTGTTCTGCCTGTGAACATGCAAATGGCTGTATCTCGTCACGCTTCAAAGTCCCATACCAACCAAGTCACTACAATTCTAAGATGCCACCAAAGATGGGGTCCTATAGATGGGACACCTGATGGGTATGGACTCAGCCTCCCCCCACCATGGTTTTCCCATCTGTAAAACAGAGCCAGTAACACCTGCTTCTACGGGGCAGTACCCAAAACACAACAAGTGCTCAGTAAATGATCCACCTGCCATGGGAGACTCTAATCCTCCATCCAGTTTCACACCAAGCACCAAGAAAACTGTAGATCAAACCATACCCCAAAAAAGTGCAGGGATGAGCTTGGCCTTAGGCTTGCTTCAGATGAAAAGAGCTTGCTTTGCTATGTCAAGATCACAAACCTATTACACTTTTAAAACCCAAAGAGGAGACTCGGACCCTTTGAAGCCAACGTAAATACAACTGTTTAACAGTTTATTTTAACTATCCAATGGGAACCCAGTTGCTTAAATGTATTCACGTTGCCAGCAATCTCTCTGCGACATGGTATTTGTTAGAAATCAGGATTTCACTTCACAAACCGTCCTGCGGTCGCCTCCGCTTTGTCTCTTAACAGGGCTGTCTTTATGTGAGTTTTCTTTGGCTTCCCAATAGAAGAGTAACAGATTCCTTTTGAAGTTTTTTTACTGATGAATGAGCCGCTATAAATAACCCTCCATGGCAGCCGCCCGATCTCTGAAGTTTACTCTGGAATAATAGTAGCAGTGGGAATGAAGGGCAGTTCACAGCAGCGTGTCATGAAATACTTTAATGGGCTTCATACTGTTTAACTTAATCTTTACAGATGTAAAAACAGAAATACAATTATTTTAACAACTATTATTACATATTGCTTTGCTAATGAAAACAAAGTCCTGGGAAGCACTGGGAGACACTGAGGGGATCCTTATGACCCTCATGGAGCTATGCTGGGTCCTGGAGGGTATGGGATCTGGGGACAGAGGGAAAGTCAGGGATGGAGCGTCTTGGCTCTCCCACAGGTCTCTTTCTGCCTCCCAGCTTTGACACACACACACACACACACACACACACACACACACACACATATGCAACCATACAACACATCCTAATGATGCTGTCATACCAAGTGCAGCTTCTCGGAGCTGATTTCAGGCTCAGCTCTGCGGTATGAATTATGGGGCCCATGGAGAATTTCTGTTGCTGGGAAAGACAACCGCTTGCTCTTAATGGAGCTCGAAGGACTTTTCCTGTTTCTCACAGTCCCCAGCTGCCACCCCGCCTCCTTGATCCCAGCTCTCCCGCCCCCGCCCCCTCAACTCCAGCTTCCAAGGAGCATCCTCTCGCCAGAGGGGACTGGGATACAGCTCACTCGCAAACCCATAAATCCAGAGGTCGCGCCTGCAGTCTGAACCTTCTCCCTGCCCCTCTGGGAAGTCGCGGAGATTAAATATGGAACCCCTGGGTCTCGTCCACTGCGCTGTGAAGACCGCCCTCCCCTTTGATTCTTCGGGGAGGTCTCTGCCTGCAGAGGCGCGTCCAGAGTCCAGACATGCCTTTTTCTCATGAGCTGTGGCCTAACCCCCCTCCCGCACTCCAGACTGGGAGCTGGGGGCCCCCATGCAACCCTCCACTGGGTAATTCTGTGCCTTCTCCTCCCTGCTTCTTGGAGCGGTCCTCGCCAGTGAAACTAGGAGCTTGCCTGAACCCTGAACCCTTCGGGAAATGACAGGATTGGGAAGGGAGATGTCAAAAATATGTATTTGGAAAGCTAAGCTGGAGACAGGGGCTTGTACCCGCGGCAAGCAGTAGATTTGCCCAGTAGTCAGTGGCTGCTCTGGATTCTCACAGCCCCAACCCCGTGGACTGGGGGCACTGGGCAGATCCTTGAGAGCAAAATAGAGGGCAGCTCACTCCCAGGGAAAAAGAGCCAGACTGGGACCCTGGATGCCTGTCTAGGTCTGCCCAGGTTTACCCATCAAGTGAGCCCCACCACCCGCCCGCCCTGGGCTGAGCAAGTAAAGGGGTGAGCAGCCTTGTGTGGAGAAAAGCACCAGGAGTCAGCAAGCGCTCTCCCGGGATCGTTCTACAGATATTCACTGTCTGCTCTGCACCAAGCGTTGGATCACAAGCCGAGGGACGCTCACTCTGGCAGGAGAGCCAGGCGTGGAGAAATGCAATCCTGTAACAAACATTTTTGGAGGCCTGCTAAGTGGCAGGCTCTAGGCTGGACATGATAGGAAAAAAAGGGCACAACAGAGAATGATGTGACCTTTGCCCTCAAGAGCGCATTGCATCGTGGGGAGGGACAGATGCAAAACTCATTACTGGGCAAGTAATTACTTAATTGCAGTTGGGATAAGTACTCTAAAGAGCTGCAGAATCCTCTTAAAGTGTGTGAAAGGGCAAGCGAAGAGAATCAAGCTGTGTGTCCCTCGGGCTGAGGCAGAGTGCGTGAAATGCGGCTCGTCTAAACTAAGATGTGTGGTTAGCACAGGATACACACTGGACTTCCAAGACTTGGTGCCAAAAAGATATAAAGCATGTCAATAATTTTTATATTAAACCACATGCTGAAGTGGGATTGAATCCAGGTCTCCTGCCATTGCAGGCAGATTCTATACTCTCTGAGCCACCAGGGAAACCCAGTACCTTGGATAGGTGGGGTTAAATAAAATAGACCCCTGAAATGAACTTTACTTTACTTGTTTCTTTTCACTTTTCCTTTTGTAAGGTGGCTCCTAAAAATTGTCAAATCGCTCTTCTTTGGCTCGCTGGGCTGGAAGATCCAAAAATGTATCCCTGAGCAAGAGGCTTTCTATGGCCCTTTAGCTTGAAAATCCCAGAGAGATGGGAAGGAGATAGAAATGTGGCCTATGCCACTAGCTCTGTTCTTTGGGTGTGTAGATCACACAGAGGGACTATCTGGGGTTTCTCAAACCTCAGGGCTGTAGAGTCAGATAATTCCCCACTGTGAGGGGCTGTCCTGTGCTCTATAGGATGCTCATGGCATGTCTGACCTCAAGCCCCTAAATGCCGCTAGCACCCCTCCCCTGGTTATGACAACCTAAAACGCCTCCGGACACTGCCAACTGGCCCAGGGGTAAGACTGCAGTGGTGAGAACCATCCTGCTCGACCATTGTGGGACCAGGTGAACATTCTGCACTAGAATCCTCAGCGTCTCTGGTAGAGGGGTCTGGGCAGCACATTTTGTCAAGCTCCTGGGAGGTTCTGCCGTGCAGGCCCCACTGAAGGCCTCGTGGAGGATGCTGTCTGCTAGGGGGTGTGCCCCCTGCCTGTCTCTTCCACTCCAGGAGGTGAGGAGGTGTTCGCCCTGTAGGCTCCCTGCTTTCACGCTTGGTCGGGTAAGACAAAAGAGTGGCTAGAGCTTTAAAGACAGGAATGCTCGCCTGAGTGTGGTGCTTCGCCAAGGATCTGCTTTGCAACCTGGGGGAGAGGGGTGGGTACTGGTAAGATATCAGTAATAAAATGGACACACTGCTCCCCAGCTCCCAAGTTCACCTCGAGATGAAAGAGACTGTGCAACAAGACCTCAGGATGGATCCTGATGATGAAGGAGGGTGCCACAGAGCTGGAGAGCCTGGATCCAGACCCAGCTCTGCCACGCATGGGTCACGGGACCCTTGGAAGTGACCAATCTCTCTGAACCTGCTACCCCACCTGTAAAAAAGGGGAAACTACTGTCCCTAGCTCTCGGACCCAGGAAGAGTAAATACACAGGAAGGGTGATAATACACGTAGAGTCCTTAGACCCCAGCAGAGACTGAGTGCTCCGCAAACACTGCAGTGATGACTAGCCCTCAGAGATCTTATCACTCTTTTGTTAGCTTAAGTTTTTACTGCAAATGCTCCTTCAATTATACAGGAACAATTTGCAAGCCACTCAGAGGATCTTTGCAAAGGCTACAGCCGTGGCTCCCAAGCTGCCAGGACCATAGAACTGGCCACCGCAGAAGCCGCCGCCTCCAGCAGGACCTGAGAGCTTCAAATCCTGGGTGGTTCTCACAGCTCCGGGTCCCAGGATCACTCCTGTGGTCCACAGCATCCAAGCAGGTACACAACCCCGCCTCCTGGCCCCCCTGGCTCCCAAGGTCACACCTGTACATCTGGTGGTGGGCCCTGGCCTAGCACACAGGTGAGCAAGGGGTGCCTTCTCTTCTTTCAGTATTTGAAAGATTAGATAGAAAGAATGGGAATCTATCAGGAATTGGAAAGCATTGAAAAGATTTTGAGTAATCATAAATATCAAACAGGCCCTCACTGGTGCCTGTCAATATACTTCGCTAGTCTCCCCAGGTGAATATAAGCCCCTCAAGGACAGGACCCGGGTCTGGGCTGTTTATGTACGACTAAGGTGTGCCACAGGCCTGGCACTTAATAACTATTTGGTGGATGGAGAATATCAAACTATTCTGATGACAAAGGCACTTGGAACAAGTTCCTGATTGTGGAAAAATAGAAACATTTTTGCTCCTTTCTGGGAATCCCTAAACATATGTGCATCCTTTACCATGAGCTGAGCATGGGTCGGTACTGGTGAGGCACTAGTTCAGGCAGCAAAGATGGTGTAAAAGAGAACAGGCACTTAGGACCCAGTGGCCTTGAGTCATCCTCCATCACATGGGGAGACTATTTTGATCAAGTGGAAATTGAGTACAAATGTGGATAAATAAGAAGAAAGGGTAAGGGGTGAACAACCCCTAAGCACGATTCCTTCCTCCCCTGGAGATGCACCTGAGGGCCTTGGTACCTGGCTATGTGGCTCACGGTCCTGACTGCGGAGCAGACCCTCCTAAGGAGCTTTCAGAAGCATGCCATCTGGTCCCACCACCGGCCAGCGGAGTGGGAACCCCTGGGAGCAAGGCACAAGCCCTGGGTGGCCATCCTCTATCAGAGAGGTGAGCACGAGGCCCCTGGGTTTGCTCTCACCCCACATGGAAAGCCAATGAACCCCTGGAACAAACAGCAGAGACAAGAAGTGAAACACACTGGAAGTAGATGTATTTCTCCTGAATCCCATCTTTCTTATGTGACTGAGTGGCCCTTACTCAGATGCTGCGCTGTCCCTAGGCTAACAGTGTCTCTCACACCCACCCCACCCCCTTGAGCCCATGCCCAAGGAAGGGAAGGAGCCGCCATTGCAGGGGTGCTCTGGGCACCAGCAAGAGCCCAACATGAATTATTCATCACTGCCTCCCCCCCCCCCCCATCATGCTCTCAAGATGGAGCCCGCAGGGCCGACACAAAGTCCAAAAATGTGGGAAAGTTTATTTATTTCTCCAAAACATTCCTGATTTGTAATGTGCTTTCTAAAAATGTTCTAGCTGACCCAGCCCCTGCTATATTTAGCCACAGCATTTAAAGAAATGTTCCTTACCCTTTATAAGGCGGGCCATGAAACATGAATTTAGGAAAAGCGGCTCCCCAGTCTGGTCCCTTTGTCCCTGGGAGAGGGGTGGAGCCTCTCCTTGACCTAGAGGCGCGTGGTCCTGGTGCTCCGGGCAGGGACAGCAGGGGGAGGGGGCAAAAATAAAGAGTTGCATTCATTCCCAAGGCCCTTGAGTTCACAATGGCTGGATGGCCAGCCCTGGGAAGTCCCTTCTAAGCTCTCGGGCAAAGAAGGAAACACCAAAGGACTGGCTCTCCTCTGTGAAATTGCTCTCCTGTGGTTTCCGAGGATCCCCGGCTGGGTATGGCAGTTTTTTAAAATTTTTTTTGCTTTTGGTTTCGTGTTCGAATGGTTGGATCATCTCAAGAGCTATCAGACTGCAAGGAAGAGATGAAATGGCTGCCAGCCGTCCCCGGACGAAGAACTGGAGAAGTCTGCCCAGGAGGCTCCCGCGACCTCGGAATTATGGAACGCGAGCAGGACTGTGGGTTCATGATTTTGTTACGAAACCGAGACATCACAAATGCACTCATAAAACAAAAGTGTTTAGATTAGAGGCTATGCCTGTATACAGAGATGAGACCTCCCATTTACCGAATGCTTCCTGCACGCCAGATATTTTATGTATATATATATTAACTGTTTTGGGCTTCCTTGATGGCTCAGACGGTAAGGAATCCTCCTGTAATGCAGGAGACAAAGGTTCAATCCCTGGGTCAGCAAAATCCCCTGGAGGGGGCATGGCAACCCACTCCAGTATTCTTGCCTACAGAATCCCATGGTCAGGGGAGCCTGGCAGCTACAGTCCATGGGGTCACCAGTTTAGTTCTGACAGCTGCCCGATGCTGAAGGCTTTAGGACTAGTCCATTTTTCTGGTGAGAACTAGGAACTTAGACCCACCATAAAATTTACTCCTTACAACAGCTTGACGAGGTGGTTACTAACATTGCCCCCATCTGTACAGGTGAGAAAGCTGAGGCACAGAAGGGTTAAGTCATTTTGCTGATGTCACACAGCAACTGGGTTATTAGCAGAGCTGGGTTATTAGCCTCTGTCTGGTGGGCACAATCTTGATGAGGTTAACACACTCCCCCCTCCTTCACCTGAACCTTGAATCACTGAATGGTAACGAGTCTTAAGACATTAATGGGAGGGTTTTCTTCACAGTAGGTGTGTCTGGAGAGACCTGGGAACGTGTGGAGCAGGAGAAGGTGACCACTGCCTAGGAAAGAAGTGTGACCCTGGGAGGAGGGTATGCAAAGTGTTCATTTTGCACAGGATGGGTCCTGAGTCCAGCTGTAAGCTAGGTGTTGTCCAGGGTGACATGGGCTTGTGAGCAGCAGAGGGCCACCCCACTTCCCAGAGGCCCGACCTCGCCGCTGCTGGGCTGGGACACTTTCTGGAAGTGTTAGACAGCCTCTGTCACGTTCTGCCTACTACCCAGGAAGGAACAGCTTTGTTTTAAATGCTCAGCAAACACAAACGGATACAAACTATGTGCAGTCATCCCAGGCCCCAGCAACTCAGCAAGACATTCTGGTCTCGGCCCTTGGACGCCAACAGTGTGGTCCGGGCCCCGGAGGAAGGAACCCCTCCTCCACTGTCCTGGCCACGCTCAGTTTGAATTGTCCCCACCGTGGCATGTTCTGTAGCCCTCTCTGCCCTGTGGACTGCTGTTACCTGGGCTCCCTGTAGGCTGGACTTCTGGTGGATTTAGCCATTGGGAGCACCTTGGTGAGGGTGGAAGGCAGAAGAGGAGTTGGGTGTTTCCGCTCAGCTCCTCTCAGTGCTCCAGTGGCATCTACACTCATTCCGCCCACTCCCCTGAAAACAGTCCCTCTCCCCCAGTCTTCTTCCAGTGGCTCATCTAAGTCAGGTTCTGTTTCCTCCCGGAACCCTGATTTTCACTCTGATAGAAAAGGAAAGTTGTGACAAATCTGTGCCCAGTCGGGCCCAGGCCCCACCACTCACTGTGACTCTCTCTAGGTCACTGTACCATCTATGGGGATCTGTCTGACTCTGCAGAACCCTGAGTCTGAGGCCTCTGGATAAAGACAAATGTAGATGAGAACTTGCTACTTGGGTATTCAGGCATACAGATTGCTTGAAATGTGGATTTTAAAAAAAGCTTTTACTTTTCCAACAAACTCATGCTCTTCAATTTTAATAATGAAGCTGGATTATTATCATGTGTATTTTTGACTGTATGAAGCAACCCCTGCTTCGTGGAAATAAGATTCCAGCCACCGTGAAGCACACCGAGTCATGGCACTCACACGGTGCATTCCTGGCGGACAGGCTCCGGCCTTCAGCTGCAACAATAAAATCCAGTGCGCCTGATTCATTAACCCACACGTGGACAGACACCGAGCACTCTTAGTGAAACGGCAGAGACCGCAGGTAGGCACCTTTCCAGAGAGGTGCGGTTGTACTGGAAAATGGCAGGACACATCCTGTTCCTCCGGTTCTGGAAAACCTCATGGGGCATGTGAGAACCAGGAGGCCATCAGCTTCCACAGGATCCAGGAAATACCCAAGAGCGGACAACACAAAGGCCTTTGCAGGGTCCCTGCACCCTTGCAAAAGTCTGGGAAGTAAAGGTCTCAGGGGGGTATGTCTTCCAAGACTCTTTCATAATGTCTTTGTTAGTTTCACTATAATAGTGCAAAAAACTAAATTATTCCTTGTTCAAATTCTATAGCGAAACAAAATCTTTCCCAAAGTGCCAGTACTTGGGTTATTCTAAAAGAAATCAGCACTTGCTCTGAGTCTATCTGCCTCAACTACGCAAAGAAAGATGAATTTCTGACCATTTGTGTGTGTAGAATATATATAAACATGTGTATATACACATACACACATATGTACATGTGTACATACATACATATACACTTACTTATCATTGTACATACACCTGCCATATCCCCCATTGTGATCAGTGTATTCGTGTGTGTGTGTGTGTGTACACGAGAGAAAGATCACCTACAGGAAACAGAATCTGTTCCTTTTGTGTAGATGAGAACATAGAGGCATACTTTACATTGCCCAAGAACAGGACAATATGGTTGCTTCTGGTTTACTCAAAATTTAGGTGATTTTGCTTTTATTAAGAGGGGAAACCTTTCCTTGGTCTCATTGATCCATAACCATGAGCACATGACTAAAACTGGGACATTAGAACAGCTATTTGGACAACTACGTCCCAAAGCCCCTCTTTGTCCTTAGCAGGGAGTAGAGCACATGGAATTGTATAGAATCCACAGAAAACGACCCCACTGTTCATTTCTGTTTGCTTTCCTCAACCAGATGAATGTGGGGCTGAGGTAAGAGAATTCCTCCTTATGTATGTATGAACGCTTACAGAGTGACACGTACTCCTGCCTTTTTCCTTCTGTGCCAGAAAAATAATGTTTGTACTATACTTTTTGGAATTGTAACTCTAAAATGCCATCCTTTTTAAATGACACTATTAGAATATTTGCTTCCCCAGAAATGAGCCATCATAAGTTAACAAAAGAGAGCAAATCAAACATAAAGAGAAAACATTAAAAGCATATCCCGCTCAGCAGAATCTTCATCTTATTGGGGACCCTCAGGCAACACCCTCCAGTCCTGGGGTTTTCTGTCCTGCCCTCCAGTCCATGCAGAAGCCCTCCTCTCTCAGAAGCCAGAGCCCGAGAAACGCTGCTGGGGTTCCCAGATATGATCCCAGTCTCCCCTTTTCTGTTATACTCTTTGTTCCCCCCAGTAATCCACTGAACCAGTCCCTGAGAGGTTAATGAAAAAAACAACTTTATTCACAGAGGTTGAGACTTCGGGATAACAATAGCCAACAAACGGCCCTTCCAGCACATTGTAAGTTAATCACAGTGATCTTGGGTCTCAACACGGTTCATCAGAGTTCTTAACATCAAGGACGCTGAAGCTTGCCCACCACAGTGCTCCCACCAGCCCGGGCGGAGCTTGGACATGGACGCTCCTGGGGGTCAGTAGCAAATGGCCTTCAGCATGAATTCTCAGTCACCTCTGTGTTTGCTAATTCATAAATTATTCTGTTTGTCTGAAATATCATTTCCAACATATTAACCAACAGGCTCTCAGATGTGATGTTTGTGTTCACTTTTATATAAGTTCTGGAAACTGCTTTAATCTGCTTTAAAAAATTATCTCAAAGACCCATCTCTGCCTCCCTCCAGGAACTGACTTACTGTGCTTTTCCCACATTTGATAAAATTAAAGTAGCTGGGAGGTTCAGGAAATCGAGTCTCAGAACCGCCACCACAACCCAAAGAGATACCGTGAGAGCTTAGATGCATTCCCCCAAAGTTCCCAGCTGAAGTGGGCTGTGAAAATCTCAATTTCCATAACCACATCTTTGTCTCAGCCCCCTGCCCTCCCGCCCACTCCTCGCCCCAGACTTGCAGTCACCTCCAAAAGGTGTTTGTTTAGCTGCAGGCTCTGGGCCTGCCTAGCTGGCACTTGGAGGGAGGAGGAAGCTGCCGTTGGCCAGGGAGCCTCCCACCAAGCCTCCTGTTCCTGGGGGCCCAGAGAGCTGACCACCCCCAGACCCCAGGGGACTCCCTTGCTCTTCTGAGCGCTCACCCATCCCTGCCTCCACTTGCTTTCCATGTGCTTGTTTCACCCAACTCTTCAGGTTAAAAATAGTCCTTCACCACACAGTTCTGCAAAATGTGGCAACAATCAAGCTTCCCTAACCCTCATGCACTTCCGGTGTCCCTAGAAATGTTTTGACCCCTTAAACAATAAAGCTAAGAGATAGGATGTCTGTGGTTGGTAACAGGCATTGGAGAGCACGTGTTTTGACTAAGGAGCTATCGAACTATCTATTGTAATGCAACAAAATGCTAAGTTACACAGAGTGCACTTTTTAAATAGAGGTTGTTAATACAGATGTTCACAGGGCAACCCTTATAGTAAAAAGAATCAAGCTTTTAGCCAAAGAATATAGCGTGTTCCTTTTACTATCTAAAAGGAAAAGAGAGAAAATTTCTCTATTTACAATGAAAGTGTGGTCTCTCAGCTTCCGCCTGAACATTGGTCTTAAGTCCTCATCAAGCCCTAGGATCTGCAAAAGAACCTAAAAAACAGGTTGCCCCTGGTGTCCCCACAACTGGACCTTAGCGACAAACCCAGCTATGAACACCCATCACTCCGTGGAGCCCAAAGCCAAGGCCTGGGCCACAGTGACAGCCGAGCTGGCGATGGTCAGATCGTGGCTCTTAGACAGAAAGGACCACACTGCGGTCATCTGCCTGCCCTCCGATTGTCTTCGCCCTCCCCCACTCCCTCCAGACGCGCAGGACCTGTCTGGGTGCTAGTGGAAGATCATGCCATCAGACTGACCTAAGGTTCAAGGAATTTTCCTGCGCCTGCGGTAGGAGGTCTGAGATGCCCAAGTCGCAGCGTGGGCAGGGTCTTTTAAATCTCCGAAGCTGTTCCAGTTCTGGGAAGGTCCGTCTTGCAGGAGGCAGGGGAGTGTGCCCACTCGTGCAGCTGAGGATGCAAATACTTCCCACGATCCATATGCAGTCAGAGGAAATCATTTATTTTAAAACGCGACTACTTTCTCAGCGGTGGGAGCCCTGCTTGCTCACACGGAGCTCAGACCAGGGCGAGGGAAAGGAGCCGCCGTCTGCTTTACTGGAAATGAAGCACCGCTTCCGGGAGCTGCAGGGGGAAATAGGAGAGAAAGGGGATCCCGAGCTGGTAGAAGCCGCCCTGGACGTGCGGGTCGAGCATCAGGGAAGCGTTGAAAGGCGGACGGAGGCTGGAGGAGGTGGCCAGAAGCGAGGCGCCCAGACAGCTGCCCGGCCCCTGCTTGGCGCACCCCAGGAGCTCGCCCCCTCCAGCCGGCTTCTGCCCCTGCCGTCGGGCCAGAATGCTGTCTATGCTGAAGCTCTTGGACTTGTCCGAGCTCTTAGGAGAGCTGCGGGAGGCGGGGCGCGGAGGAGTCTCCGGGCCGTCCACCGTGCGCTCAGGCTGGCCGACAGCCACCGCCGCTGCGCCCTGGAGCGCGTCGCCCGCGTCCCCATCTGGGGACCCGGGCCCGGGCCAGGGGAGGGACGCTGGCGGCGGAGAGGAGGCTTCCCGAAGGGGCGAGGGGCGCGCGGGCGCTCTTTCCTGGATGGGGGTCGCGGGGCGGGGGCGCCCTCCCGCGCTCCGCACCTCCGGAGGCGCCTCTGAGCTGCGCTCCTGCGTCTCGGCGCGGACCCGCTTGGCCTCCGGGCCCCCCGGGCCGGGCTTGGGCTTTCTCTTCCGGCGCCGGTAGTTGCCGTTCTCGAACATATCCAGGCAGCGAGGGTCCAGCGTCCAGTAGCTGCCCTTGCCGGGTCGCCCTTTCTCGCGGGGCACCTTGACGAAGCAGTCGTTGAGCGAGAGGTTGTGGCGGATGCTGTTCTGCCAGCCCTGCCGGTTGTCGTGGTAGAAGGGGAAGCGGTCCATGATGAACTGGTAGATGCCGTTGAGTGTGACCCTCTGCTCAGGCGCATCCTGGATCGCCATGGCGATGAGCGCGATGTAGCTGTAGGGCGGCTTCTGGGGGGGCTCCACCCGGCCCGAGGCCGCCAGCGCGCCGGCGGGGGCGAAGGCCAGAGGCAGCCCGGGTCTCTCGGGGCCGTACAGATAGAGCATGGGCGAGGCGGCCAGAGCAGGCAGCCGGGGGCTGAAGAAGTGGCTCATGGCGAGCGGGAGCCCGTGCGGCGCTCCCGGCGATGCCTGAAACCCGGGCGGCTTAGGGACAGCGCCCCGCGCCGCAAGGGCCCTCCCGGGGAGCCTGCCCTGCGTCTGCCTCCCGCTCCGCCGCTCTCCCCAGCCGCTCCGCGCTCTGTCCCTTCTTCATGGCTTTAAAAAATGTTAAATAATTGTTGTAAGTTTGCTATTATATGTTGACTTAGCGCTGGAAAATAAATTGTCTATGATAAACAGTCGCTGTGTTCTCAGCCCACCCACATTAATTAAAATTTCATTGCTGAAAAACTCCAAGCTTTTCCCTCCACGTGTCTTTTTGATACCAGCCAATCGGTTTCAGGGTTATTCCTTCATTTGTTTATAGAATTAGTCTGTTGATAAGTCCGCCCACCCAAGTTGAATCAAGCTGTGTTTATTTGGAAAAATTTCCGGGCACCCAATATATAAACGCACTGATCTGATGTTTGAAATATCACGTCCACCCCTTGACGCTGTAAGCACACACAGTCAGTCAGGCAGGATGTGGATCGAGGTGGCTCGGGAGCAGGGTCTGCCCCACCAGGAAGAAGAGGTGGAGCTGGGAGGGGCGCAGGGGTGAGTTTTACCTCTGGCCTGGGGGAGCCCCGAAATCCCATGGCCTCCCACAAAAGACCTTTTCTTCTCCCAGGCTTAGTAGGAGATGGAGAGATGACACAGTCTCATAAATGCCTTCTGAGGTCTTGGAGAGCTCTCAGATATTTTAGCAGGGGAGAGGAGATAGATGAACGCCTGATTAGAAGAGGATGCAGCCCTCCTCTGAGACATCCTCGGGATGCCCTGGAGGAATTGGGCGGCTGGGTGGCGGGGGGTGTGCTCCCTAGGGGCCTCACATCCCAAAATGGGCAGGCCTGCCCCCCTAGGGCTCCCTGGGGATCCAAGAAGACGATCCCAGAAGCCCAGCTTTTCCAATGCCAATGGCACGGGGCACTGAGAGTTGGCGAAGGCGTGCAGTAGCGGGTCCACAGCTTGGTTGGGAGCAAGTTTCAAAATCACCCCTTTTGGAGAGTCGAGGGGGAGAAGCTAAGGTCTTTCTGATGGGGCTGAGATTGCAAGGAGGAACACCATAAAAGGGGAATTTGGCAGCTGGCGCGGGAGAGCTGGTATTTGTGAATGCGGGTCTCTTGCTTTATATTCTGCGCTTTCCTGTTTATAACAAGGAGGGGGTTATAACAACTTTACAAGTGCACGCAGCTGGCCCGTGATTACATTAAGCATTTGGGAAGCCTGCTCGCTTCCCCCCCTCCACCCCACCCACTCACCCTGGGGTGTAAGCACTCCCCACCCTGACTCATTTTACATTTAGCCACGTCCTGGTTTGAATCAAAAACCTTGATGATGCTGATTTAGAAGGAGGTGTCTCCCCTACTCTGCTGCCTTTGGGGAGGGGGGTGGATTGGCACTTAACATGACTAGTTCCTGTTTATGATCTTTGCTGGATATATTTTAAAAGAAAGAAAAAGCTCAGGATAACTGAATTAACATCTCATTCAGTAAACCATGTGGATGCCCAAGAAGAAGAGGGCGGGGTGAAGAGGGAACGTGGTGGTAGCTTGAGGAAGGACACTAAAGGTACCTTAAGGCACGTTTGCTGCCTAACTCCTTAGGGCTGTCCCACTGTCACAGAGGTGACACCATGCTGGGGACCGGCCACCGGGGCTCAAGTCATCTCTGAACGTGGAAAAGCAGGGAGAATCCCAACTCTAAAATGGAGGATCCAGAAGGTAAAGCCTGTGTTTGGGGGTTCTGCAGAGACCACAGGGGAGCAGGGACGTTTGAAATACCTAAGAGGAAATCGCTGACAGGGTCGAAAAACCGGTTTGGGTGCAGGCAGGGCTTGAGGGAATGCCAGGTCAGGCCCCGGGACACATTCAGGCCTCTGTCCCCAGCGCTGCTTTTCTAACTTAAGCCCAGTGTCCCGCTGGTCCCCGCCTGGGTCTCGAGGATGGCCCTCTAGCCAAGAGGGGGCGGGGCGCTGTATTCTTTCTGGATCCCTGGCTTTCATCGGAGCACCACACTTCAATCCTGGGATGGAAAAAGAACCTCAATGTCGGCGCTTCTGCAGCCCACGGGCTCCACGGGCTCCAGAGTCACCCCAACCCTCCAGATCAGCGCGCTTCCTGCAAGTTCAAGTTTGCATCCGGCCTTGGTGCCGGCTCCAACAGACCCAGAGCGAGAGACACACCGGTGTTACTGCGCGGTCCCTCGCCCCCCACCTCCTCACCCGAGCCCTCCCTGGAGTTTCCCGGACACCCAGCGTCCAGCACGCACAGCCCTGCCTGAGGCGCGCCACCGCGGCGCTCCTTCTAAACTAGGAGGCAAATCCGAGCTTGAATTCTTACAATGATAAACACCGCCCAATTTGGGCATGGGCGGGACGCAGGCGGAGACACGCGCGGCTGGTGGGCAGGGCACTGATAGTAAAGAAAAAACAACCCCAGTTCTAGCGGCCGTCTGGAGAGGCGCGTCCCGCTCCACGTGCTGGCAGCAGTTAGCAACCTCTCTGGGAGATTCTGGCCACAGAACTCCGGCAGGGCTCCCCGACCCGGCTCCGGCGAGGGGTCGGATCCTGGGTTCCCAAGTGAAGTGTGTAACTGAAGCCGAGGACGCCGCGGGCAGGAGCCCCAAGTGGGGGCTTATTTCCGGGGAGCGCCGGGCACAGGCGCCGAGAGCCGAGTGTGGATGCGCCCTCGTGCGGAAGCTCTGTCGGTAGACTCACTGGGGGACCAGCCGAGCCTGGGAGACGGCGGGGAGACAGGGTGACTCAGAGAGCCAGATGGAGACACTGACCGTTCCCTGCAGGTTCAGAAGTCTTCAGGTCCCGGAAAAGCACATTCATCTGTGAAGTCAGTGGGCGCGGGTCTCCCAGAAATCACGCTTCCGGAAGGACAGGGGCAGTTCCAGCTCCGGGGCCCAGCGTGGGACGAACCATTCCCAGCGCCCTGGCAGGAAGCCTGCTCCTGGGGCTGGTCAGGCAACCAGCGGGGACCACAGAGGCCCCACAGATAAAGGCTTGGGGTGGGGGACAGCAGCTGCTCTTGTGCCCCACCCCCATAAGCCCTTCTTCTGTTTCACCGGTAAATAAAGAAGGCTGACATTCAAGTGAACCATGATCTGCATCGTGTTCCCGAATACCTGCCTCACTTTTCTAAGTGTGAAGACAGTTAACACATTGTGTGTGTGTGTGTGTGTGTGTGTGTAGAGGTAGGGTGAATGAATGATTCTTCCTTAAGTCTGAGAAGAGTAGCACTATAAAGATGCAAGATCGCTTTACTGACAATCTAAAATGTTGAGGAGAATGATAGTAATAAGGATAACATTAATAGCTAAATCTGTCTTGAATTACTATGTGCTGGCACTCTTCTAAGTGCTTTCCTTGTATTAAGTCACTCCATTCTCACCGTAATCCTAAGAAACAGAACTTTAAAAAAAAATCATTCCCATTCTGCAGACCAGGAAACTGAGGCCAGGAATTTGATTTGCCTCAGGTCTCCAAGAGGAAGTGTTCCAAAAACAGGGAAACAATCACATTATAATAGCTACTGTGTGTGGATGCTGAGGACCCTGTGGAAATTCTGTTGAGAACCCTGCCACCATCTACAGAAGATGGGAGGATGGATTTGCCCATTTTACAGATGAGGAGACTGAGGTCAGGCAGAGAGCACCACAAAACAATGAAGGTAGTAAATAGCACAGGTTGGAATCCACATGGTTTCCTCCAAAGGTTGATTCACTGCAGTTCGACACCCTCAGTTGAGCACAGAAGCTGAGAGGTGTGTCTGGAGTAATCAAGGTGGGGGGGAAGGGGAACCCTCTGGAGAGGAGAGGTGTGTGCCGTCCCACCCCCCAGAGCTGGGAGATTTCGGGCATTGTAAGTAGGAGACCCAGAGTCCTCACTTACACCCTTCCAAAACCGGGGAGACTCTTTCCTCCCCTGCCCTCCTCTCCCACTTTGAAAGGATGGGGAGTAGTGTCGTCTGCTTCTCTCAGGGGATGTGAGCCACGAAGGTAAGGGCTGGCTGGTCAGCTGATGCTGATTTATTCCCAGAGAGCAGGGGCAGTTGGGCCTGGGCACTGCCCTGCCCAAGCACATCAGCATGTAGCTTGATGTACGCAGCTAATTGAGATCCAAGGATCCTTTCTCTTCTGTTGTCCAGGTACATCCTAATAGCAACAGTCTTTATGATGGACTTGACATTTGGAAGCACTTTCCACACAGGTGTTGGGTTCCTTAGTCTTCACGACAGCCCTGTTCGATGATCCTGCCACTTTTTCAGTTGAGAAAGGGGCTCAGAGAGCTTGAGGTAACATGGCCCAGGTGCGTGAACCCTCAGCTGGCCTGTGTGCACAGGACTTGAGTTGGTGCCTGTGGGTTCCGGTTAGAGAAAAAACTTCCTCTGGGGAGACCATCTGGAAAAACAACGCGAGGGCACAGAGAGTGTCCAGAGGGGCTGCTGGAAAGGTAGGACCCAAGGTCAAGGGCCACTGAGCCTCCCTGAGGTCAGAGTGGTCTCTCTGGCCTCATGACCTTCAGCCTGGGTGGGCCTGTGGACAGAGCACAAAGAGCTCCCCAACTCCATCCCCCTCCAAGGGACCATGGATGCCAGCAAACCTGTCAAGCTGTCCACCCACCCCCTTCCTGCGTTTCAGCTTCCACACACTCACAGCCCCAGAATAAAGCCCCACAGACCTGCTACAGCAAAAACCGTAGCACCAGTAAGACACCTTCGAGAACCGAACTTCACACAAGTGCCGTCCTGCTGCTGCAGAGCAGAAACGCTGCAGCAGCAGAGAGAAGCCTTGCGTGAGTTGAGGTCCCAGCCTTCCCAGCTGCCTGAAGCTTTCTCCCCCTTCCTCACATGCCTCTGTCAAAAAGCAACATCTCAGATGACTTGGTGAGCTGAGACCATGTAAGACAGAGGCCGGCAGGGAATGCTTCTCAAGGTTTGGGAAAGCATTTCAAATATGTGGTACCAGTAGGCACACTGGGTGGCTCTGACCAGTGTGTCCCACTCACCTGGAGTCTGGCCTCCCAGCACCCCTGGCCTGGCCGCACCTACAGGCTCCAAACCTCAGAGCTCTACTTCTCCACTGACCCCACACCCCGAGCGCAGGAGCCCAGGGTCCTGGCAATTCTGGTTGTCACATCCCCTGAGACGCCCTGAACAGGCTCCGAGCCCCCAGTGCCTCTGCTCATTCTTCGGGGGAGTCTTTTCCTGGTGGCTCATCTGCAAAGAATCTGCCTGCCAATGCAAGAGAAGGAAGAGATGCAGGTTCTACCCCTGGGTAGGGAAGCTTCTCTAGAAAAGGAAATGGCAACCCACTCTAGGATCCTTTCCTGGAAAATCCCACGGACAGAGGAGCCTGGCGGACTACAGTCCATAGCGTTGCAAAGAGTTGGATAGACTGAGCCATTGGGCACATACATTCCCATTGGCCAACCTGGCCCCAAACCCTTGTCCAGTTTTCTGGATGGGCGCTGGGGATGAGGATGGAGATGAGGTTGGAGGCAGTGAACACTCAGCCTCCAGGGACCTGGGAACTCGGCTCTGTACTTCGGGTTAAGCTCACCAACCTCTCCCGGGCTCAGAGGCAACCTTCCAGGCAGTCTTGGGTAACTGGGAGGAGATGGACCCCCAAAGATCTATGAGCCAAAAGCTGATGTTCCTGGGACCCTGCATTTTCTTCTCCCTCTAACTTCTGGTCGTCATCTCTTACGAGCAGCAGAGCAGAGAAGCGAGGATAAGTGAGGGCCCATCGCAGGAGCCGGGGATGAAGGAAAAAGCACACCGGACAGCCAGCACTGCACTTGCACTCACCTGCTCATTTTACAGATGAGAAAACTGAGGCCAGACAGGAAAAGCACCCGTTCACACAGCGAGATGTGGTCCTAGACCCCCTAGCCCATTGCTCCAGCAATTTGAGAGCGCATTTGGACACCGATTTTGGCGTCCTCCTGGACAAGCCACTTGAACCAGGGCAATGAGGGCCGCTGGGCCGCACACCCAAATCTGGTTGCAGGAGAGAGGCCCAGATCTCAGCCTTGGGTGAAAGCAGAGAACTTGAGTTTCTCTGAGTCTCACAAGAAGCAGAGCTACTCCAGTTGCGGGCCCTCCAGGGCTGAGAACCAGGGTGCTCAAAGCCCACTGGGTCTCTCTGGCGGCCTTTACCTGTCAAAACTGGACCCTGGGAAGAGACACAGTCCACCCAACCAAGGCCAGTGAGGGACGCAGGATTATATCTATGGGAAACGGTCTCTGTCGTGGTGCTCGGGTCGCTTCTGTTTTATTTGCAGTTTCTTTGAGACCTGCCCGGCTGTATCTTACTGGGTCAGGAAGAAACATGGCTATCACACGTGGCTTCATGAAAACTGCGTCTGTGGAGCTGCCCAAGCAAGGAGTCCTGGCAGCCTGAGACCGGCATTCCGGCCCAGTTCCCGGCCTCCTTTCCCCAGTTCCTCCAAGGCCCCGAGCCTCCCGAGGAGAGCGGCGGGGGAAGGAGCTGCGTGTGGATGGATCCGTGGAGCCAGGACGTCCCCCGCCCGGGGTCCCCCGCGCCGTGTCGCGCGCCGTCTGTGCGCGCCGGCGGCAGAAGCGAAGACCAGCAAGGCCGCCAGCGGTGCCTGGGCTCCGCGCTCAGCCTCGTCGGCTTGCCCTTACCACTCCGCGGAGCGACGGGCGCCCCAGGCCGCGGAGCCTGGCGGCCGCGCGGGCTGCGGAAGGCCGAAGGCCGGGGCTGGGCCGGGCTCCGAGAGCCGCGCCGGGCCCCCCGCGCGCCGGCCTCCGCGCGCCCCAGGCCCCGACTCGCTTCCACCCCGCCGCCTCCAGGGTTCCCGGGTGAAGCTCCCAACACAGTCCCCAGGTGCCCAGGTTCCCAGGGGACTGGAAAGGGCCCTGGCCCTGGACTCCATGGCCTTCTGGAGCCACCCCATCAGGCGAGCGGCCCACGCACAGCGGGGACTTATCTAAGAGACTTTCGCAAAGGTAGGAGACCCCAGGCATCAGGGCAGACCAGGTCTCAGACCGGTGGGTTCCACTTCTCTCTCCGTTGTTTTCCCTATGTCTCTGAGACCTCCTCTGAGTTCCAGATCTTACGGTGAGAGTAGTCTTTCAGGGAGACTTCTTTAAAACATCTGGGGAAGAAGAACTCGCCAGAACCCTCTCCTCGAGGGGAGCAAAGTGAAACCCCAGTGCCCTGAGCCGCAAGCAGCGATCTGCGGCCTCATTCTGCCGCTCAGAGAATGGTCTCCGGGGTCTCTCCCTCTCTGTCTCTGGTCCTTCCCACTCATTGAGCACCAAGCACCTTGGCTCACCCCTCCTGCGGTCACGAAAAGGAATAAAATGCAGCCCTCGTGTCTTAACCAGCTGCCACCTATGGGGCCATAGATTGAAAGAATCTGTGTTGCACATATGGGGGAAATTATTATGCTCAAACTTTCCCCAGTGCTATTTCAGCATAATACAGAGACAAAATGGCATGTTAAAAACAACAGAATACCCAGGTTACATTCAAGGCCACCATATCCAGGAAAATCAGTATCTCCTGAAGTGTGAAGTTCCTGGGAGCTGCACTTCAGGGAAGGTTACGGCTCACCTGCTGGGGTGGGAAATGCATTCCCAGTTTGGAACTCTGGACCCCAAAGTCACACACAGAGAGACCAGGAGGGGAGCTATGTTTCGGCCAGTGAAACAGCAAAGTCATTTTCTCCCGCAGCTGTACCTCATAGAGGATGTGTTGCTATTTAAAATTTTAAGGACGAGATATCAAAATTGAAAAGTCATCTGTCATTTAAAATCCTGGAAAAGTTGACAAATTTAAAACTCTAAAAGCATTGTAAATTATTTTTGAAGTGCTACGAGGCTTTAAAGTTTTTCACTGCAATAGGGTAAAGATTTAGAAATCAAATCCAGAAGTAGAGAGGTCTAAAATTCACCTCTAATCTGGCCACTCCCAGGGACAGTCATTAAATGGTACAGAATCAATCCCCTTTGGATTTTCGAAATCCTGGTTCAGATCCTTTTCTGGAGTACTATTAAAGTGGGGAAGGAAGTCCGCATTTTAGGAAATTGAGGAAAAGCAGGACTCTCCCTGGTTTGCTGGTAGCTAATGGAAAATGTTTATCTTCCCCTCCCTCACCTCCTAAATTGGAGCTGATTGGACTTTGGGATGGAATGGTAGTGTTTGTTTTGACTATTGGCATGTTTTTCTGCGTTTAACAAAATGCATTACAGCAAATGTCATTACGGCTCACAGCCCTTCAGGCAGCCACATCCAACCAGGACTGGTTCTCAATTGCCAGGGTCAGGGTGGGATTCTGAATTAATCAAAAGCCTTTTCTGACACTAGCAGGACAATAGGGGAGTTCCCTCAGTCCTCTGTGCTCATCTGTAGATGTCTACACATTTACCCACCTGTGTAACAAAAATAATCAAAACAGGTGGATTGGTGAACACACCTCATTTTTTAAAATTCGAGAATACAAACACACTGTCCGGACTTTGGGCAGAAAAACAACATGGGTTTATTTTAAGGCAAGTACAACAATTAAGACCACATAAGACAAACACAGGTGAAGTTAAATTTTTAGTGTTTTTTTTTTTTCTTTTAGGAATGCTGGGGGAGGAATCTACTATACAACACCATCACACTTTGTAAATAAAAAGTATCAGATACTTGACTTCTTTATCCGCCAACAACAACAAAAAAATAAATTATTTTCTTGTTTTGTAAAAGACCTACAACTGGGAAAAGAATTATGTCTCATAATTGTACAGGGGAAGGAGGAAACCCCACATAGGTTTCTTGAATTTTCACTTTGGCAGTTAGAAATGGTCGGGCAAGATGAGAAATTATCCAGTGAACTCAACTTTAAATATTATATTAATGGCTCTGAAAAACAACAAAAAATAGCCTGATTACAAATCCACACATTTGTACAGCACGGTTAGAGAAATTTAAAATTACACACAGCACATACATAATCTATAGAGACCCCCATAGACCTATGGGGGTCTCTACAGACAGTCATTACTGGGTCGCTATGGGATTTGGTCCATAAGTTATAATTTTTGAAACCCCAAATGGAGCAGTGAGCACAGCCATCCTGGAAGGGGAGGGGGATTTTTAAATCATTATTCATTTCGTTGGGCCGCGTCCCTGTACTGGGGCTTCTTGGGATCTCAGAAACGGGGCGGCGAGTTAAAGTTACCTGCAGCTTCGCAGAGGGCGGAGGCTGGCACGCGCGCTCTCTCTGCTCCCGGGTCTGCGGAAAAAGCGGTGGGCAAGTTTTGGTTCTTTTTGCGTCTCTGCAGCCTGAACTGTCTGAGAGGGTCGCGTCTGGGAGGCGAAGCCGGAGCGGGCCAGGGCAGAGGAGGGCCAGGGCAGGTCAGTATTTCGTGCAGTCATAGGAGTACGGAGCCGCGTGGCGGTAGAGGGATGGCGTGGATCTGTAGGGCAGCTGACAGCTCGCGTTGCTGCTCACCTGGGGTTCCCCGAGGGTCGAGTTCTCAATCCCCAGCCGGTGGGAGTTGAACATCTCCCTGACGTTAGGGAAAGTCTGCTGCTGGGCCGCGAACGTGTGGCCGGACAGGTGGTTCAGGTCCCCGCTGTGGTTGAGATACCAGGAGGCAGCCTGGGCCGCGGCAGCCCCGGGCTGCGGCGCCGGCTGCGGCTGGGGAGCCGGCGGGGGCGGCGGCGCCTGCGGGTGGTGGTGGCCGTGATGCTGGTGGTGGTGGCCAGCGGCGGCGGCGAGCGCGCCCTCCTGGCCGGCGGCGAGGTTGAGGGCGCTCAGGGGAGATGTGGGGCCGCTCGGGTGGTCCGAGAGGGCCTCGTCCAGAGCGGGCGGGACGCACATGTGCGCCGGCCGCTCGGCCCCGGTGTACAGGCTCATGGCGCGCATGCTGCACTGGTAGCCCCCGGCGCCCGCAGCCTCCAGGCCCTGCGCGCACGGCTGGCCATAGGCGGCGGGCGGCGCGGCGGCGTAGGGCAGCGCCAGCGGCGGCACCACCAGGCCCGCGCGCCCTGCCGCGGGGCTCAGCTCGCCGCCCGGCGGCGACGTTCGCAGCGTCATGATATTCTCCACGCTGAAGCCGGGCAGCCCGTTGGGCGCGCCCGCGTGGTGCTCCGGCAGCGAGCCGTCAGGGGAGCCGGCTGGCGTGGAGGCCGCACTGCGCGGACTACCCTGCAGCGCGCTCTCGGGACTCAGTGTCTCCACCTTGGTGATGACCGGCAGCGCCGGCGACGCCGCCTCGCTCTTGATCACCACCTTCTTCTCGGCCTCCTTGGGGGTGTCCGCTAGAGGGGGGCCGGCCGGAGCGCCCTTGGACGCCGCCGGGGGCGGCTCCTTAAGGTGGGCGCGCTCCTCCTTCTCCTTGGGCACGTCTTTCTTCTTGAAGCGCCGCCGGCGCCGCAAGAAGCTGCCGTTCTCGAACATGTTGTAGGAGTCCGGGTCTAGGGTCCAGTAGCTGCCCTTGCCAGGTTTCTTGTCGTCGCGGGGCACCTTGACGAAGCACTCGTTGAGCGAGAGATTGTGGCGGATGCTGTTCTGCCAGCCCTGCTTGTTCTCCCGATAGAAGGGGAAACGGTCCATGATGAACTGGTAGATGCCGTTCAGGGTGATCTTCTTCTCGGGCGCATTCTGGATGGCCATGGTGATGAGCGCGATGTAGCTGTAGGGCGGCTTCACCAGGTCCTTGGGCGCCGCGGGCTGGTGGTGGTGATACGGCGCGTAGGAGCGGCCCATGCCCGCGCCGTACTGCTCCGGGTGGCCGGAGTAGACGCCCATGGGGCTGGTCATGCCTCCGTAGCTGCCCGCCGCGCGGTAGTAGTTCTGCTCGCTCAAGTAGGGCACCACTCCCAGGGCGTTGGGGTCGGACACAGAGTAGCGCGCCTGCATGCTGCGTCCGAGACGGCTAGCCACCGCCTGCGCGCACGGACCGCGAGGAAGGCCCTACGAGAGCGAGCGCGAGCGAGAGAGGGAAGAAGGGAGCCGGCGGGGGGAGCCCCGGGCGCCTGGAAGCCTCAGGGGTGAGCTGGAGGAGGCGCCGGCGCGGGGCGCCCGCCTTCGGACCGGGAAGGGGCGCTTGCTTTCAGCGGACCGGGCGGAGCAGCATCTTGGAAGGCGCGCCCCGGCGAACGCAGCGCCGGCCCCGGCTCACTCCTCGCTCACTCTCGGGACTCGGCGGGCGGCCGGGGACCGAGAGGAGACGCCGCGCGCGCGGTGGACCAAGGCTGGCCGCTCAGTCCGCGTCAGGAAAGGGAAGGCGGCTCTCCAAGCCCCCCCACTCAGCAAATCGGCAGCCCTGAGGGTCGGCGAGCCGGGGTCCAGGGTGCTGCCCTGCCGAGCCCGGAAAAAGAGGCAAAGTCCCTTTTAGGGAATGGGAAAAGTTTCAAAAGTCTTCTTGCTGAAAGCGAGGTTTTACTTTCCCCCGGCCACGCCCCCTCCGGGAACTTTGGACCAATAAGGCGGCCTCTGTGGGGACTTGGCACCAATCAGGACAATGAGCGCCGGAATCCGTCGGCTCTAAGACCCAGCCGCGCAGAACCAGACTTTCTGCAGCCCAGTCTTAACTTGAAAAGATTTTTTTTTCTTAAAAAGAGTTATATCTTATTAAAATTTATTTTATTATCACATTTTGGTTAATGGACCCACGTGCCCAGAGCAAAAAAAACCCCAAAAAACAACTAGCGCTCCTTTGCAGATAAAAGTGAGTTTGAGATATAAAACCGAATTGATTAATGTAGTCCAATATCTCCCCAAAGACCTTGTAAGTAGTAAAGAACCTGGGACTATTTTTCTTATTAATGAGTGATGAGGCGAATAATTAGATTTCCTAATTGTGGGGGCCCAGGTGTAATGGATTCCAAGTAAATGTGCTGAATTGGAATGGAGAGGCCTCCTCTGGATTTGGTCATTATTTAAGGCAAATAATTAACAATCAACGGGGAGTTTCCAGGTTCAGGGCCGTCAAGAATAACCTATAAATGTTTAAGAGGCGAATTATAGAAACCGAGTGCCCCTCACCCACATCTGAGGAGGCAGGCCCAGGCGTCTATAGGGGAAAGGCAGATAAGCGAAGCGGGGAACGTAGCGATGCCTCCAGAATATAATCCTCTAAACTCGCCGTGGATTCGGTAAAGCATCCCCGACATCGGTTGCGGTGTTGTGGGGTTTGGGGAAGAGAGGGAAATAATTCAGCTCATCTCCCCCTCTGCCCTCCCGCGTAGACGCTCGCAGCCCACCAACCCCAGCCTCGCCGCGTAACTACGTTTTCCCAGAGATAAATTCCCTTTGACAGGCTGACTCCCGCGCTCCCCGAAGCCGGGAACAATGCACCAGCCACCCGGCCCTGCGGCAGAGCCGGGCTCCCCTGCCCGCGAGGAGAAACCCGAGCCGCAGTCGGCGGGGGCTTCGCCGGGGACGCGCGTCCGTAGCGCGGGCTCCTGACCGCGGCCCCGCGGGCAGGAACCCGCAGCCCCGCGCGCAGCCCCCGCCTCGCGCTCCTGGCGAAGCCCCTCAGGAAGCCCCCGCGTTGATTTTCTGTATGTTAGTCTTTTTTGTTTGGCTGCGGTGTGATAAGGTGGTCTGGGCACCCGGGCTCCGTGTGAGGATGGGATAAGCGATTGCAAATGGTTCAAGACACCTCGGGAGACGGTATTATTCTGGATACGAACCTGGAGCGACTCGGAGGTCTTCGCCCTTCAGAGCTTTCTCCTTCTCTCGAGGAATCCCGGAAAGTTTGTTTATTTGTGCACTGAGTATTTATTTCTTCAACACCTCGAATAATCAGGTCCCCTTTCGCTCGCTTCCCCGAAGGGGCAGGACACTCTGTGACGGGCTAAACGCTGGTCAGAATTCTTCTGGAAGTTGTCTATCCGGTTGGGTAGGGAAGAAGACTTCGGATACAACTTTTGTATTTCAGGATTCCTTTCCCCCTCCTCATTGTCCCCGTCAGTTGTTTATTAGGTTCCCAAGAAAAGGGTTTTCGAGAATCTACCTTAGCTTTTGGAGAGGTGAATAGAACACGCTGGGGACACTTCATTCATTTTCAAAAACGGAACAAAAAAAAATAATACTTATGTTCGTTACCAGTGAATGGTATTATGTCCTGATAAATTAAAAATCAAAGGAAAAGCATTTAGTACAAAATAGGTTCCTATTACCTAGAATATTCTGCTTCTGAAACATTCTCTCCATTTTTTATGGGCGCCCTGGGTTCTTTCTCTAATTTGAATTTTAGGGGGGCAACGAAGTAAAATGAGGCTGCCCACTCTTCAGCTCACAGGTGAATGGTTTGAACTCCCACCCCTCAGCTTCCATTACAACCTTATTATTTTTTCATACCTCTAGTATTTTCACATCCATTAAAAAAAAAAAAACAAAAAACCTTTAGCAAAAAGTGTCTTTCTCCTCGACTGCGTGACAGGCAGCCCGAGTTCTCACAATTTTACTGGAAATGCAAACTATTGATCAGGAAACACCCCTCAATCTGTAGACTTCCTGCAGGAATATTATTTACTCTGCTTTTATGAGGTGCGTTTAAAAAATTTTTTTAAAGCCTTATCACATCACGGGGCAAAAACCAAAATAGCTAAGGACCACGAAAAATAAATCCCCAAATGGCAGTTTCTGCCTGAGTTTCTATTTACAAGGGTGTCCAAGTTTAAACCAATGACATCTGAAAAGAACTAGACTGAACTGCCTAAATTATCCCCCCAATGCAAAAAAAAAAAAAAAAAAAAAAAGTGGGGTGGGGTGGGGTGGGAGGGAAAAAGTCCTTATAATCAAGACAGAAGAGGTGAGAGAGACATTTTCCTTTGCCCCTGGAATTAGGTTTCTTCTCCGCTCAGTAGGACTCCGGGAGAGATGTTTGTTCAGGTTATTAAAACAACACCTTCCACACACCTGGACTTTGCAAAAACCATGTTTCCGATCTTTTCTTTTTCCTGCCAAAGTATTTTGGATTGGAGGCTGCTGATTTCTTCCTTTCTTGACCTTGCTGTCAGTGAGCTGAAAGCCTAATCGGGCCC
Organism: Odocoileus virginianus; assembly: GCF_023699985.2. NCBI lineage: Eukaryota > Metazoa > Chordata > Mammalia > Artiodactyla > Cervidae > Odocoileus > Odocoileus virginianus. Next base: position 47,587,441 of record NC_069693.1, read on the forward strand.
CAGAGGGCCCCGTGCATCACTAGAATAATAAGCGACGATAACGGCAGAAGATACCGAAGTCAATCCCCCGCTACCCGGCATGGAGCCCTAGTCTGGACGCCTCGGGCTCCTGCACCTGGAGGCAGCTGGGGGGGCCCCCGTGGTGTCGGCGCCACCTTGAGGCCTACTAGGGAACTACCCTTAAAATAGTTGGGAGGAGGTGTGTGGGGGTGGGGGAGGAGTCAACCGTTTTGGTTACAATGGAGGTGCTGACACCTTATGGAGGCACCTTAGCATTGCATGGCAGGAATAAAGTAGAGAGAGGCTAAATAAACTGTGCCGAGCGTGGATCAAGAAAAAACAAAACATTTTCCATAGTTTTGCAATGTGTCAAGAACATGATGTGTTGGAAAACAGAAATGTCTTTGAAACTGCTTGGGGAGCAAGAAATCCTCTCTAGGGAGACTTGCTGAGGTTTTAAGCAAATAAAACCTGCTCCTCTTAGGTGTCTACAAGTCTGGCAATATTTTTTCCAGGGCTGTTAACAAATTGCTCTCCTCCGTGTCTCCCCGCGGCAGCTGTCTTTCTGCCCCATGTGTAGCGTGAGTTTCAGGGAATTCATCAAAAATGTTTTTTTCTGCATGTGTGTGCCTGACATTGGCAGTAACAACCAATAACCTTAACCAAAGTTAAAAGAGACTTAAACATCTCTGCAACCACTTCTGCTTTTGAGGCACAACAGAGAACTCAAAGATTGGACAAGTGAAAGGAGTTTTGTGTCTCTTCTCACTATTTTCAGTACATTTTTCTCTTGGGCTCTCGAGGTTTTAGGGAAAGGGTCCAGGAATGAGAGCAGTCTCAGGCTTCCAAAAGCTACCTGGGATCTGATGAACCCTTGGGTTCATCACAGTCAATGCTGTTTCTTAAAAATCCACTGCAGTCCAGCACCTAGAAATGTTTCCCAGGGCAAAAAGTGGGTCATTGCTAGAAAGTTTTCCAAACCACCGTTCATAAAAGGTAGCACCATGAACAACAAAATAACAGGGGTAAAGACTATTCTTCACTAAAATATTAAAGAAACTTGACAACTGAGTGCAGTACTTAATCCTAGATGGAGGAAATTTTAAAAAACACTAATACAGGATAGGTTTGAGAATACCTGGAGAAATTTTAATCTGGCGTCATATTCAGTAGTAGTCTTATATCAAGGTTAAAATTCTTGAGTGTGATAATTATATGTGATCAAGTAAGAGCATGTCTTGTTTTTAAAAGATGCATGTCAAAATATTTAGAGCTGACATTAATCATCTCTGCAACTTTTAAAAGATTGAACTAAGAGGGAGGGTGTGTATAGAGAGGAGACAGAAAGAGAAATTTATCTAAAATGAGGCCAATTGCTGAACCTATGGTATGTGGGTATTCATTGTTTATTAATTTTGCAATTTTTCTCTAACTTTGAAAATTCCCAAAATTAAAAACAAATGGGAGGAAACCACCTTTGTTATTTTGGAAATTAAAAAGGGATGTGACACAGAGCAAACATCTTTCCATGGAAGGAAATTAGGGTTTCCATATTGCAAACACTACCGTGGGGGCCCAACTGACCCCAGTGTCTCCCCTCCTTGTGTTCTCCAAGTTTCTGAAAAACAATCTTGAACAATCATGGATTTTATACATTAACTTGTGGTTGTTCTGTTTGTTTGTGTTTTAAAGCTGACTGTCTAAGGAGCCTTGTTGTTGTTCGGTCACTAAGTGTGTCTGACTTTTTGGCAGCCTATGGACTGTACAGCACACCACGCTTCGCTGTCCTCCACTATCTCCCGGAGTTTGCTCAAATTCATGTCCATTGAGTCAGTGAGGCTTTCTAACTGTCTCATCCTCTGCCGCCCCCTTCTCCTTTTGCCTTCAATCTTTCCCAGCATCAGGGTCTTTTCCAATGAGTTGGATCTTTCCATCAGGTCCAAAGTATTGGAGCATCAGCTCAGCTTCAGCATCAGTCATTCCAATGAATATTCATGGTCGATTACCTTTAGGATCCACTGATTTGACCTCAAAAATATAGTCATGTCCAACTCTTTTCAACCCCATAGACTGCAACCCACCAGGCTCCTCAAGCCATGAAATTCTCCAGGCAAGAATACTGGAGTGGGTTGCCATTACCTTCTCCAAGGGATCTTCCCGGTCCAGGGATCGAATCTGGATCTCCTGCATTGAAGGCAGATTCTTTAGCATCTGAGTCACCAGGGGAACCCCTAAGGAGCTTATCTTTATAATTCAAGAACTGCCCCAATTAGCACAATCAAAATTGGAGAAATCTAATAGAGTACTGTAGATGTTTCTAAAACAGAGTACTAAAGATATACATATGTTCTTCTTCTTCTTGTTCCGTCACTCAGTCATGTCTGACTCTTTGTGACCCCATGGACTGCAGCATACCGGGCTTCCCTGTCCTTCACTATCTCCCAGTTTGCTCAGAGTCATGTCCATTGAGTCAGTGATGCCATCCAACCACCGTGTCCTCTATCATCTCCTTCTCCTCCTGCCTTCAATCTTTCCAAGCACCAGGGTTTCTTCTTAAAGAGAGCTAAATGCATGCCAGTCCTTTATAGTTGGCCTTTTCCTTGTTGCTGTATAGCTGGTTTGCTTACACAGTGTATCAGTCAGTTGAGGCTGGTATATGCTGCAGTGATAACCCCAGTCTCACTGACTTCATAATCTTGAGCCAACAGCAGGGTGTCACTCAAGAGCCTGGGTTTTCAAAGGCTGCCTCTCCTGTCACCTCGGCAGGGGCAAGAGAGGGAGATTCTGCCCTGGGAATTAACTGTCCAAGTGACACGTCTCTTCCATTTGCAACTCACTGAGCTGACCACACAGTCCCAACACACCCCAGGGACGGGAAGTTTCAGTCTTCCCTGGGCCCAGGCAGATGATAAGCTGACTTTTGTTTAGCAACCTCATGTCTGCTACACAAGTCCTACCTCTCCAGGCGGTGGCAACTCTGTCTTGTTTCTCTGCAGCCCTAGTGCCTTGTAGGGTACCTTGGAGCAGGCGGACAGGAAGTGTTTATTGTATGAATGTATGACTTTTCCAAGACTTTTCTCCCTGATAAATAAAGAGAAAATATAATGCATGCCCATTATGTACCAAGATGTGTTCTGCCTGTGACATCTCATTTAATCCTCTTTTGGGGTAGGTACTGTTAATATCACCATTTTAAAGGTGAGGAAACTTAGGTCTAGGGATTTTAAGTAACCCTAAATTTTCAGCTACAAGTGAGGGAATTGGGATCTCTTAACTCATTACTTTGTTGCCTCTTTAAGATTGGGGTTAGTGTCTTGGAAATTAGAGACAACTTAAAAAGTTAAAATACAAACATCTATGTAAATAGTCTATGTGGAAACATACATTTATATAATTTCATGACTATATATATATACACAGTCAAGAGTGTATTCGTGAAGGCATGACTTCTGAACACATGACTCAATGTCTATGACATTTTAGTTTTTTATACCACCAACTTACAAGCCTGTAATTAACCCTGTGGGGTAAAAGGATTCATTATCAGAGCCCAGAAAAAGCAGACTGCTCCCTGGGAGGTGCAGACAGGGCTTTGATTGTTGGACAGGGCAGGGAAAGAAAGAGGTGAGGAAGCTGTTTTTCACTGAGTCTGCAGACTGTGGGTTGGGTATTCTGAGCTCCAGGAAATACATCAGGCTTAGAATCACCATACTCCCTCAAAGTGACCACTGGGTCTCACGGTGACCATAAGAGAGGGAGATCCTAGGGGCCTACAAAGGACTAAAAGGAGCAGAGTGACTCACTCCCCAGGGGGAAGGGAATCTAGCTTCTCAGGAGCCAGCTTCTGTTGTTATTAGAATTATTTATTATTCTATTTATTTACTTTTTAGCACTTCAGGAGGTGTTCGTGTGAAGATGATGCGGAGAGAAGACAGGGAGCAGAGAACAGACCGTGCCATTTAACATCTGTAGAGTCTCACAAGAAAGGAATTGAGTCATGGAGGAGCAATCCCGGTCGGCTTCCCGGAGTAGGGGGCCTCTGGGGACTAAAAGTGGAGGTGGGTGTGTTTGAACTGGCAGTGGGCTCGGACAGGCTACGGGTGTTCACTCGGTAGCCCCCTCTTCTGCCCACCCAGCTCCTGGCAAATGCCCGTCAGACCTAGCACTCAGTGCCGGCCTAATTGAGAATAAACCTTCAAGGGCCACACGCACCGCCCTCTTCCCGGCGCGCGGAGAAGCACGCGCATGCGTGCAGCGGCACGTTCCCACCAGGCCTCAGCGGCGAGGCCACCGAGCCCCTAACCCACCCCGGTCCAGACCAGTGCGCAGGCGCGGGAAGTGCGCGCACCGGTGACGTCACTTCGTGCGGGACTCCGCCGAGGGAGGCGTCGCGCACTGACAGCGTCGCCATGGAGCCGAGGGCGGGTGAGGGGCCGCCCCGGGCACCACCTGAGAAACGCGCGGGGGACACGGAGGGTCCTCATGAGAGTCGGGCAGGGGACGCTGAAGACTACATGAGAGACGGGCCAGGGAAGGCTGAGGGGCCACCTTAGTGTTGGGCGGGGGACGCGGAGGGGCCGCCTGAGAGACCGACCGGGGGTCGCGGAGGGGCCGCCTGAGAGACGGACCGGGGGTCGCGGAGGGGCCACGTGAGGGACGGGCAAGGGGTCGCGGAGGAGTCCCCGGGGATTGGGCAGAGAAACCGCCAGAGACAGAAGAGGGGACATGGACTGGCGGGGTCTCCGAGGGTTCTGAGCGGGGTTGGGACGCTGTCGGTGGAGTAGGTAGAAGTGGGACTGCCTTCTGGGTAGGTGGTGGTGTCCGTTTCCGGACCCCTTTCCCCCCCCCGTGAGAGCTGCCTCCTGTGTCGTCTGCCACAGGCCCTGAGGAGGCTCGCCCCCAGACCCCTGAGCTTCGGTGATTGATTGCAGCAATGCCTGGCAAAGATGGTACTGAGGCTCTCGCTGCCCCACGGTCTATTAAAGCCGAGTTCGAGAAATGTGAATAAATCCCCTCCTCCGTTACTGCCCGGGCAGCATGGAAACAGCACAGGAAACAGGTGCTGGTAGCTCAGTGGAATGGTAACAAAGACCTTTGGAGACGCCTGCCAAGTGCCAGGACTGCGCTCCGGGCTAGAGGTAGAAGGAGGAGGGAGACCCAGGCTGACCTGACGGGCAGTAACAGGGTACAGAACAGGGTTCATGCATTTCTCACATTAATATATGTCACCTTTTATTATCCTAATTATTCCCCATGTTTTGGTAACTTTCCAAGGGCAGGGACCTGCCCTTTTATTCTCTCCCTCCCCTTGCAATTAGCCCACTGCTTTCTAAATGGGAGTCACTCAGATGTGATGATTAATTGGCTCTGGAGCAAGGGCCACAATTCCTACAATTCCTGGGTCCCACACAGCATCCTGCACAGTGCTAGGGGATATTGTTGGACCTCTGAGTTGTTAGTGAAAGTAATGTCATAGCTTTTTAAAAAAATTGTATATTTATTTGGCTGTGCCGGGTCTTCGTTGTTTGCAGGGGTTTTTCTCTGGTTGTGGCAAGTAGGGGCTACTCTCTAGATGTAGGACACAGGCTTCTTTTTAAGGCCGCTTTCCTTGTAGCACAGAGGCTGCAGAACGTTCAGGCTTCAGTAGTTGTGGCTCCCCCGCTCTAGAGCACAGACTCAATAGTTGTGGCTCCTGGACTTAGTTGTCTCTCGGCATGTCGGATCTTCATGGATCGGAAATCAAACCTGTGTCTCCTGCTTTGGCAGGCAGATTCTTTACCAGTGCGCCACCAAGGAATTTGTTTTAATGGTTTCTGTTTTGAAAAAAAAAAAACAGTGAGGGTGTTTGGGGTTCCTCAAGAATCAACGGTCCCAAAGGAGGAATGTCTGTCTCAGCTAGCCCTGACGGGAGAGGAGGAGTGAACCGGAGAAGGGAAGAGAGGAGGTACAAAGACCCGAAAAAGACAGGGGTACAGAGTGTGTGGGGCCAGGGACCAACATTGGGCCACTTTTAAAATTCATGGTGGGGGGTGACAGGAGATGAGGCGGAAGTGGACAGCAACGCTTTGCAGCTCATTCCACACTCTGTGTCCAGGGATTCTCGGAGCACTGGAGCAGCATGGGGGGAGACTTCCTGGAGGGGGTGCTGAAGCTGGGCCTTGAAGAGTCAGGGTTTGACTGACAGACAGGGAGTAGAACAGACTTCCAGCAGAGACCAGAAAATGCAGAACTCCCAGCAGGAAAGAAACAAGCCAAGTCCTGGAAACTGCCTGCATGGCCTTAACCAGGCCATGCACTATAGTCCTGCATCCTTGGAGATGCTTGTTCCCTAAATACACAGTGAATCTGCAGTCTTGATTTCTCCCGTGGTTCAGAAGCACAGCTAGGGTCAAGAGGCACCAGAGTGTTTGCAGTGGGCTCCAGAACGCTCTGGGGTCTACCTGTGAAGGGCCTGGTATGAGTGGTATTCCTAGGGGATCTGTGTCTAGCCTGAGGGCATAAGCACTGGAAACCTTTGGCTCTGGCCTTTAACATGGTAAACTACATGTAAAAGTTTAACAAATCATTATAAAATTGGTGTAGTCTGTAAAGGTTTATGTCAGTAGCAAGGTTGGAAACCCCCCTGCCATCAGTCAAGGACTGCTTGAGTAAAATTTGACCTGCCCGAATCGTGGAATACTATGCAACTGCAGAAAAGTATGAGCATACTTTTAATATACCATATGGGCCAATCCGCAGGATGATAAGTAAACAGCAACAGAACTCAAAGCAGTATCTGTAGCTGCTTGTCTTGGGCACCCTTTTAGGGAAAGAGGATGAGAAGCCTGAGATGCCTGGGGAAAAATTCATCAGAACAAACGGATTCAACTATCTGAGGGGAAGGGACGGGACCTAGTACTCAGTAAACAGTGAGGCTCTTCATTATATAGATGCCTTTGTGTGTTTTAAAACTACATTTACAAAAAAGTTATAATTCATTCACAAGATTTAAAGTCACATAATTCATAAATGTTTATGGTGAGAAGCCAGCCACCAGTCACATCCCACTGCCCAGGTTGGTGGCTCCAGGTCTCTGCTGTGGGACTGCTGTCCTGTGTCACTTTTGAGCAGCCTTTACTCACTCAGGGGAGACTGAGGACCTGAGAGGGTGAAGCTGCCCCTCTTTCCCGCCCAGGTGTTGAGAGGTGCCATGTCACAGCAGAGTGATTTGGCACAAACTTCTGCATAGGTGCAAGGATAGCCTTTTGGACTGAGAAAAACAAAGCTCCATATAAATGCATTTATATGAATGTGCCACTTTTTTTCCCACTCGACTGGAAACTGCTTTTTGTAGTTCTCTATTTCAAGAGGAGCACGTGGTTAACGTAGGGTTTCTAAGGGCTTTCCCTGATTAATAATGAGGGAATATTTGTTGCCTGAAAATTCATTTCCAAAGTGAGATCTAGAATAAAGAGTCTTGCAATAAAGTGGATTGTAGTAGGTAATCCAAAGTAGCAGCTGGCTTACACATCACTCAGGCAAGCGAACAGGCCTCGCAGAAGGAGAGAAGTAATCATAGCTGTCTCAAGACTGACAGACTGAGAGTGAGATCACAGAGCCTTGACTGAGCAGAACTCGTGTCTCCAAGAAAGGACTTAGGAATGCTTGGGTCCATGGCTTGAGTGGTGTTTGTGCTGCCCCTACAGGTTCATAGAATAGGCTTCATTAAGCACATGGGTTATGTTAAATGTACACTGTGTTTGGACTATAACAATTTCTTGAGGTGTAGGACGTCACCAACCTTGGTTTTTCGACGTAGGGGTTAGGAGCCCTAGATTCTGTCTGGCATGGCAGAGCTGAGGGTGTAGTGGGAGCAGGCAGGCTCTGGGCCCTGAGACTGCTGCGCTGTGGGGTTCCTGTCCATGTGTTTATCAGTCACACCCTTTATTGCCATAGGTGTTTCCAAACAGGACATTCGTGAGCAGATTTGGGACTACATGGAGTCAAAAAATTTAGCTGATTTTCCCCGGCCTGTTCATCACAGGATTCCCAACTTCAAGGTACTGAAGCATTCTTGGAGCATTCACAAGGAAATTGGGATATTCCTGAATGAGTAACAGTAGTAAGACAGTTACCATCCCGCTTCACGGTGAATTTGAAGTCGGTGAACAGTGAGTGGTGTGAAATCTGAACCAGCTGGCCAGGATGTCTCTATGCTTAGAGATGTCCTTCATCATGGTATTAATACTTAACACTTCCTCTTAAGCGCCTCTTGCCTTTCTGTGCAGGATTGGTGTTTGGGTTGCATCTTGCCCTGAGGTGGTACTGAGGCTACCGCTTCCCAGAGCCTCAGAGTGGAATATTTCTCCAGGCTGGAAGCCTTCGATCCTTGTGGTGCCTTTTCACACAGCTGGCTCCTAAGGGCCAGCGTACTCTGAGAGGGAGACCCAGCCAGTGGGACTGGCCTCTAAGACCTTTGTATCCTGACTGCCCCCTTAGACATTTCTCGGGTGACCCCAGACCTGGTCTCAGAACTGGCCCCGCGCCTGTGAGGGGGTGGTGCTGGAGTGTCAGGCTGCAGGTGGCTCAGGGCAGTGGCCTCTTGGTAACCTGCACTTGCATTTAAAAACAGGGTGCTTCTCGGGCCGCCGAGCATTTCCCAGGTTTGCAGGCATTCAAAATGGCCAGAACCATTAAAGTCAACCCTGACGCTCCCCAGAAAAACGCCCGTTTCTTCGTCCTTGAAGTAAGTGCACCTCTGTCTTTGTACCTAACCAGGGCTCTTATCTGGCTTGCCAAAACATCAGAGACCTTGAGGTTTTTGCCAGAACTCAGGAACTTAAAGTGGACCCTGATAAACCACTGGAAGGCGTCCGGTTGCTGGCACTGCAGGTAATCCCATTCCGTGAGCCAGAGCCCTGGCTGCTGGCCGGCCTGCCCTCTTCAGGTGACTGTCGAGTGGGCACCATCCTGCATTTGGAGGGAGGGTTCTGACTCCCTCCATGCAGAATGTGTCTGTGGAGTTGTTTTTCCCAGGACATTCAGAACTTTTTCATTGTCAGTCAGTCAGAAGTCCCAAACATGTCTGAATTCAAAGAGAAAAGGCATTGATGTACCTCTCCAGAAGAGAACAATTGCAATATGTATATTTCTTCTACTACATTTGTGATACTATAATTCTTTGAAACTTGATGACTTACGAGTGAAAAATCTGATAAGTGAGTCCCCCAAACACATGAATTAGAACAGTGTTTCTTAACTTAGATATAATAGGCCCCTTTTCAAGAAGAAAAATTCTCCCCGGGGTTGCCTTGATTTATAATTTCATTTAATAGCATAAATATAAAACTTGGAATAAATTTTAATTTCGTACCTCCAGTGTGATTATAAAATCAAAATACACATGCAAATATAAACAAAACTATAAAAGCAGTAACATTCAGGTGACAGCCTTTCTTTCATGTAATGGTTGATGTTGGGGCAGTGTGGGGTCTGCTGCCGTGCTTCAGGTGCTTCAAGACATCTTGAAGCTCAGTTTCCCTACTTCCCTTCTCAGTTTCCCTGAGAAGCCTTGCTCTGCAGGCACCTTCCGTCCTTGGTCGGGGGGTGCATACTCGATCAGGCTAGGATGGTGATGCACATGGCCGCAGAGCATGCCTGGGGGCACAGCTTCCCAGGTTCAACCCCAGATCCTCATCTGGTGCTATTACTAGAAATTGGTCATAGTAAACTCACTGGTGAAGCTATGAGATCTCCAGGTCTGAGCTTCCTATCTGTAAGTTAGCACCTGCCGGGGAGCTTTGAAAGACTGTTGCTGATGTCCAGTTCTGAGTCAGGCTTAAGTGGACCTGGACTTTGGTGAGCCTCAGAGCTCCCCAAGGACCTCTAGTTTACAACCAGTGGGTTAGCAGAGTATCAGGCAGTACACCAGAGTCTGGAGACTACAGACAAAGTCACCCACCTCTCTCGTTACTTCTGTTGAAATACTCTTCTTGGGGTTGACAACTGTTAGAAAGCCAAACTGTAATTTTATGGGACTTTTATTGGTCTGAGACTGTCATCCCCTGCTCAAAAAGTAAACTATGCTATTTTTTACATAAAAGAGCTTATAAATTTTATAATTGTCTCATGGCCCACCCCTGTATAATCTGCAGCAGTGTCCTTGGCCGTGGTTCTCAAACTTACCCTGTGCATCAGGAGTACTGGGTAGGCTTGTTACACCAGGCTGCTGGGCCCCACCCCAGAACTTCTGATCATGTCAAACAGTGCCCAGGGGCCCTCACGCTGAAAACCTCTGCTCTAGGTCTTGCAATAAACATTTGAGAATTAAATAGAAGAAAACAGCTATTGACACAAGTCAGTATAAAATATTGATTGTAATGAGTACTGATCTCTCAGACTGATTTACTGAGCAGCGAACTAGGTATAAGTGCTTGATAGGGTAATGTCTTAATGTGGCTTCAAAATAAAATATTGTCCCTGGATAGGGCTTAATGCCAGGAGCGTAAGGCACAGCAAGGTATGGTTGGAGTTTTCTTCAGGACAGACTTCTTTTGGATTTGCATCATCATTTTCACTCGGAACAATTTTGAATGGCAAGTAGAATAGAATCAGCCAGTTTTACAAACCCTCACCCCTTTTTTCTGAGTCAGGGTAGTATAACTGCTCTTAAGTAAAATCGTGCCCAAGTATTATTCAGTTGAGTTTGCAAAGCAGCTCATCTTCTTGACACATACCCCAAAATACAGGTAATAGTAGCTTGCTTCTGTTCCTGAAATGTTAAAGTGATACATAAGAAAGTTCCCATGTTAAATTTTGTAATTTATTCACTGTCTTTTCTTTTAAAAGAGCAAAAAAATATTATTGGTTCCAACACCGCGACTGAGAACGGGGTTGTTTAATAAGATCACTCCACCCCCTGGGGCAACTAAAGACATCTTGAGAAAATGTGCCACCTCTCAGGTGAGTTTGAGAAGCAGCGCCAGCCACAGGGAAGAACCACTCTCAGCCGTGCCCTCCGGTGAGTTAGAACAGTGTGACTCTGCCACAGGGTTGAAGTCTGGTTTAGCAAAACCAAATGAAGAGTGGTGTGAGGTATTCAGCAATCTTGTCATTATAGGAGCCCAGCAGAAAAGCTGCCAAGCATTTGGTTTTTCTTTTGCACCAAGGTGACAAAGAGTAAATTCCCAGTAAGAGAGAAGGAAAAGTGAATTCTCTGGTACTCTGGCGCCCTCTAGAGTTACCTTTTGATGCTGTTCAGTGTCCTAGAGCATTTTCTCAGATGCCACCAGAAACGGTAGAATTTCCAAAATATGTTCAATTGGAAATTGTCTCACCAAGTACTGAAACAATAAAGGCTTTAGTAATTTAGCAATATGTTTTCTTTTAACTTACCCCTAATGCCATGAAACCAGTATACTGTAAACATTACATTAGGGTGCCTTATAATGAAATTTGTCTGGTATTTTATAGACAAAGAAATAGAATTTGGTGACTTTTTTCAGAGTTCTAGAATTGACCCCAGGTCATTTGGTTCCTAATCTGGTGGAAAGGAGAAATGGAACATTAAGAAATACCTTTCTAAAAGGGATTTTCCACTTAAGTCTAGTGTATGACAAGTGAATGCTTTATTGTCATTTATTGATAACCTGTTTTATTGAAAAACAGAATTTGGCATGACGTACAAAAATACATACAATAAAGGAAGATAACAAAACATGTGGGGAAAAAAATAAAGGGATAACAAATGTGAGAATATAAGACATGACCCTGGTTCTGGTCAGTGTTCAAAGTGCCCACCACATGCTCCCCTGCAGTTGGTGGACGTGGCCACAGACCCGAGCCCACACTTCTGAGGGCCGGCAGGGAATCTTGTCAGTTATAATCATGGGTTCTGGACAGTAAGAGCAGCCCTTTTCCTCATACTGAAATCCAGGTCAGATGTGGCTGTGTCCCCCTTCACAGCATCCCCCTCCCCTTTGAAAGGTGACCGACACTCGGCTCATTCCCAGGAGGCTCTGTGACGCGCCAGCACTGGCCGGTCTCTCACGGGCACTCCTGAAAGTATGGCCCGGCCAGAGTAAAGCCAGGCTGGCTCCCATGACTGAGCTTGAGTGCAAATTGGACAGTGTTTGGGCTCTTTTATATCATGAGATACTGGCTAGAAATCAGAGATCCAGGGTCATGAACCTCAAAGAGTGTGTTGTTTTCTCTGTGGTAGAGGAAAATGGCAAATAGAGAGTCATAGACACATCTAATGCAGATGAAGATTTAATACGATTATTATTTAGGTGGCCAAAGCTTAGTGGTGAAATGCTGCCACCGTGTATATCACTTTAGGAGACTGATGTCGCCTCACTTCATGGCAGGCAAGTCTCTGAGTTTGTGCCTCAGCTTCCTGCCACTGTCATGCCCCAGCCACCTGTGTCTGCCCTCATTGTCTCTGCATTTACTCTTTGACTCAGGAGTGTTCTGGGAACCACTCCAGGGGGAAGGCAGAAGTGTCTGTTAACTGCCTAAGTCCCTCTGCCCCTCCAGTGACTCTTGGTTAAATAGAACAGGACTTTGGAGTGTCAGGAAGACTCCTGGTTGCTTGTGCTCTGTCTGGTCAGACTGAGCAGGTGAGGCTGACCACTGAGAGAAGGGGGGCCTGACAGACGGGTTACAGCACAGAAAACCTGATGCCGATGTCTGCTCCCCAAGGCTGCCAGGTGCTGAGCCCCCTGAAACAGGCTTGAAGATGCCAGCCATGGGCGAGGGCACGTCCTGCCTGGGTGTGGTGAGCTTAAGGAAAGACAGGCTTTCCCCCAGTGGGGGCACCTGGGGCCAATGACTGTGGTTTGACTGTTGGGAGGCCCCAAGCTAATCATAGTACTGGTCCTTGGACCAGTCACTTGTCGTGGACTTGTCGTTTGCCTAGTGATCACTCCTGCAGTGTACTGGGCCACGCAGTGTCTGACTCTAGTTCCCTAGATTTCTCCCGTGCCTGTAATCAGTGTCATGGCCGCAGCGGCCTCCCTGTGCCCCCACTCAGGCCTCGTTAGGATAACTGGGTGTGCTTTGGGTGGTCTTTGGTTGAATAATTGGCTGTTCATGCAGAGAGGCCTCCAGTGTTCACGGTGAACTAAAATGTCCCACATGCTTAATGGCCATGTCTTACATGCTGGATGCTTTGCCTGCGCTCTGTCATCTCATTCCAGTGTGCAGGGCGAGGCAGGACTGTTGTCCCTGTGTCACAGAGCAAGAGACTGATGTTCAGAGAGCTTCCTCTGCTAAGGCCGCAGAGGAGGGGTCTGGACCCATTTCTGTGACTCCCGACCCTGGGTTCTAATCACTGCGCTCTCCTGCCTCCTGGGGGAAAATGATTTGCTGAATATTATGAATGAATATCCTATTCGTTTTGCTGTCAGTTCCCCCTGGTGAAGGATTGTGGGAACTGCCTTAAAATGGTTCTGATCCATGGTTTCCTGAGCTACTGCTTCCGCGGTGCTGTGTCGTTTGCTGTGGGGCGGCCCACTTGCTTCCTGCTGGAGGTTGAGACCCTGAGCGCACATCTCTGTGGGTTTTGAGGCAGGCAGGAGCTCTCAGGCTGTGTGTCTGTTCACAGGGTGTGAGGAACTACAGCACTCCCGTGGGCTTGGACTCCAAGGTCCTTGTGGACTTAGTTGTGGTGGGGTCCGTGGCTGTTTCTGAAAAAGGTAAGATTAAGAACAGAAACTCTGAGATGTGACCAGTGACTCTGCAGCCTGCTGTTCCCCCAGCGCTCCGGTTGCCTTAGAGATGTTGACAGTGAGTAATTTCAGCTTTCTGGATGCATGCCTGGCCTTGAAACCACTGCATCTATCACTCATGTTGAAGAATTAACTCAGTCCCTCCCACTCTTATCCCCACTCAACACCTTTACAGCATTTCCACTTTTTCTTAACAGGATGAATGACATGAGGTCATCTCTCTTCAGGTGGTGAAAGATTTCCTCTCTGTTCTTCAGTTAACTGGAACTGGAGCTGGATTTATTTGCAGTGCGTCAGTAAATAGTTGGTGTTGGAGAGCCTCCAGTAAATGGAGAAACACTGGGTTCTGAACCTTTTTCTTGTGCAGCAATAGCCTCGTGGTCAGTGTGGGGTGTCCTGAGCCTGCCTGGGGGCCTGAGGCTTCTCCCTGCAAGCCTGTGAGCCAGGACAGCGTGGGTCACCCCGCCAGCCTGTGTGCTGGGCTGAGCCGCCCTTGGACTCGTCCCTGGGGTTCCCTGGGGCCTCTTCCCCGCTGCCCTGCCCACTCCAGGCTCGGCTTGGTGCTGTCTGGGAACAAGCTGCTGCTTCTGGAGTGGGGTCAGCACACTGCAGACTTGAACCTGTGTGTACCATTGGGGCCCCTGCCACCAGGAAAGCCATCTCTTTCTTCTTTTCCTGCCAAGAGAATGTCCAGAGATGCTCATCCCCAAATCTCTTTGGAAGTTAATCAGCCAAAGCCTCTTCCTTCAGTAGGTTCCCAGTAAATCGTTGGTGATTCCCAGTAAATCATTGGTAAGAAGTGCTCTAAGTCTTTCGTTCCCAGGCCTGAACATTGTGTTTTTCAGTGTCAGCCTTTGATATTATCACCCTAAATTTACTCTCTTCCCTGCTCCTGCTCTGAGCTACTGTGTGAGATGCTTAGGAGTGGATGTTACAATCGTGGGTTCCTTGTTCCACGTGTTCCCGTTACAGACGCTTTGCCTATGTCCTCAGGATACCCTCTGCGTGCAGACACACAGAGGGTGTAATGTAGTCCTGTCCTGTGGTCTAAGGGAGCCTTTGAGGACTCTGTGGGATGACTTCTTGGAGAGGAATTACCAGACCAATGGGTTTTTAAATCCTTATGTCGCCTAGTTACACTGCAGCAGGGGTGCCCACCTCACATCCTCGCACACCATCTGCCTTGCCTCTCTCCCTCTTCCCCTGTTGATAACTAGGATTATCCCACCTCACTTTTTGTGTCTGATAGTGAGCAATGGTATTTGAGTTGCCTCTTGATTTATATCTGCTTTGGGTGAGCTTGAACGTTTCTCCTATGAACACTGTCACCTGTCTCTCTGGTCTGTTAGTACCCTTTGCTGCTTTGCTATTGAACTGTCTTTCACTTCTTTGCATGTATGATTGAAGACTTCTCATTGTAAAAGTAGCACAGTCAGGTCTGACTCTTAGAAGGATGCCTGAGTGATGGTGCTTCCGCGCTCGGTAATGGTGCTGACATCACATAGAAGTCAAAACTCCTGGCTGGCCTGGGCGTCCTACTGAGAGGAGTGACTGGACTTGGCTGGGAGCTTGAGGCATGCTCACGTCCACTGTCCTGCGTCCTTTCCCCCTGCTTAGTTTGTCCTTGAGCTTCAGATAACAGATTCTTATCTTGTGCCGCGTTTGTGAATTTGCAACATAGCCCTGCTTAAACCGCCTCCTTCCAAGTTGTGGGGCTGTGATCTTAGTTCCCTGACTAGGGCCTGAACCGGTGCCCCCCGCAGTGGATGCGCAGAGTCCTAAGCACTGGACCACAGGGAGGTCCCTCCTTAGTGCCTTACAGGCAAGGCTGAGCCAACTCACATCCGGGTCCCTGATGCAGACTTCCCGCTTTCCCTGCACAATGACAAAGATTTGCCTTTAGTAAGAACTTGTTTTTAGTGCTTTAAAAACTACTCTTTCACCCCTTTTAAATGTGAATCTGTTAACATAAAGCTAATGTAAGTGCTAGCTCCACTTCCTTTGTAAAGGTGCACAGGGTGCCAAGTTCCTTGACTGTGTGTTAACCACGGTACCTGTCCCGCGTGGTGCTTCCCCTTGAACTCCTCCAAGTCCACGATGAGAAGTGTGCTCCTGCCTAATTCCCCAGAACCCACACGTGCTGCTTCTCTGCATTGCCTCTTAGGCTGGAGAATTGGGAAGGGAGAAGGCTATGCCGACCTTGAATACGCCATGATGGTGTCAATGGGAGCCGTCAACCAGGGGACGCCAGTGGTCACCATCGTCCATGACTGCCAGGTGCTTCCTGGGAACAGGCCAAGCAGAGCCACCACCGGGCATGGAGCGCCGGGGCCGGGGCGGGGCAGCTGGGTCTCTGCCTTCACTCTGCGCCACGTCGGGTGTGGCTCGGCTGGGCCGGATGCGCTTGGTGGCGCAGCAGCTCGGCCTTGAGCAGGACAGGTTTGGGGGACATCGTCCTTCCATCAAGCGGTGCGGCGAATGCGGCCGGGGCTGTATCCCCACTACCTCCCTCACCTGCTTCTGTTCGACCAGGTTGTCGACATACCTGAAGCACTCCTCGAGGACCACGACCTCACTGTGGACTATATCCTTACTCCAACTCGAGTCATCACCACAGGGTGTGAGCGCCCCAAGCCAGCGGGAATCGCATGGTCCAAGGTGGGTCACCGTGACGTGGAGCGAGGCCAGTGCTGGCTCGTGGCTCACAGACACCTCCTCTCTCCCTGTGTTGTCTGTCTGTCAGGACTGCTGTCCCCAGGCCTGCGTGGCTGTGTGTTAGAACATACCTGGAGAACATACTTAAGAAGCCTACCAGTTCCTACAAGCAGGCTGGATTCAAGGTCTGCACATGACACCAGCGGTAGTGGCAGGGGGTGACCAGCTCCACCAGGAGAGCTAATGCATTGAATCTACTTGCCAGGTTTTCATCTCTAAGAGCTGTCTTCTGACATCCCAGCCACACATGGTCCTAATCATCAGGCTTTCCTTTTGTAAGCCCAGATTTTCTCAGTGCCGTCTGCATCTCCGTGCAGAACTGAATAGGGTAGGAGGCAGTACCCACAGCTTCATATGTTGATGCCATGGTGACTTTATCTCCAGAGTAGGCAGTAGCATGTATCACAGACTGGTCTGCAATAGAAGTTTGACCCCAGAAGCCAACCTCTAGGTATGATGCTGTCTGCTGGAAAATAGCCAGAGTTACTGAGAAAGCTGGAGAATTTGTGCTCCAATTGGATTGAAATTCTTGGTCAAATTAGCACGTTTGTCCATGTTTCACATTCCTTACACTTGAGTCATCCAGGGCTGGAAGGCTGCTTTCCTCTGGGCGTGGGAATCAGCAGTGTCCACCGCCAAGGATGGCCCAGAGGGGACATCCTGTGCTCTCACCCCACCCCGAGGGCCTCCCTGCAGAACACCTGCGCTCCTGCTGGACTCACCCCTGGTGAGAGCAGGGAGAAGGTGCAGCATCCTTCGTGACTATTGAAACATTGCTCAGGGTGTTTAGAACTTAGGGTTCCTTGGGATCCGGGCCCACAGGCTCCCTTTAGATGAGTGGTGGCTGAGACAGTGGCCGTGGGAACGAGGTGGCTGTGCTCAGAGCTGAGAGTGTGGTCTGGGAGGATGCGCCCACGGGGCTGCTCTACATAGCTGAGGGCCAGCTGCAGTGTGGGGAGGGCGAGTTCTGGGGGCCTCGCCAGGGAGAGGAGATGGTTGCCTCGGAGAATACCCATAATTTAGTAAGAAAAATATGAAAACAGGAACAAGTTAGGTTATCTGTTGTGTTAGATGAATATAATCCCTCTTAGATGAGAGAAACAGTCCAGCCACAGTTTCCTGAGACCCCCTCAGCCATACCGATGCCTGCTTGCCAGGACCTAGGCTTACTCACCATCTTCCTGGGGGGTGCTAGTCGTCACTGAGGCCGTGGCGAGAACCCCTCACCATGGGTCCTGAGTTCTTAGTTCTGCCACCAGCTGGTCATCCCTCTGTGTGGGTGGGTCCTGTGAAGGTGGGGACTCTCTGGCCCCCGGAGTCTTGCCCTTGCCTTCAGTGTGTGTAGCCAGAGCACCTTGGGGACGGGGAGGTGGTGGGGGCAGCTCAGTGCTGCTTGTAGTGCTATTTCGGGTTGGCTGCTGGGCACATACAGTTAGATCCTGATCCTTCTGTGATGCTCCCCACATAGACTCACGTGACCCCAGTGTGGGATGGGGGTGAGGTTAGAGCCAGTGTCGTCTTGGGTTGGCAGCAGATGCCTCGAGAGTGAGACTTCTGATTGTGTTGGGCTTAGTGTGCATTTCTAGGGGAGAGGTTTTAAACTTAATCTCTAAAGGGAACATGCATTAATAAATGACCGCCATCTGCATGCTTCAGCAAGAAGTGATTGGGGCGTACAAAAAAAAAAAACAATTTTGTTTTATACCAGCTTTTTAAATGGAATGATTTGTTACAGAAGGCATAATTTTTTTTTCCTGTTTGATTAACAAGCACAATCTTTTATTTCACATGGCAAATTGACAAAAAACTAACAAATGTTCCTAATTGCCAGCCGGGAAAAACAGCATCCCCGCGGGTCCCTATGTGGGAATCCAGCCTGTCTGCTGGGCTCTCAGAGGCCATCCGCTCTGGGCCTCCATCAGCCCACATGTGCCGTTCCGCAAGGAGCACAGTGTGGGCAGAGGCCTCCGAGTCAGGCTTTCCCTTTAGAACGCGTGGGGCGTGGGGCGTGGGGCGGCAGAGAGGTCACTAATGCTGAGCTTTGCTGTCCTAAAGAACACAGTGCTCTCAAAATAAGCAGTTTTACATAAAAGCCTTGCATTTCTGCACTTCCGTTCCCAAGACCCCTTAGTGTGTGCCAGCATCGCGATGCTGTGGACTCGGTCGGTTTGCGGTGTGCTGGAGGGCATTCCTTGTCCTGCCGCTGATTGCAGTCTGTCCGAGTGCCCGCTCTGGTCAGGGAGTTCTGGGGATGTGCACAGAAGGATGCGTGTGTGCTTCACACATGTTCTAGGATGGGTATCTGCTGCGTTAGTGTGGAGCCTTGCCCCACGGGGCCAGGCTTCTTGAGAACGTGCATGTCTACCTGAGGCAGCCCTGTGGATCCACTGGGCAAAAACCACGGGAGTTTCAGCACTAAGGGGCAGTCTTCCGGCGGAGACGGCCCCACAGCGGGCCCAGTGGATGCACGGCGTTTACCAGGAGGTGTGGCCTTGGTGGCTCCCACTGCTGGTGCAGGGCCTGGGGCAACGTTTTGCTCTTCCATACAAGGCCATAGACACACTTTTCATTTGACTGTGATTACTGGTTTAAACTTGATCATCCTTTCTAAATGATCCAGTAACTTAAGAAATCCTTAAGACTAAATATGAGCAGTTTAAATTTGCTGCTAAACACTTCGAAAGAATGCAAGAATTTGAACTCCTTAAGAAGGCAGACCAGGGATGTGGGAGGGAGTGAGTTGGCTGGACTCAGGAGGTCTTTGGGATTCTTTGGGACCCAGAGCCTCTAGTGGAGGAAAATGCCCTTTGATCAGGAAGCATAGCCTCATCTTATGGGTGTCTTCATGGCATAGACATGGTTTTTGTTTTCTTTTTGCATCTCAGCAGTGGGGCTTGCCTGATAGCCCAGTTGGTAAAGAATCCGCCTACAATGCAGGAGACCCCAGTTCGATTCCTGGGTCAGGAAGATCCACTGGAGAAGGGATAGTTTACCCACTCCAATATTCTTGGGCTTCCCTGTGGCTCAACTGATAAAGAATCCACCTGTTTTGTGGAAGACCTGGATTTGATCCCTGGGTTGGTAAGATCCCCTGGAGAAGGGAAAGGCTACCCACTCCAGTATTCTGGCCTGGAGAATTCCAAGGACTGTATAGTCCACGGGGTCCCAAAGAGTTGGACACAGCTGAGCAGCTTTCACTTCACTTCACTTCAATGGGAAATGTGAGGAGGAGGGAGTTTTTCCTCAGTGCTCTGTTCTGAAGACTTGCCTGGCTCCTGACTCAGCTGTGCCAGCGACAAGGACAGCGTCTGGCTGGGGAGGCGCTAACCCCCCGGGAGGCTCTGCTGCGGTGGAGTCACCTACCTGCATAGCAGTGGGAGTGGGAGCCAGTGGGGGATAGAAGCCTCTAAGTCTCTGGGAGGGCATTTGACATGCTTGGTTATTCTCGTTTCTTCTCACTCTTACCCTAATCCATTGATTCTCAACCTGGGACCGGTGTGCCTCTTGCAGTTTGGAGGTCCATGCACAGGTATTGGGATACTGTACACAGCTGTAGGGGATTCTTTTGTGGGAGGGAACCTCAGCTGCTCTCCAGGGTCTCTGGCACCCTGCCAAGGATAAGAACCATTGCCCTAAGTCACATGTGATTGTGAATATACTGAGAACTCTGGTACTATTTGAACTATTTATTTTTGTAGACAAATTAGACCTGTTCATCTTGTGTGCTGATCCGTGATGAGGTACTCATGTCTGTTGGAAGCCTGCATTTGAACCATTGCTTGCCTCTTGATGACTGAATTTTTTTTTTTTTTGCGGGATCTTAGTTCCCTGACCAGGAATTGACCCTGCACCCTCAGCAATGAAAGCGAGGAGTCCTAACTACAGAAGCACCAGGGAATTCCCTTGGTGACTGATTGTTTATGTGCTCTGTGCCCACAGAAGCCAGAATGCACCTCTAAAGAATGGTTTGTCAAAAAGACCTGAGCAAATCTTTCTGTTCCTTCTCTGCCGTGTGGTTCCTTAAGACCCATGAGACCAGGTCTTCCCCTGCTCAGCCCCCAGTGCCCCCAGCACACAGCACAGGGCCTCCGCCTCGAGTATTAGGGCTCTTCTGTCACCTCCGTTGCTACAAGTGCTCTTTGATCAACTTAGTCAAAAAGCCGAAAGTGTCCTTTGTATGAAAGTCCTACTGGCTGAGATATAACATTGTGTGTGCAATCCGTTGTTTTGTATCCTGATGACCCATTGTTAGAAAGTGTTCTCAGTGTAGCGTTCTGTTCCACATTTGCCTTGATTGTGCTTTTTCAATGACGCCTAGATGGGTTTGGCCCTTAGGAGGAGGAGGAGATCCCCACAGCCCCATTAAAGACCTCACCCCACCCAAGGTGTAGGTCAGGGGAGGGGACAGATATGGAGGTAGAAAGTGCCCTGTAATCCTGTGGCATTGCCAGGGCAGTTGCCATTTACAACCCTGTAACCCTCATACCAGTGATCTTAGCTCCACTTTTGCGTAGGATGCCTCATTGTCTGCCTTCTGGGCCCCCAGGAAAATGGAGAAAGCCATCCAGCTCCTACCAGGTGCCATGTCCTGTTGGGCAGACGCAGAGTGGCAGAGGGAGACGGCTGGCCTGAGGGTGCTGTCTTCTGTGAGCACGTGTGGCAGAGGCCCCTGCATGACTGATGCTTCTTCCCTGTGACCGAGCTGTGGTCCTTCCTGGATGCCCCGAGAATAGCTGGAACTGCTTTGCTTTTTCAGATCAGCTGTGAGATGATGGAGAAGATACCTATCCTCAGAAGCCTGCGCCACCGAGAGGAGCAGGCTGGGAAGGACGTCACCCTCCGGGACGGGCCCTGGAGCCCTCCAGGTGCCCAGGCCGCCCCCAGCACTGCCAGAAGCCCTTGGGACCCGGCCCCACCAGAATCAGGCTCCGTGCCTTCCAGCTCTGTTGAGATTGGTAACCTCCCCCAGGATGTCAGGGTGAGCCAGCTAAAGCGGGCCCTCAGTGCACTGGGTGTGGTGCCCTCACGGCTCACCTGGCAGGGGCCACAGCACAGGGCCTTCCTTCACTACCGGGACCCGGCTGAGGCCCAGCAGGCCATCGCCTGCCTGCAGGGCTTCCGCCTGGGCGCCAGCACAGTGAGGGTGGTGCTGGCCAGGCAGCAGAGGGCCGGTGACCTTGGGGGCGGCCACACCGCAGAGCCACTCCCTGACCATCGACCGGCCGTTGCTGGCCCATGACGACGTCCCGCTATGATCCCCAGCGAACTTCCGCCCAGCACAGCGGGGCGTGGTGGAGCTGTTGCTGCCTGAGCTGCTGTTGAGTTTGGTCCTTTCTGGGAAGTCAGAGCTCCAGTTGCTGCCCAGTGTCTCCTGGGGGCAGGAAGTCAGCCCGTGAGGCACTTGGAGTCTCTTGGGAGGCAGGAAGTTCATATTCAGGCTTCTGCACATCCTGGTCCTTCAGCCTGTGGAATGTAACAGCCCTGCTGGTTTCTTGGTTGAGGGGACTGAGTGAGCAATAAATGAGCAGGAGTAAATTCTGACAGCAGTCTAGGGGGTCTGTGTTCTGAACTTGAGAGGCATGGGGCATTAAGAGAAGGTGGATGGAAGAGTCTGCCAGGAGAGCCCTTGGCAGGGACCAGCGCAGAGGCACAGCAGGGTGGAACCAGAAGTAACCCTTGTGTTCCTACCTTCTTGGCCTCGCACTGCTGGAGGGGAAAAGGTGCGGTCAACCCAAAGAAGCAGGGGGTTCAGTCCAGGTGCCGGGGCACAGTCTGCGCGTCTCATCTCAGCCCTGGTGCTCGAGGTGGCGGCCAGTCCGGCAGGGCCCCTTGGCCCTGTGGTCTCACCTCTGTCCCCTCCTCACCATTGCAGCCGGGCTCCTCCCTCTGGGTGAACACCCCCCCGCCCACCCCTGCTGTCAGCCAGCTGCCCCCACTCAGCAGGAAGCTCTGCCTCTAGGAGATCCTGGCTTTGAAAAGTGAGTGGTCCCAGCCTGTGTCACAGACGAGGCCAAACAGATGCTCTCACACTCATTTGCCCTCTGCTATGTGTTGTGTGCATCTTTCCCTCCATTTCTCTGTTCCTAAAAATCAAGCTGGACTTTGGCTGAACTGTGCTTTGTAAACAGAAGCGCTTTTGCAGTTGATCTTGGGTGAAAAGTCAAGATAAGCATTTAAGTGGAGATTTTTTTTTTTCAAATGTATATTCATTGGAAGTGTTTATTTTTTCACCAGAAGGTCTCACTGAGCATGGTTTGAACCCATCATTAAGCCTCAAGGGGGCAGGCCTTGCCCGCACTTTGAAGAAAATGTTCTCAAGGCATTGAGTCTCTCTTTGAAAAAGCATTTTCTCATTGGTGGAGACTTTGGGAAGAGAATTGACCCTTAGATTTGCTCGTTAAATGCCGCCTCTTTCCACATTTTCATGGACAAGATCAGGGAGTAGAATATCTTAATGCAGGCCAGGCTGTCAATCATCTGGGCTCACCTTTCTCTGCCTGACCCTACGCCCCTGTCCCTCAGCTGGTTTCATTGGGTCACTTGTGTTCAGCTTGGCCATTCTAGACCAGCTGACCGCCCAATCCAGAGTAGTGGCCTGGTATCTGAACTCCTCACTCCTCTTGAGTTTCCCCCTTTACCCAGAACACCTCTTGTGTTCGACATGCTCAGTTTTTGTTGATGTTTTTATTGTTGGTTTGCCACCATTGGAGCAGCGCCCTGGGGGGATAGGAAGTGAGCCTGTCCCTGCCTATACTCTCTGCCACCCATCCCCTGGCCTTGAGAACCGCCTGCTGATATGTGTGCAGAAATGAAAGGACCTATCAGTCAGAGCCGAGGGGCAGGCTGTGTCCACGTCTCACTCCTGGGGTCGGGTGTCTGGTGAGCCTGGAGCCAGCTCCTCAGACTGCTGATCTTTGCATGTCAGGAATGACCCCTGTGGGCTGGGCCAGGTTGCTGGGCTTCCTGTCACTTTTAGCCAGAAGAACCCAGGTGTGTTGATACACAGATAATGTATTCATCGTCTTCATATCTGAGACAGTAGGTTAGTAGGTGGGAGACAGGACCAGGGGCCTGAAATAGCAGCCTCCCAGATGTATCATGTGTGTGCCTCCCCTCCATCTACCTCAGGCAGCCCTGGAGTCAGAGTTCTCAGCCCTGCCAGGAGGGGCATCAGGGACCCAGTTTTTGTTACCAGGGTTCTTGAGTATTTGTCAGCGTCATTATTGTGTAATTCATGTAATAAGAGAATAATGGAAAATGAGCACTTGACAAGTTGCTGAGACTGCATGAACCTTTTTAAGTGGCTCTGCCGTGACTCCTGGGTCCCATCCTGTTTCTTGAGCAGCGGTGCAGCTCTGCCTGCGATGCGAGGAGACTTGACCACGCCCGGAGCAGCACCCCTCCAGAAACCCAGCCTCAGCTCTGTATGGGGGCCAGGTCCTGGGGCTGTGCCGTCTCCGCTCTCAGCTCCTATGATGTGGCCGCGTCGTGGAGCCTCTCTGGGCATTTGTGTCCTTGGCTTTATAGCGAGAGGGTCAAGTGTGTTGTTTCTAAGGCCTGGCCCATTCTAACATTCTGTTTCTTTTGAGGTTCACTGCTCGCCATCACTTAGATTTTTCCATTCTGGAAGTCTGGGGCTGTCAGAAGTATTATACAAAGGGGGTCATTCCTCACCCCACCGCATAAGCAGCCTTGACACTGCCTCTTATTTACCCCTGGTCTTTCCTCTGCACAGTATTGAAACACAGCTAGCATTAACACATGTGCTTCAGAACTACACAGATTCGGCCAAGAGCATCCATGTTACCGCTGCCAGGTACCTCCTCTCTGAGCTTCCACGGGCTTAGCTGTGAATGGACATAGTGATGGGATCGCCTCTAGATTTGTTGTTTTGAAGGGTGAACAAAGCAGCTTGGATTTCTAAATCGTTCAGTCACTAAGTTGTGTCCAACTCTTTGCGATCCCATGGACTGCAGCACACCAGGCTTCCCTGCCCTTCACTGTCTCCTGGATGTTTGCTCAAATTCATGTGCATTATGTCGGTTATGCTAAATCATACCACGTGTAAAAATAAATTCCAGGCTAATTAAATATCTAAACATAAGAATAAATGTGAAGGAATTTGGAGATAATAGAAAAGAATGTTTTCTAATGTTGGGTTAGGAAGGGATGGACAAGACCTTGAATTTAAGGGAGAGTTTATTCCTTCATCACCCTTGGAATCCATACGAGCCCTCCAGGATGAGCTGTCTTCTGGGCGCTTCTCCAGGCTAACCCCTTGTGTTTTCTGCATCGTGATTTCTATATGTTTTCTCTAAAATTTGTCACTATGCATGGACAGTTTTATTTAGTATTACTTGCACATTTTTGGAGTGTTACTGCATGTGTCTCCTGTGTCTAAAACCGGCTTCTGGGCTGCTCAGGGTAGCGCTTAGTGGCCCCTCGGTACGTGCAGGTGAGCGTGGCCATCCTATTTCTTGGAGTCTGGCCCCCAGCGCAGACAAGTACATGTGTCCCGTGTTCTCTGTGGGCCCAGGCCCCAGCACGCTGTCTCAGCTGTGGAGCAGCGCACAGCGTTCTACCCGTTTCCGCACATGAGAAGAGTAGGGCCACTTGGGCGCAGTGGTCTCCCCACCTGGCCCCACAGCCAGTTCTGGCAATGCTGAGCCTCGTACAGATGCTCACCTCAGGTCTCTACCCACTTCTGCCCCCGTCTCACACCTGGGTCGTCTGGACTGGGGGCTCCCCAAGGCCAGGACTGCACATCCCAGCAGACAAGAGCTCCACCTTTTGAGAGTGCCTTACCTGCACCAGCAGATGGGCGACTTACAGATGAAACGGGGCTCTCAGAAGGCGTGACCGGCTTGTTCAAGGCTCCAGACCCAGGCAGAGGTGAAGTGGTCACTTGGACCCCAGCCTCTGCCCCTAGAACCCTGCCGGCTTCCTGAATTATGGGTTGGCCGTCCACACCTGCTGATTCCTCACCATCCCTGGGTTCAGCCAACTGAGAATTTTGACTACAGGATGCATTACCCATCGATGTAGAAGGCCGACTGTATGACACAATTTTATACAAGGGACTTGTGCATCAGTGGGTTTTGGTGTCTACAGCAGCTCCTGGAAACAGTCACACAGATACCAAGGGATGACTGTACCTTACCTCCAGCAAAGGAGCCAAGATGACACTGTTCACACCACACCCTCCCCAATCCAGCCCCCAGCCCCTGAGGTGCCAGAAAGTGGGGGAGCCAACCCCCCTAGACTCTGAGGGGAGGGATCCTGCCACAACTTCTGTAGGTTGGCCCTGCTGTCGTCCTTCAGCCATCATTTGGCCGCCCTGGTTCCCCTCCAGTGACACACACAGACCTGCCTTCAGGTGCCGCCGAGGGGGAAAGAAACATGATGACACAGGCTGCAAGCAGGAAAGACTTGAGCGTCAGCTCCCCAGGGAAAGAGAACCCGTGTGGCTGAAACCGAACAGCTGACATTTGGTGAAGAGGGATATTGGTGCGAAGATAAAATGTCAGAGGAGAGCAACGTTTAGAAAACCATAATCAGGTCCAGGGGATAGTAAAAATGGGGCAAATACAGCTCCCCATTCACACCCACACCCACTGCAGACATCAGTCATAGATCCCAGCACTCCTGCTGGCCAAGCTTGAGAAAACTGCACTGGGTTTTAAGGAACCAGGGCCAGATATGAGATACCAGTATGAGATAATGGAGCTTTCTGTATTTTGGCCAAAGGAGCAAAACAGGGTCCTCCCCTGCACCTCTTCTTTTTATTCCTCGGGAGCATGGCCACACATTGCCATCTGCCCTCCCCCACAGGCTCCTGCTCTTGCAAGCCACTCTGCTCTGGCTTGCAGAGGACGCGTCCAGATATTCATCCTCACCCCCCCTGCACTCAGCAGAAATAACTGAGTGGGAATTGCTACACTCCCATCCCCTGTATCTGGATCTAACCTGCCAGTGTTCCAAATACAACTGGTACTATGGACTCTCTGGTCATTTTCAAAGTGGATTTTTTGAAGGGTAGGGCTACCCTGGGGAGGTCTGTCTTCAAAATAAATCTTACACAAAACTCCATACTTGAAAGCAGGAAGAAGAGGTCAGTGTGTGGGTGAACACTTCCCACAGTATGCCACAGGGGGCACTGCCTACCTGACCCCTCCCCCATCCTGGAGCTGGAAGTGGGGTGACATCCTCTGCTGGTATCTTGTGTCTTCCCTTCTGAGAAGAATGCCTCTAACTTATTGAGCTGTTTTAAGTGCTGTGGAAGTTGTAGGATGCCACCCAAAGTTCTTCAACAGCCCCATTGAGAGAAGAGATCTGTGCACATCCCCTTGAATCTGGGCACTGGGACAGGTGGGTGAACACTGTCGAACACCTTGCCTGAGAAGGCTATGGAACTGGCAGCTTCCACCCCATCTACTTGGGACACTTGTTCTTAGAGCCCAGCCCCCAAACGGAGAGGAAGCCCAAGCTGCCCATGGAGAGGGCTCACAGAGAGGAGCCACCACTGCCAGCCCGCCAGCCTCGGGGGTGTGCCATCTTGGAAGTGGGTCCCCAGCCCCGGAAGAGCTGTCTTAGCTGATGCCTGCTGGAGCAGACACGGGTTGGTTCCACTGAACTTTGCTCAGATTGCATTCAGGAGTGAAGTGGGTGATTTTTGCTGCTTTCGTTTTGGAGGGTAATTTGTTCCTCACTAATGATCAGTAGCACAGTTTCATTTATATTATAATGATGTTAATGGATAACATATTTATAAATATACATTACTGAAGATGTAATTTAGAAATACAAGTTAAATAGATAAAGCAAATGCATTATTTCACCTGATCCTCATAGGCACTTTCAAGGGACATCGCTATTCACAGGCTGGTAACTTGCCCATAGTCACCCAGCTTTGTTAGTGAAGCCAGGAGTCAGGATGTAACTGATCATAGACTGAACCAGAATTATCTATGTATCTTCTATCCCATCCCTGTGGGTCACCGTCACCGTCTACCTGAGGTAGAAAGAGGCAGACAAAACCTGGTCATTTTCTAGAAGAAGGATTGGTGGGTGGGGGGATCCCCCAGGGCACGCGCATGCTAGTGGCAGACACACCCTTGGGACTGGGGTCTGCTCAGTTTGGGAGCCTGCAGGGGAGTCTCCCGACAGCAGGCGGAGGGTTTTGTCCACTCCCCGTATCAAGTCCCTCCTTTCAGTTCTGATCTGCATGTCCCTGTTGGAAGCCCTGCTCCTGATGGAAGCCCACCGTCTGTCAGTCACCGGGCCAGCCTCTCCTCTTGCTAGAAACAGACCTGTGTGTTACTGCGTGGATAGGTGAGGAAACTCAGGCACTGAGCTGCGCTGGCTTGTTCCCTGGTGTGAGGTAGAGCCCCTTGTCCCCCCACCCCACCATGCCCTTCCCTCTGTGTTCCCATTGCCTCCTCAATCCCTATCATCATCCAGGGTTTTCACTGGAGACTGCCTGGGCAATCTTTCAAACATGCAGAGACTTCTAAATAGTGGAACCCGCACTCCTGTTCCTCTAGTGGGGCAGGATTTCTTCCTGTGAATGGAATTCTTTATTTTCAACGTCCATAAATCCACAAAGGTTATGATGGGAGCTGACATGTGACCATGTAATGTGGACATTTTGGACTTCGGATGGTTTGGAAGCAGTAAACTTAGACCCTGAAGTGCTGAGTTGTGAGCAAACTAAAACATCCCTCCCTGCCTCTGAGGGTGGATTCTCTCACTTAACCCTTAGAAGAAACCCACAGAGCAGGCCTTGTCGTCCCTACTCTCTAGGGGCAGAAGGTGCAGCTCCCAGAGGTCATTCGGCTTGATGAGGTCACACAGCAGAGCTGGCCTTCAGTCCCAGGGCCTCTCCCCACCATCAAGGGAGAAGCCTGTCCTCTAGGGAGACATGGATCCCTCGCCTCTCGACCACCAGCAGGCCTCCTGGGGGAGCTGGTAGACACGGTGGCCCGTGGGGACAGCAGAGGTGGTTGATTTGGTGGTGGAGGTACGTGGTGTGGGAGCCATATACACCAGGGTTTGCAGTGAATCCTGCTTCCACAGGCCCTCGCTGTGTCCTCAGACAGAGTGCTTGCCCTCTCTCGGTTTCTTCACCTGTGAGCCCTTCAGATTCTCTGATTCACTGAATGCTTTGAGAGAAGTGCTCCTACCATGACCCCCATCTTACAGACGGGGAATCTGAGGCGTAGAGGAGGTTGAGCGTCACAACTGCCCGAGCTCACAGTTGGGAGCAGTGGCGTCAGGACTCGGACTCAGGCCCTCTGACTCCCAGGGTCTCCACCATTGGGCTTGTCATCCTGCTCCAGGGACAGCAGGGTCTCTGTGTGCAAGGCGACGTCTCCTGGGGTTGACGTGCTGTCTCCGGGGGGTGGGTTTGAAGCCGTGTTTGCTTTCTTCCATTCCCTTTTCCACAGTTTATTAATTTTAAATAAGCCCCCTCATTTGTATAATTAGGAAAAGAGTAAATTCATTTAGTTTGACCCTCTCCCAAAAAATGCCAGCTGCCCCTCAACAAAAGTCCAAGGTCCTCACACCTCAGAATCGGTTCCCATGCACAGCTTCTGTCCACGTTCCTGTGAGATCCGTTTTCCCGGAGGGCCCCTGCTGTTGTCCCGGCGCAAACTGCGAAGTGGACAGCAGGTGGCGCTGCCTCCCCAGAAGCAGCCAGCGGCGGAATTCCCTGCGCTCAGACGCGCGGCCTCTCCCTAGGAGGGTCCCTGCCCCGCTCACCGCGCCCCACCCCGATCTCGGATCTCGCCCCCAGGGAAGGACTCACTGACCCTCGCACCATTTGGACAGAGATGGCCCGCCCTCCCTGCTCACCTGAGTTGTGACCGTGAGAAGGTGTTACTGCAGGATCCAGAAACGCGGGCCTGCTGAACTCTGGGGCGTGGTTAGGGGGAAACTTCCAGATATAGAAACATTGTACCCTCTTCCAGGGGACATCCGAGGGTCTGGCGTGCCCTGTGGTGGTAAGTCCTAGACACGGTAGGACTCTCGGGGTCCGGGCCTCCTCCCTGATTTTAGTAAGACAAGCCTGGGGAAGCACATCACCACTGTTACTCCTCAGCCGCTGTCCAGCCGCAGTGCTTCTCCTGAGCCTCCTGACACGCGGCACTGCAGGAAATTAGCCACAGGGCACGGCCGCCACCTGCCCCCAGCACCTCCGTCCTCTCGACAGGCTCGCCCTGTCCACGTCCTCACACAGCCTGCTCTATAAGTCAGAGGGGACCTTGGTGACCATGCCAATGTGCATGTGCGCCCAGCTGATCGGTAGTGTCCAACTGTTTGTGACCCCATGGACTGTACCCCACCCAGGCTCCTGTGTCCATGTGATTCTCCAAAGGATCTTCCCTACCCAGGGATCAAACTCGAGTCTCAAGTCTTGAGTCTTCTGCGTTGGCAGGCGGATTCTTTACCACTGTGCCCATTTGGGAAGCCCAGCCATCCAACATCAGGGTCTTAAACAGCGCCAGCTTTCTGCCTCTGCTCAGGGCTTGGGTGCCTTGGCCTTGGTGCATGTCACCTCTTTGGGGCGTTGGCATGACCGACCCCAAGTATCCTGGTGCTGGAAACAGTGTGCTGGTCTGTGGATCCGTGATGGTAGCGGTGTGTCAGCTGCTGAATCCTGTCTGATCCAGTGGCAGAGGGTAGTGGGTGCTCAGTATTCTGAACGAGTGAATTTGTGCCAGCTTGTCCTCTGCCCGTTTCTTGACAAAACAGTATTCCACGTTTGCAGACTCAAGTGTCCCTCTCTCCTGCCCATCCCTAAGGCCCAGAAATCAATGTGGCCATGGTTTGTCATGGTCCCACAGTAAGTCAGTGTCCCATCATAGCTTGCCAGTGGGAGATGCTAAACAAGCCCCTCCCTCCTTAAAACAGCTCAGAACTCTGAGCCATTGATGGCCAAAAATGCCAGAAGCAGAGCAGGAGGCTGTAGCCACACGTCCTGCCCCAACTGGCCTCTCTTGCCTTGCACTTCAACTTTTGTTTGAGTTTTTCTCCACTGGACTAGGGGGAGTTGAGGAAGTGAAAGGATCTCTCAAGGGGGGCTATGGTGGGAACCCATGGAAACCAGGTTCATTGTCCCAGAGAGGAGGTGAATGTCAGGGGGTCTGAGCTGGGGCTGTTCAGGGAGCTTCACCACCCCATCCAAAGGCCAGCAAGGAGATCAGAGGGACCCCAGTCCCCTGTGCAGACCCTGCCCATCATAATTTCCTCAGCACAGGTAGCAAGCTGGATCATGGACCAGACTTCAACTTCTCCCTTTTTTCACTAGGCTTCGTGGCTGGAGGAAAATGGGTGTCCAGGAGCCATGTGGTATTAATACAGTGGATGGGGACATGGGCTTTGCATTCAGTTCTACCTCTTACCAGGACTGTCTAGATAAAGTCCCCTAACCTTCTCGAGCTGGTTTCTGCATCTGGAAGCAGTAGCAGTGAGTTATAGGATCTGCACAGGAGGGCCGCTGAGGAGGTGAATGGAGGTGCCATGTAAAGAGGACAGCCACAGGCCAGCCCGGGCACCTCCTGAATGTGAGAGAGCCCTGTGTCTGCTCGCCCTGGCTCCAGGCACCCTGCGCCAGCTGCTTCTCCATTAGCATCACAAGCCGGCTGGGCCGCTGGACGGGAGGGGGCAGCAGAGGCCACAGTGAGGCATTTTCTCCCAGGTTTTCTCAGGAGCCCAGAGAACTTCGGAGGAGAGACTCTAAACTTGGCGCCCATCAGGACCCCCTGGAAGTCTGTGGGCCCGAGGATTCCTGGGTCCCTCCTCCAGAGATTCTAACGCAGTGACTCTCAGCACACACACACACCCCACCCGCAGTTGGAGCAGACAGACACCCCTGGTGTTTCTGATGAGGGCAGTCCCTGAGTCACACTCTCAGAAGGGAAACCTTGAGCTTAGGGGTCTCCTGACCAGAGGTTAGGAGGTCCTGGGGGGGGTCCTTATTGGAACCCCTGATCCAGCCCCATGTCAGAATTCCATCTCTTGAGCCAAGTGGGATGATGTCTTCCTCCTCCCTGGGAAGGGAGGGAACGAATGTCCAGGTGCATCATATTGGAAGATGGGGACTCCAGCAGTCCCCAAGCTGGATGCTCAAATCCTGAGGGGGCGGCCTTGTAAGATACGAGTTCTTGCATCTTGTTTGGCACCCATCCCAACAATGAAGGGGAGAAGGATAAGAAATGCCTGGATCTCATGGCCGTTCCCATCTGGACACCCTGAGAGCTAGACCGTCCTCTTGCTCCCAAGAGGCATCACCTCGCTGACCACCATGCCCATAGGTCTACATGACGTTACTACGTGAGGAAAAGCGAGGCTCAGAGGTGACGTGGCTTGCCCAGGTCAATCCTTGCGGGGCTGGAGCTCCAGCCCCATCTTTGCACTACCTCCAGGAGTGCTGCCGGCAGGGAGCCAGGCTTTCAGTACCTCACCCTCCCCACCCCTACCCCTTTGGTTTCCCCCCAAGAGCCAAGAAAACAGCAGGACCGGGTGGGCACTTTCCCTTCCTTCTGAAGCGCACACCCTGAGTGCAGACTGGCCGCCGGGCCTGCAGATCCCCTCCACCAGGGGCTGGGGAGCCAGGACACAGCGCCAAGGCGCTGCTGCAGCTGCTGCCTGGGGCCGCCATGGCCTGTAGCCGAAGCGCGGCTGTGTCCAGGGCGTCGGCCCCTTGCGGAGAGCTGCAGGGAGCTGCAGCCTTGGCGGGATGTGTCACCCTCTTATAGAAACCCTATCAAGTTCTGTCCTGGCCGCTTCCCCACCCCCTGGCCTGTTACTTTGGGGGGTATTCATACCTTTAGGGTATCTCATCTGCATTGTTCCAGATCAAACACCCTAAAGGTATGCACAGGACTTTTGAATTAATTCTCTCAAAGGTGTTCCTAAGCTAGAAGGATACGCACCCAGGGCAGGGTGTGTGACCACCTTAGAAGTGCGTTTGCATTTTAGGCTGGTAACTCGCAGGAACACTGCACGCTTTTGTGTTGGCACCTAGCAGTAGGAGCTTCATCCCGCGGTCCCGGTGGGAGCCGGACCAAAATGGGCCTTGGGTCCGCCTCCGCGGGAGCGAATGCAGTCCTGTGAAGCAGGCCTTGTGAAATCTTGGTCGTGGATGTGGACGCAGTTACGCCTGTAGAATCTGGCCCTTCCGGGTTTGCCTGGAGCCAGACTCTCCTCTCTGCAGGGAAGGCTGGCCTTTTCTCTCATCCCCAGACCCCAGGTCAGGCCCATCCCTGATCCCTGGGCTCCCCAGGCCCAGTTTTCCTGCCCCAGTCCCTCTGGGTGCCTCCCATCCAGGCTGGCGGGGATGTGAGTGCGCTAGGAGATACCGCCGAAATGAAGGCGCTGCAGGGGCGATGAACAGGAAACCGGGGTTCACTGCCGCCCCAGACTCTGGTCCAGTGGCGCCAGAGCCCTGCATCACCAGGGCATGCAGAGGCCTCCGGCGCGCCAAGGAGTCAAGGGAGTGGGCACGGGGTCTGGAGACGCCTCAGCAGAAGACCGGGGCGCGAGCAGACTGGGCCGGCATTGGGTTTCTCCTAATCAGCCCCACTTCCCCGCAGCCTCCATCCTAATTGGGGCGCAGGCTCCAACGGAGGAAGGAGGGGGCCCCCTCCCGCCTGCCTGCCGAGGTTGTCTGGATCCCCAGCGCAGCGGTTCCGCAATGGAGGCCTGAGGGCTTTTCTCTGGCCCGTTCTCCAGGGCATTGGTGGGGGCAGGGGATAAGGAGAGGTGGCCTCTGCCCCAAAGACAGGGCCTCCTCCGCTCTCGGTGAAGCTGCTCCCCACACGCTGCCCACTGCTCCGGCCGCCTGAGACCTGAGGGACAAAGTTGCCGGCTTCTTCCTGTCCCCTTTATCTCCGTTTTATAGACAGCTGTTAGTTTGGGCATTAATTGCCCGGGCGAGTTTATTGATAATTTTGATGTAACAGAGCACCGGAGAAATTGCCCTCACGTCCAAAATGTCAAATTTGAGAAGAACCAGGTTCAGAGGCTCATGACCCCACGATGCGGAGAAACTGTGGTGGGTCTTGAACGGCTGCACCGGCATTGTGACTTTATTGTGTTTGTTTTCCTAGGTAGCTGGGAATTGGAATAGAAAGAGGGTCAGTAGGGGAGACAGACTTTTTAAAATGGATTTCCCCCTAATGATTTAGGGGGAAACGTGCCTATCACCTTGCTCTGCCACCAACAGCCTTTTTCTTGTTCAAAGTTTACTTGCTTCTCCATTGGGGAAAACCAAGTGTAGGGCACCAAAAAAAAAAAAATCCTATGAAAAAAATAAAACCTTAGAAGATGCTCCATGATTTATAACAGTTGGAAACAGTAAAGTTTGAAACTCAAAATACAATTCTCATTGGTCCTGGAGTGACCAAAAAGAAACTGTAAAATATTTTATATATATATATATATATATGCATGCACACACACACACATATATATGCATGTTTTTCCCTGGGGGAGGGAAAACTACAGTTTTTTTTTTAAGTTTGATTATTTTTTTAAAAACAAGAAATGACATTTAGAGGGGCAAAGGTTCTTCTTAAAAAACAGAAGCCAAGAAAAATAGTTACTCTTGTCCAGATTTCACTTCAGTGTGAAATGAGTGAAAAAAGAAGGATTAGCCAAAAAATAAAAAGGGGGGAAAAGGATTAAGAATCATCCATACTTTAAATACGAAAAAGAAAAAAAAAAAAAAGGCTGGTGATCCCAGGCCGGTTACTGTCTATATTTTGAAGATATTCTGCAATCCCAATAAAATACTCATGCAATTTTATTTCTAGTTGATACAATATAAGGCCATATACAAATGTTATACATTTTTATTTTTGTTCTTTTTTAGGAAAAAATACACAAAAGGCAAAAACATCCTCAAATTGTCATTTTTATACAGTGCAGAAGGAAATTTAAAATACGTGTCACAAACGCTGCACCCCAGCAGCCAAAATACTAAAAAAAAGGGGGGGAGAGTCCTTCATTTTATATATATATATATTTATATAAAACATATGGAAATTTGTCTTTACACAGATCGGACTTAGTTTCAAATTTACAATGGATATCTAAAAAAAAAAATTCTACGCGGCAAATATTGCCAACAAAGTTACACCATTAATACTGATAAACGGAGGAGCCTATGCGGTGTTTCGGTTATTAGGGAAAGAAAGTAGAATAAATAACAGGATGAGCCTTGCTATCGTTTTTTAAAAAAAGTGCCTTAACCTTTCTGCGTCACCGCAATCCTGACTCAGGGCGCTCGGCGGGCCTTCCCCATCCCCACGGTGCCCTGCCTGCCTCACGCTCCCACCAGAGGGTTTACAGTAGAGATCGGAGACCCACCAAACAAGTCAAAACGAAGTTCGAAATCAAACCAAAAAAGCCTGAAGAGAAGGAAGGAGAGGAAGGCGGAGGAGGATGGTGGCAGAGGCCGGGAGAGCCGCCTGCTTCTGGGCTCCTGGTTTCTTTGCTAAGATGAGCAGTGGCTTCAGAAATGCAAGTTACTCGCACAATGATCCACCTGTGGCTGACGGGAAGACTTCTGAGGTGGGGAGGGAGAGGGCGACTTCTTGTCACCTCCTCCTTTCCCTACAAGAGACGGCTCTAAAAAGGAGACGCGCATTCCAAGACATTCTTTCAAAAAAAATTAAAAATAAAACGATAAATACTCAACCAAAAAATAAAAGTATTTGATAATGACGGTTTCACACGTTTGCCTTTCTCCTAAAAACCTTCCCCGACATTCGCCGTGGATAGGGGAGAGGGGGAGAGACCGCAGCAGAAATAAGTGTTCAGATGTTGAGAGTTCTTCCCCAACACAGCACCTTCTCAGCTGGTTTCAGTCCGATCAAAAATAGATA
Organism: Odocoileus virginianus; assembly: GCF_023699985.2. NCBI lineage: Eukaryota > Metazoa > Chordata > Mammalia > Artiodactyla > Cervidae > Odocoileus > Odocoileus virginianus. Next base: position 47,622,758 of record NC_069693.1, read on the forward strand.
GTTATTTATCAACAGCTGCAGTCAGATCAGGCCCCCGCCATCACCATTTAAAAAAAAACTGTTGAGGGAGTGGTGGGGGGGGGAGGTGCCGACCTCACTGGGTCTTTGCCTCCTGGGATCCCTTTCCCAATAATCCGGTTGGGGAGGGGTCAAACCCTTTTCTTCTGCCGACGGTTATACCTCAAAAAAAAAAAAAAAGCAGTTTCTGGTGACGGGTTCCAAAGTCCCTGCGCCCAGCCCCTGCCTGGAGGGACCCTGGAGCTGTGGCCTCACATGACACAGGGCTTGATGTCTTGGTAGGTGACCTGCTGGTGGTAGTAGGAGCCGCCGCCGGCCGAGTGCATGGACGAGGATGCCATGGTGTTGAAAGAGAAGACGAACTCCTTTCGGTCACACATGCTGGGTGACTGCGAGTGATACCGCGGGATGCCTGTGGGGGTGAGGCGACAGGAAAGGGGGCGTTAAAGGGTGGCCTCCAGAGGCCCGGGCTCCAGGTGGAGAAGCACCGTTACCGTGGGTCGCGTCCCGGGGGCAGGTCTGCCTGGCTCCTCGCTGGGCCGACGCCTCCCCAAGTCCCAGTTCCCGATTTCAGGTCTCAGCCGGGCCGGCGCCCAGAGGGAAGAGTCCCCAGACACGAACAAGGATCCCTGCAACCCTGAGTGCCCGCTGCCCCGGCCTCTCCCTCCACAGACACCGAGCCTGGCTTGGGGGGCTTCCAGTGGCTGACGGGGAAGTGGTCAGAGGGGCCAGCAGGGAAGATCCAGCGGCCTCCACTTCCAGGGCAGCCTGAGGCCTGGGCCTGGCGCCGGGCAGCCACCTTCCAGCCCCCAGAGATGGCGGTGTCCCTAAAGCAATGAGCCAGGCCGGCAGGGGCCAACACAGGGGCAAAGAGGGCTTCTCCAGAGGAAGAGTCTTTGGGGAGCCAAGCCTGCGGGACTGCTGGAGCCCCCGCTGGAGTTTGAAGCAGCCCCAGCTGGGCGACCCCCATGGAGACAGCCCTCCAGCCTCCAGGCCCGGCTCCTGCCTCCTGCCGGCTGCTGACAGCTGACTCCTGACAGGCCCCTGCTTGGATCCCTCCAAGTTCTTTCAAGAACCAGACCCAGAAGGCTACTAGCACGTGCTGAGACTGAGGATCCAGAGGGGAAGATGGCTGTGCATCTTTTTTCCTCAGGGGGGACTGCAAGCGGAGCGGTACCTGTGGGCCTGGAAACCTGGATCCTGAGAAACAGAATCTGTTGGGGCCTGCAGCTCAGACCTTTAATCTGGGCCCCTCTCAGCCTCTGTCGCCACAAAATGCCCCCTACTCAACGTTCGCATGCCCCAGGCCTGGTTCCCGAAAGGCCGGGCTCTGAGCGCCAGCGCAGAGCCCCGCCGGCTTTGGGCCTAACTCTTCGTCCTGCCCGGCTCAGAGCAGAGGCCGCTCTCCCGAAGCAGGGAGAGTGAGCCAGCTGCCCCGGGGATGGGCCAGCTCCATCCTGGGAACTCGCCCAGGTGTCAGGGGGTTAAGGGACCTGAGGGGACTTAGAATATTGGAGTCTAAGTCTTTGAGGTGAGGATGGGGCCTACCTGGCCAGGCTGGGGCAGCCAGCATCTATCTGGGCGTTGAAACAGAAAGGAAAACGGAATGTTAGTCTATGGGGGGGACTCCAGGCTGCATTCAGCCCTCAGACGGGGAGAGGTGGACAGAGAGACACCTTGGGCAGCTGAGGACTCCATGGTGCAGCTTAGGGACTGGCACCCCATGAATGTGGCCACAGGCTCCAGACCAGGGCGCCAGTAGTCTGGGGGCTAAGTCTATAGTGCACTCACAGAGGTCCACCACACACCCCCACCCCCAATCCTGGGGACAGCTCGGGGCTCCCCACTCACCTTGTAGCTCAGCAGGGGCGTTGTGACTGTTCTGGTGCAGATATGGCTGGTCCAGGGAGTGCGTGGAGAGGCTGCCGGACAGGGGGTTGGCCGCGGGGTTGCAGGGGGACAGGGGCTGCTGCTTAATGTAGGAGGCGCTGCTGTTGAGCGCCGCCGAGGCAGAGGGAGGCCAGGCGGCCGCTGAGCCCGAGTAGACGGCGTGGGGCTCCATGACCCCGCCAGCCGCCGCGGGCAGCAGCGGCGAGGCGGGCACCGAGCCGTCGTGGTGCGGGTACTCGCCGGCCGCCGTGCCGCCGCAGCTGCCCATGTACGAGTGGCCGCCGTTGGCAGGCAGGTGGGGCACCGAGTGGCTGGGCAAAGCCATGCCGTCCACATTGCCCGGCAAGTGGCCGTTCATCATGCCCAGACCTCCCTCCAGCGCCAGGCTGTTGGGCGGGCACGAGAGGCCGCCGGCAGAGCCCTGGAAGCTGTAGGTGTCCGGGAGGTGGTTGAAGCCGAGCCCGTTCATCATGCTGTACATGGGCTTGAGCGCCTGGCATTTCCTTCGGAAGCCGCGTGGCCGCCGCCGAAAGGAGCCCTCCTCGAACATGAACTCGCTGGCCGGGTCGATGGTCCAGTAGTGGCCCTTGCCCGGCCGCCCGAGGCCCTTGGGCAGCTTGATGAAGCACTCGTTGAGCGAGAGGTTGTGGCGCACGGAGTTCTTCCAGCCCTGGTAGGAGCCGCGGAAGAAGGGGAAGCGGCTCTGCAGGAACTGGTAGATCTCGCTGAGCGTCAGGCGCTTGGTGGGCGAGCTCTGGATGGCCATGACGATGAGCGCGATGTACGAGTAGGGCGGCTTCTCCGGGCGCCGGATGCCGGCGTTCGTCTTCTTGGCCTTGGACGGGCCGGACGACGCGGGGTCCATGGCCGCGCCGCCTCCCCCGCCGCCGCCGCCGCCGCCGCCGCCGCCGTGCGGTGGCTGCTGCTTCTCGGGCGCCGAAGACATCGGGTGGCTGCTGCCGCCGCCGCCGCTGCCGCTGCTGCTCTGCGCGGCCGACGAGCCGGGAGGAGGAGGAGGAGGAGGAGGAAGGGGAGGGGGAGGGGGAGGGGGAGGGGGCCGGGGGGGAGGGGGCTGCGCGCGCGGGGCTGGCTGCACCTCTGCCGTCATCGGCGGCCGCTTCTCCGGAGCGAGCCTCGGCGCACCCTCCCCCGCCCGCGCGTCCTCCCCGAGGAGCGGCCGGGTCCGCGGGCGGTTGGCGCAGAGCCCCCCGCTCTCCCTCCCGCTCCCTCCTCCCCCCCTACACTCCTCCCTCTTTCCCTCCCGCCCTCCCACAAGGGAAGGAGCCGAGCGAAGGCTGAGAGCAGCCTCTTTGCAGCCTGGGCGGAGGCCTCGAGGAAGCCCCCACCGCACACACACCGTTTTTTTTGGGGGGGGGTAGGCACCCCCTCTCGGGCCTGTGGCCGTGCGCCCCCGCGGGGAGCAGCGCTCGGTCCTCGCCACCCGCGGCGCTCGGCTCCAAGACTCCAGCCGAGGCCGCCCGCTTCGTGTTGTCTCTCGGCGGCGGCGTCTCGCGCGGGCCGGCGTAAGACCCTCCAGGAGTTCCCTCCCCTCCCCTCCCAGCCCCCTCCGGCACCCCGCGGTGGTGGGCGCTTAAAGGGCCCCCACCTTCGCCTCCCAGCGGCCGCCGGCGGAACCCACCCCGCCTCCACCAACCTGGCGAGCAAGTGTTAATGCGCCCTCGGCCCGGGGTTCAGCCCAGCTGCGCGCTGGCCACCCCCCCCCCCCGCCCCCCACCCCGCCTTCCCTACCCGGGCCGCGCGGAGGAAAGCGCAGCCGGAGTCCCGGGCCTTCCCCGACGCGTACTGCCCGGTGGCGAATCGCAACAGCAGTGGCGGCTGTGGCCGCCGGGTCGTGGCCATCGCGGGCACAGCCGGCTCGGCTACGAATCCCCGCGGCCGGCGGGCGGGTGTTCCAGCGAGGGACCGCCTACCCTCTCTCCCCGCCCCGGGAAGGACTGCGCCGCGCCCGGGACTTTTCGGACTCGCCCAGAAGCGCGCAAGCAGGCGGGCAGCCGCTGGAGCCGAGCGCGGGCGGAAAACGAAAGCGCAGGGCGGATCGCTGCAGCTTTGTCTCTGGCGCCGCGGGTCGTTCGGGGAGCGAGTGAGAACCTCTGGCCTTGCGGGGAATCAGGACCCCACGGGCTCCTTCAACAAGTGGCGGGGCGCATTCACTAACTTGTGCACTCGTGCGTACACCGATGCACAGGCAAACGCGGTAAATTTCGCAGACTCAGACCTGCAAACCAACCGCGTTCGTTCCCACTCACGCACACACGGCGCTCAGGCATGTGCCTGTCCACTCACGCGCTCGCTCACGCACACACAAAAGGCCCACAGGAGCTTCAGTTCGCACCTACTCTCACTCGTGTGTACATCAGCCACGCTCTGATCTGAGCCCACACATAGCTCAGCTGACACCCCCACCCCCAACATACACGCTGAAAACCCGCCTATTTGGCCCCGCGATGCTTGTGTCCCCGCTTCGCAAGAGCAGGTTCCGATTTCTCGCAGATGGTAAAGGCCCTGGCAGGAAGTTTATACGGCTCAACGTAAACACGTTCTGGGGGATTCTTTAATAATAATAATAGAATTCCGCGTGCGCGGGGGGGAGTTGGCCTAATGCCCCTGTGGGCTCGGCCTACCGCCGCCGCGGGGGCCTCTGACACTGCGCGCCAGGCCAGGTTCCGGAAGGCAGTCTGCGCGGGCGGTGAGCGCGGGCCCGGGCGGCCCTCGCGCGCCAGGCTGCCCGCAGCAGGGGGCTCGCACGCAGCCTTCCCCCACCACCCTCCCGGCGTTGGGGTGTGGGCTAGGATGAGGTGGGAGGCAGAGGCGCCGGGCGCAGGACGGCGCAGGAGCCGGGCGCGACGTCGCACGCGGGGAGCCAGGTGAGTGCAGTTCGCTCCGCAGACTTCCGAGGAAGGAGGCGAGGGGTGTTTTCGCGGGTCATCTAGAGGAGCCAGGACGCCGTGCCCCGGCGCGAGCAGGGACGAGAGGCGTGTGCCGGGCTCGGAGTGTGGCACCGCGGCGCTTTTCAAAGCCCACCGGCCTCCCTGGTTTCTCTGGCCTCCTTGTCACCCGCTGACCCACCCCTCCCTCGCTCCGACGCCTGCTGCCTCGGCGGTAGACGCCTCGTCGCCTTCGGGGCGCCTGGCACGTCCGTGCGAGGAGCTGGGCGTCTTGGCGGCGTAGCCTGCCCTGGCGGAGCGCGCTCTAGGCAAAGCCACCTTCTCTGCGCCGCGCTTCCGCTCGGCTCTCCCGGGGTCTCGGCTCCGCACGCTGGCAACGGCCGGTTGGGGAAGGGGGGAGTGAGAGACGTGACCGCCTAGTGTGTGGTTGTGTCTTCGCGCAGGTAGACGCGCGCTGGCAGACCCATCTCCGCTAGACACAGTCCAGCCGGCACCCGCCGAACGCAGGCATCCTGAGCACGGCGCGCGGCCTCCATCCGTCTTTCCAGAGAACACCCCTCACACGGCTCAGGCGCCCCAGCCCTCGCACAAGCGCTCAGGCCTTGCCTGCCCGCTGAGGACACACTTTCGGTTACGTGCGAACACTCCTGCCCTGCACGTTGGCCCACGCACAGCCGGCCCCACAAGCACAGCAGCTCCACTCGCGCGCGCGCGCGGCCACGCACACGCACTCTCATATTCTCTCTCTCCGTCACTTTTTTTTTCCTTCCACCAAACGGCAGCTGCAGGGTGGGAGGCCCCGCGGCGCCTGGAGGGAAGTTCCCGCGAAGGGGTCGCTACCGCCTGCTGCTGGGAACACGTCTGACCTTTATAGAAGAGAAGCTAGCCCGGGAGATGGCCCTCTCCCAAGGCAGCGAGGGGCGAAGGCTCCCAGAAAGTGATAGTGACCCCTCCCTTTCTCTCGCTCCTCCCCCACTGACAGCTCGCCTCCAAAATGAGGGGACTGTATGGAGCATGAAGATGGGGGGCCTTTCCCCAGCAACCCCCTTCCCTCTAGGCCCTCTCTTAGGTGGGGAGAGGGCTGCAGAGTCCATCCTTGGGCTAACCCAAGATCAGTTTTCCTAGCTCCTGCACATCACTGTTTCTCACCGACTCCCTGTGGGGGCTCCTGTGGGTTGGGAAAAGGCTTTGGCGTTCCTGGAAGGAAGTGTGGAGCTGGGCCCCACCTGGCCTCCACTTACCCCTGAGGTCTAGCAGTAGAACAGACTTTGCAGGGGGAAGGCCAGCAGTTACTGTGCCCAGAGAGGGGCTGAATGGCCTCGGAGCCTCAGGAGTGTGGCAGACTGGAGGCTCTCCCTGCCCCCACATCTCCACCCGGACAGCAGGTAAAGGGGGAGGAAATGTGCTCCAGTTCTGTGATCTGGAGGCCCCCCATTATGGAGAGAACCACAGGCATGGCGAGGAGGGCTTTCCAGGTGCCCCAGACCAAGCTTTAGGCTCTTCAGATGCTCCCGAGAGTTCGCGCCGATCGTTCGTTTTGGAAATGGAGAAACTGAGGCCCTGGCCTGGCTCCACCGGTGCTGCCGAGCGAATACCTTTCTGTGGTTCTTCTCCACCTCCAAAGGCTGGCTGTTGGAATTTTACCCTCCCAGATGCCTCCTCACAGGCCTGGGGTGGAGAGAGTGAGTTTTAGAAATGCTTCTGTTGCCCCCACCCCCATCCCTGGCTTTCCAGGCTCAATGGTACTGAGACCCATTGGAGAACTGGTGGTGATAGAATAACAGACACCACAAGCACATGGTAATAATAGAACTTATCGACTGTTGGCCATGCAGCCAATGCTGAGCTTCGCCTTATGAACACCTCTCGAACGTTCTTAACCTTTCTCTGGGCTGTGACTCCCTTTGATGAGCTGTTGAAATCTACAACCTTACACACACCCCTTCCAAAGGACATATACCTGTGACATTTGTAGAATGATTTTCAAGGTTTCACCAAATTCGTGTGAAGCCCACACGTGAATCCACAACCTCGAATCCATGAACTAACCCAAGACTCTGGCTAACATCCTCAAAGATACTTTTCTAACCTTCACAGATGGTCCTACCAGGTCAGTATTGTCCCTCCCTTTACAGATGGATTCAGTGACGTTGCCTGGTGTCTTAGTTCACCCTGCAGAACTAAGATACAGCCCCTGAGTACAGGGCAGAGACCCTCTACCTGTAGATCCACAATCGGATGTGATCTGGCTTTGAATCCAGCCTTCACTGTGTAGGAATGTTGCATAAGCCATTTGTGCATTTGTTTCTCCTGGTTTTTTTTTTTTTTTTTTTTTGCAGGGAGCCGGCAGGAGTTGTTGATTTATCTTTCCGCAGTGGACTCATTGGGTAAATTTCAGGTGTGCAGTTGATTTGATACATGTATATGTTGCAAAAATGACCCCATCCTGTCACATAGTTACCATATCTTTTTCTGCGGTGGGAACGTTTAAGATCTCTCAGGACCATTCAAGTATATGATACAGTGTTATTAGCAGTGATTCCCCATGCTGAGACCTGGTGTCTTCATCTGGAAAAAAAAAAGCGGGGGTGGGGGGAGACTGAATAACGGCATCTTTTTCTTAGAGCTGTTGGGAGTCAGACTAGACTGCCCAGAAAGCCAGGCTATCCAAACAGACAGAAACAAACAAAACCCCCAGGGGCCCAGCTCCAGGGACGGTCGGAGAAAATGCAGACGGGGGATTCCGGCTGCTTTCTGCTCTCGTGCAAAGATCCATCAAGAACCCCCTGCCACCCCAAATCAAATCTGCGCTCCAGCGCCAGCCCCAGGAATCCCCAAATGGGGAGGGGGCTGTAAAAACAGACACGCCTGCCACGTCTCCCACTCCCCAAGCCCGAGGTATTTTTACTGGCTAATTGCTTAAGTGAAGCCGCCCGGGCCGAGAGCGCGCCGTAACCCGAGCAGGGAACCAGATCCAGCTCGGATTGTGCCCGGGCCGGCAGCGCGGGCGGGGGCGGGGGCGGCCGCCGACCACCCACCGCGAGGGCAGCCGCCCCGCCCGCCGCCGCCCCTGCTCTGCATTACTGCCGGCCCGCGCTGCCCTCGTCCCCGCTCCCTCGAACCCCTTCCCGGGCGACGTCCAAAGGCGACACAAGGTAGTGCGGGCGGACCCCAGACCAACGTGGGCGCCGAGCCGTAAACGAAGCCGCCTGGCTTGGGGGCCTCGGTGGGCGTCGGGGGTGGGATATTTGTGGTGAGAATGTAGCCCCGGGTCGGGAGACTGTGCGGGGAAAGTCAAGGTCAGGAGGAGAGCGGGTGTCCTCCCCACAAGTGTAGGATGATCGGTGCACAAAGTGGGGTGTTTTTCTCTGCAGACTCTAAAGGTGCACAGGGATGGTGAGTGCCAATGTGCAGAATATTGTCCAGAGGGCAAGAAGTGTAGAACTAGAAGGGCACCCCGTACAGCCCCAGGAGCGTAAGCGTGATTGTGTCAGGTCGGTGCACAGCGACAGGCCGGTGTGCGCAGAATAGCACGAGGTGTGCAAACATGACTGTATCTTATGCTGAACATTACTAACATGGGTACATGCGCGATGAATATTTTGAGATGGAAACGATGTAACACGTTGTGTGTGTGGAATTCTGGAGTGTACACCAGATATTATAAAGTGGGTTTAGTGTACATGGGGTTGCACACACAGCGTAGTCAGGGGTATGTACAGTGTCACGTATTCTGGGCAGAATGTCACAGGCTCTGTGGACCGTGTGGTGTAGAGCTGTGTGCACAGTTGTCAGGGGTGTATCTGATGTTGGACACGATATAGGGGTCTTACACGTGGTGCATGCCTGTGCACACGAGCACCCTGGGCTGCATATTGCAAGGAGAGGGGTCTGCACGGGGACGCCGCGTCTACCCAGAGCGTCAGGTGGTGTGTTTGCAGTGGGGTGTGGTGATGTGAGTAGGAAACTGCACGCAACCAAACGCCTGAAAGCAAAATGCAGAGATCACACAGCTAACGGTCATGGAGGCCCGGCTCTGCACCCTGGCTAGGCACCTCAAGGCCCACTCTAGCTCAGAACCCCTCACCCTAAACTGGGAGGCAGGTTCTGTTTGGATCTCGGGGTTCCCCTACTCGATCTGTAGTGACAGAGCAGCTTTCCTGCCCTGAGATGTGCTGGGGAGGAGGCACGGCTTGGAGGACCATCTGCCTTCTGTGCAGGTCTTTGCGGGGCTGTGGCCGCAGAACCATGCGAGCCTCTGTCTGCAGCCCACACAGGAAAGTCGCAGAGATGAGAAATGCAGGCTGAGTGAGCACTAGATGGGGGCCGCATTGGGAAGCCTCCCGCTCCGTGCTGCACTTGTGCCCGCTGCTGCCAACCAGATTCCAAACCTAGGCAGTCGGCTGTCTTCTCTTGTCAAGGGCCAGCCAGATTCTCGGGACCTCTGAGAGTCTTCCTGGGGTACCCCAGGCGAGGAGGACAGAGCCACACCCTCTGGCCGCACTGGCCTGGCCACACCCCCTCGGCTCAGACGGGGCTCCAAAACCCCACCTGTGGGGATCCCCCAGGGCCATGCTTGGGGGGCAGCTGTGGTGGGGGCCATCTATGACCCAGGCCTGGCAGTTAATCTCCCCTGTCAGTTGTACATTACGGAGAAGTTCATGTTTTGGTCAAGGAAAAAAAAAAAGAGAAAGAAACTCGTATTTGTGCTGCTGCAGTCCTGAGCTTGCCCCGCACTTGGCCTTTTACCCAAAAGCACGCATTTTCCATGACGTTCTTCAATGAAATATTTGACAGTGCTGCAACCCAGGAATTTACAGCCCTCTTCCCCGCGAGATTTTTGGGAGTTTTCTGGCCTTAGCGGCGCATCCTGCTCTGAGGAACAGAGAGCGCTCGGGGACAGTGCGCGTCCTGGGGCTCCCACCCCGGATGCCCGGCCCGCGGCTGTGCTCCTTCCCATGGGCGGGCTCCAGAGCAGCTGAGGTCTCTTCATCCCTGCTGCCTGGACGGCTGGTCTCAGAAAGACGGGGAGAAGACGACGTTCCTCCCAGCGTGGGGGGTAGGGAGTGAGGATGTGTGTGCCAGAGGGAGTGCCTCCCAGATCTTGTTTTTGAGCAAGGGATCCACACGGAGGGAGAGAAAGGCATTTCCCAAAAGGTGCAGCAGAGAGGAAGGGGCCAGTTCTCAACGCTGGCTCGCAGGGTGGGGCAGCCAATGGAGAGAAGTGCCTTGGAGGCTGGGGGACTGGAGAGTGAAGACCGAGAAGGTGAAAATGACTGAGTTTAAAAAAAAAAAAGGAAAATATAGATTAAAATTTAAACATCAGGTATTTTCTGTTTCTCAGGTGTGAGCGGGAGATACAGTTTGTGGGGAAGAAGGGGTTGGCAGAGAGTGAGACTGGGGAAGCAAGAGCCAGGCCAAGCAAGGCCAAGGTGGGGGGGGATGCTCAGATTTGTTTCTTCATGAAAAGTCTCAATTTGCTACCAGAAACCTGCCTGTGTGCGCATTCGAAGTGTGCCTGTTGGTCTTCACTGACAGCTTGCAAAGCTCTGTCTATCCCCACTTAGAGGGTATTGAAAACACAAGAACAAGTGCTTTTTCTAGGGAGCAAACAGAACTGGAGCAGCCCAGGGGGGCTAAGGAAGGGAGAGGCCCTACCTGCCTGAGGGCAGCCCACAGCCCCCTGGTCTGCTGAGAAAATGGAGGTGATGCCTCCTCCCCATGCCTCCCCTACTAGGTCAGATTTGGGTCCTTCTGCCCCAGCAGGGTTGTATCCAGGCAGCCCCAGGACTTGCACATGGGCATATGGGCTTGCACAGCCACGCCAGTGTGTTTTTGCACTTTCCGTGGGGGAGCCAGCTCTGTGTGTGTGACGCAGGAAGACGACACAGCGTCCTTCAGAGCTGAGTGGTGCAGGGCGGCCCGCCCTGTGCACCCGGAGCACGGGTGGCCAGAGACAGGGAGACCCTTCTGCACCCTAGAGAGGTCACCAGAGCCCAGAGACTCAGCGAGAAGCAGGGCCTCCCACAGAGGGGCACAGGGGGTTTGCTTGAGGACAGAGAGCATGTCTAAGGAGGAAGAGACGGATTCAGAGGGTGTGCGTGTGTGTGTCTGGTCGCATGGCCCCAGCTGAGCACAAACTGGACACCTCTCTCTGTGGCTCCAGGCATTGGGCGGCCAGTGGCTACTCCGATATGGAAGTTTCTCTGTGTCCCATTTTCAGAGGAGCGGGTCCCAGACCTGCCCTGGGGTGGGCTTTCCCAGGAGAGCCTGTGAGGCCCTCTCCAGTGTCCCCAGGGGCCCGAGAGGGAGGAAAGCAGGACGAGGAGGACAGGGCAGCACGGAGCCAGGAGAGCCTTCCCAACTGACTTTCACCTCTGGGTGCCTCCGGTTTTCCTTATCTTAAAGAGGGGGGTAAAGTCAGTACCCATTCACAGCCTGAGAACCAGAGAAGAAATGGGGAAGAGCTCTGACCAGGGTCTGAGAGGGGGCTAAAGGTGGGGGGAGCAGCCACATCCTTGCAAACCAGGGATTTATTTATTCTTAAATAAAACTAGAGACTTGGCTTCCACTGCTCATTGTGTGACCCGGGGCTGGTGGCCTCACCTCTCTGTGCCTCAGTTGGAGAACCAGAACAGGGACAGTACCTCCTTCTCAGCGGTAGTTATCCAACTGTGAGTAAGGCTTGACCTGGTTGTTATCACTGGGGGTGCTCCCTCATCCCTGGTGTTTGGCGGTGTGGGGTGAGGTCCTGTGGGTCTCACCTTGATGGACTGAGCTTTGGCGACGTGAACTCGAATAGAGAATCAGCCCACATGAGACTCCGGACAGGTCCCCTGGGCACCCTATTTTGCCTCCACCCCGGTGGTGTGGCACCTACTTCAGAGGGCAGGGCGTCATCGGTGGGTCGGCGGAGGAGAGCCGCTGCTGGCCTGTGACAAGTCAGAGTTGACGTGCTGCCACTGGCAGGTTGATGAAGTCTCAGTTGTGCCCCCGCACCGGCCAGGCTTGGTCCCCAGTCACCCTCTGCAGTCAACAGAGCCTCTTGAGGGCTCCCATCCCTTGTGGGGAGGGGGCTCTGGGGCGGGGGCCCAGCCACCAAATACCTGGGTTAGAATCCCGCCCCCCTTCCCTTTTCTGTCCCAGCTGCTGGGCGGTCTCTGCGCGGCTTCCAGATCTCTCTGAGCCCCTCTTCTCATTTGCATGGTGGTGAAAATACAGATACTGCCACCCTGGGGCCCCTGTGAAGACCAAATGAGAACAGCGCTGCCTTTAGGGAACCACTGGGCACCTGCGTGTAGCAGTGCTGGGCTGAGGAGCTGCTGTCACCGACAAGAGCGAAGGGCCCCAAGTGAGGGCTCCAGTTTCAGACACTTCCCACCTCCTCAAAAGGGCACTAGTTGGGGGGGGGGGTCCCAACTCGGGCACCTCCAGGAAGAAGAGGGGAGGCTCTGCTTCACATCTCCCAAAGCTTTCCACCTCGAATAACAACAAAACAGTACCCTCCAGCCTGTAACCCCTGCCCCATGGGACAAAGGGGCTCGGCATCATGCCCCCCACCCCGCTCCCCAAGAGTCAATTTCCCAGAAACTCCAGGGACAGTGAGTGATGGGGCCTGACCTGAACATCCCTGCTCTGAACAGGGCATCTGTTTTGCTAGGAGTGGGGGCTCATCAAGACCCTCGACTGTCCTCTCCCAGGGTGTTGCCCTGGCAAGAGGGTATTGCCACTCTTTTCTGAGGACTTAAATCGGTGCAGGAAGATTTGGGGAAAGACAGACATTGGAGCTCACTGGCTCCTTGGGGGCCTATGGACCCCTGTCTCCCTCAAGAGCAAACCTCCAGTGGGATCCCTTGCTGGGTGGGGTGGGGAGGGGTCCTGACCAGCCCAGGCACTGGGTCTCCACTTGAGGCAACTACAGAGGTGGCCCCGTGAGGCTCCTTGCCTTTAAAACTGCTCCGTGTCCCTTGATACTATTCTTATTTTTGCATCTGAGCCAATGCCCACCTTCCTATCAGCCATCCACTTCACACCCCCGTAGAGTTTAAAAATTTACAAAACAGCAGCGTAGAAATAAAGTAGTCACACTTTCTGGTTCTTTTATTTTGAAACATACTTTCTCAATGCTTGAGCTACGCCAAAGCTTGGAGCAGTTTGATCACACACGGCTTCTTGAGGGGGTTCGTTTGAAAAAGTTATTTCCTGGGGGCACTTGGTTTTCATGTAAATACTTCATTCCTGTCCTCCAGCATCAATTAATTTTATCCCAAGTATTTTTCTTAATAATCAGAAATTAATTACATGCAAAAATTCTATCCCCGACATGGGAAGACCTGCTATTTTAAAAAACGCAAACCTCAAAATAAACATTTTGTTATATCTCAGGGTTAAGATCGATCTTTTTATCTCCGTTCTCCTCCCACCTCCCTTTCCCCTGTTAAAGTTTAAGAATGAGTTGGATTCACATGGCAGCTGCAGGCTAAGCTTCCGCGGGGTCATCCCCACCCCACCCCTAAATTGGACTAAGACCCATGTAATTCACCATGAAAACTAACTCAATTAGGAGTCAAATTTGCCCTTTGTGGGAGACCAGTAGTGAGTATCCTAACACCCCTTCGCGATCACCCCCGCGCTTTCTCCGCGTTTTGTGCAAAGCAGCGTTTTCTGAAGGACTTAGCTTCAGTCTCTCCGTCTGCCCCTTCGCCGGCCGCCTACCTGCCCCTAACTTCTTTCCCGCTCTCTCTCTCTCCTTTTTAAGCAGCCAAGACTCACTCTAGCTTTGCGAGTCTGACTCGAGCCTTCTTTAGTCGCCTCCCAGAAAATAATTGTGGAGGGCTGGCGTTCGGCCGAAACGGTGGCTCTGACTTGCGCAGGAAGCTCAGAACGCGTTTCTCTCCGCGGGGACCCAGGCCCATCGGGGCTCCGCCGCGCTGCGCGCGCCACCCCTCGGGGTCGGGGCCGGCCTGGCTGCGACGTGACTCGGCGTACACCGAGGCCCCGGCGGCGGCGGCGGCGGCGACAGGGTCCGGGCAGACCCGGCTGGTTACTGCCCCTCTCCTTCTGCGACGAAGCAATTATTTTAACCGTGGTTTGGGCTAATGATGGGTTCTGCTTGCTTGAACGTGGTGTTTATTTTACCTCGACCATCCCCGGGGAGGGGGCGTGCGCCGGATGCTGGAGTTGCAAATTCGAAAACTCTCGGGCTGGGGCAAGGTCTTAGGAGATGGGGGCAGTGAGCTTCCCCCTTCTTACTCTCTTGGTCCTGCCTCGGTGGGAGCCGAGGAGGGCGGATTCAGCCTTCTCCTGCGGGCGTCTGAGCGGAAGGGCCGGGTTCTGGGCGCCCAGGCGCACCCAGTACTCTCGCTCCTGGAGAGGCGTCTTCTGGAAGTCAAGTACGAGCGCATCTCCGGCCCCGTCTCTCCCCTTCAACCGTGGTGGGACTGCCTAGTCTCGGATACGGCGGGCGCTGAACGCACGAGGGGAGACGGGTGGATAGGAAGGGTCTCCGCTGGACTCTGGATGCAGCCTAGGTTACCGCTAGAGGGTGAGACGCCTAGTCAGACTCTAAGGTTCAGGAAGCCCGGGTGCCTCCAAGTGTTGTCTTCTCTTTTCTGCAAAACCGGAAAATTCACATGAAGCGCAAAATTGCTGGGGATGTGTCTGTATGGGTAACGGGAAATAGCGGAGACCAGAAATTAGGTAGCAACCGTTAAGAGGAAAAAATCGTCAAAAGTCTCTTCCTTGGACGTTTTGGGGGGCCTGAACTGGGGATTCGGCTCTGTTCTTGACCTGCCTGTGCCCGTGGGGAGATGCAGTCTGGACACGGGCCCTGGACCAGGCAGGCTCATTTCCCATTGAGGTCTCCAAAACTCTCTCGATTTTTAATTCGTGCGTGTGTGGGTCCCGAAATGAGGGGTCCAGAGTGGGGTGGAAGAGAGCGAAGCTCAGACCCTTCGCTCTGGGCTGAGCTCTTGTTTGGGGCGGGGCGCGCTCTAGGAGAGCCCCGTCGGCGCAAGGATCGAGCGCACACCGGTGCGCGCGCGGGTAGAGGCCAGGCCTGTGTGGACGCGGACGCGGGAGACCGGCGCTCCAAGGAGAGCCGCCAGACGGTCTCCGCGTCCGTTCACGTGGACCGTAGAGACCACCCCGCAATTATTGCTCTTCCTTCACCAAAAGCCCACCGCAGGCCGGAGGTCCAGGCCGGAGGTCCCAGGCCGCGTGGACCCCCTCCCCTCCGCCCCTGGCTTCTTCCTCCATCCTTCCAGGCGTTCAGCTGAACGAAGCCCCGGAGAGTTCCAACCCAATTAGCTCGCCGCAAGGCCGCCGCCTGCCACCAGCTCCTGCTGCAATTAGGACCCCGCCGGCGAGGGCGGGGGTCGGGCAGGTAAAGAGGGACCAATTTGCCCTGAGGCTTTATCAACAAGTGGCTTAACTAGGAATTTACGTTGACAACTCAGCACCTCCGTCGGGGCTCCGGTGGCGGCCGGCAGGGATGACAGGCTGAACTGTGGGGGGGCGGCCCGAGACCCGAGAGGCCTCAAGCCCCAAAGCTACACAAAGGCGGCCTCCGCCTGGGCCCCGCGCGCCGCTTGGATCGCGTGGACCCGGGCGCCCGGGGCGCGCCGCGAGGGCAGGGGTCCCTGCTGGCGGGGGCCGGTGGGCGCTGGGCCGTCGTTCCCGGCAAAGTAGGTGGCCCTGTATATTTTTGTTCAAGTGGTGTTTATGTTAATGAAAAAAGGATGGAATTACAAACAGCCCGCCGATGGAGCTTCAGCCTCAGGCCCTCGCGGTGCTCGCCTCCCAGGTCCAATCAAAAGGCGAGCACCCTGGGTCGCTGGGACTCTCCGCAGAACCTTCTAACTGGGTGAAATGATCATGTATCCTCCCTCCACGCTGCAGAGTGGGGACTCTGTTTGCTATCACCAACCCCAGCCACCACCGCCACCCGCAGTAGCACAGTCAGGTTTCTGGGTAAGAAAAATCCCGATTCAAGTCCTACGGCGTCCCTAAGAGCACCCAGACACAGTTCCTTTGGGACTGCCCGCTGGGGCAGACGCAGCTTCAAACCTTCCCCTGTTGCCAGCCTTTCCCTTGTCTCTTTTCTTTTAAAATAATTACCCCAAGCTTTGACGTTTGCTTTCTGCCCTGATGCCTTTTTTGCTGGGGAAAAGCCGTTGGCTTTCCAAAGGCCACCCCCAGTTCACTCAGATCAAGAGACTGTTTTCTCCTTTTCTCTACACCCATAACCCTCTTTTCCTCCGTTGATTCTCAGCACGGCCTGTGATGGCTTTCGCCTCCTTTTCCTTTAGCTGAATGAGAACCAGAGCAGGAAAAGCAGGGCCTGTGGAGAGATGCCGGGAGGGCTCCCACCGCATTCGGGAGGTGTGCTGGGCCGAGACAGTGATGCTGACTCAGGGATCACAACCATATGCTTCCTTTTGGAAACTCACCCCCGGCCCTTCTCCAAACACTGTGCCCTGGGAGCCTGGCAGCTGTTTGGTCAAGTGGGGCCTCGTCTAATCTCCTGGAGGGCCGGGCTGGGAGATCCCAGCTGCCGGGTGCATCTCTACAGCTCTTCTCCATGCTCTGCTTGCATGGATGCTGTTCCTACCTTCTGGATCCATTCTGCCCCTCCAAGCTCTGCGTACAGGGTGCCCAGAGAACAGTTCACCCTGGCTTTCAGCTTGGGGAATTGGAGCTACTAGCAGCATCTGGGCACCACAATTCGGGTTCTCAGTTTCTGCTCCCGGGTACTACAAAGTCCACAGACGGTGCTCAGATAGGCTTTGCTGGTCAGACTCAGCCCGACTCAGCAATCAGACTAGAACCCAAGCAGTAAAGAGGTCGTGGGACCAAAAGAGAGGAAACTTTTTCCAGGAAGAGGAAAATAGGGAGTTTTCCCTTGCCTGTAGAGTTCTGCAGGTGGACTCTTTCCAGACTGGAGGGAGCACTGACTCCAGGTTTAGGTATCCAGTGGGCAGGGGTGGGGAGGACTCACTCCAGGAGAGGAGGTAACGAGGGCTGTGCCCACTCCCTCTCTCTGCCACTCCATGGCTCCACGCCAACCCCTGGGAGCTGACCTGGGACCCCTCTGTTGGGTCTGGGAGGTTGGATCCTGGCATACTTCCCGGGCTTAGGTAATAGAGGCAGTCGAGCTGTTGTGGGGGGTGGGTATGGGTGTTCTTAAGACCAAAGGATCTTGAGGTCGGAGGTGTATTGGGGAGAAAGCATTCCAGTAGCTTTCACTGCTGTGCAGAGTCCCTTTCTTACACACTCTCTCCCAAATAAGAACCACCAAAATGGAATAAAACTGGGCCCAAGTCACGGTTATTGGCACTCCTTTCTTTAGAACAGTTTTCATTTGTCAAAGCCCTCTGCTCAACTGACACTCCCTTGACGGCTTTTGTAGCCTTGACATTGAGCAGCGGAGAGAAAAATCCAAGAGGGTGACCCGGTGTAGCCTCCGCGGCGGTGTAGCCTCCGCGGCCGCAGCCTGAAATCCACCCCTCTCTTCCGGGGGCGCCGAGGTCACAGGCCACGTTTTTCACGCAGAAGTCGTGGGGTCGATGGCCCAGAGGCGGGTAGCTCGGCGGAGCCTGTCGCAAGTTTTCTCCTGGGCTGTGGTCCCAGTCAACAAGTGGTCCTCCTGCGCGCGTTTCTCCCTCTCCGTAGCCTTCAACAGGTGCCGGGCGCTGGTGTCCCAGCTCCCCTCTCTCCCCTCGCCCTCTCCAGCCCTCTGTGCTGGGAACGCTTCAAACCGGTATCAACCGCGCATCCCAAGCTGAATGCCCAGCTAGCCAGCCTTGCCTTCTGCCAAGGGGAAGGGGAGTGGTGGGAGGGTAACAGGGGCATTTTTCTGAGGGGCTTTGGAAAGCACGGCCCAGGCAGAAAGAGGGAGTCAGTCTCCAGAGGGCCACTCTCCATGGTCCAGCAGCCGCCCAGATCCACGCACACCCGAGGGTTCCTGGCGGCGCTGACATGGACGGCATGGCTGCACTTGGCTCCTGAGCCTTCGCCCTCCTTGGCGGCCCAGGCGCCGCGGGAGCTGCTTTCTCCGCCGCACCACTTTCTCCAGGGCTGGTGGATGCCAGATGCCGAGCCCTGAACTTGCCTGTGAGCTGGCGGGGCCCCTTCTGCGCGTCCCAGCCATTTATTCCATCCTGCAATTAAACCCGAGGTCAAATATCTCCTTAACGACGCTATCAGGCCAGCGGCTCATTATGGCGTATATTTAGCCATAAACTAGGGGTTGTAGCAAGGAGGAGATGAAAATTATTGTGTTCTGGGAAAGAATCCTTTTAGCAGAAACCAGAGCTGTTATTTACCAGGGAGAACTAAGTACAGGCTCCGGCTTCTAGGCGACCCCAGGCAGGACAAGCTGCGCTGCCGGCCCTTGCCGCCTTCGCCCCTCGCCCCTGCCCCAGGCCCCCACCGGCTTCCCAGGACCCAGAAGGCGCCACCTCAGGGCACAGGGAGCCACACTGCAGCGGAGCGACATGAATGTGCCTGCGGAATGGTCTGGAGTTGGGGGTGTGTGTGCAGTGTCAGAGCATGTGGCTTCTGGAGTGATTCTCTTTCTCCCGTGCAGCCTTAGGTGGGTGACCTAACTTCTCTGCACCTCAGTCGCCTCATCTGTAAAATGGGAGAGAAGTAATACCTTCTCCTTCGCAGCTCAGGAGAATAACTCTGATCCAGAAGGAAGTTTAGTAACTGATGGCCCAAAGAAAAATCATGAGGACGCTGATTAAAAAAAAAAGGCAACTTCATAGAGTGCTAGAATGAATGAGTGAATGAATACAAGTACTTATGTAAGGCTGTGGGAGACTTGGAGTCCAGGGTTGGAAGAGCCCAATTTGAATGAGGCCCAGACCATCACCAGCCGTGCTTCCATACACACTGGAGATGCTCAGGTTGGCCCCTGCAGAGCTGAGGGGACAGAGTGTGTGGGTTGAAGCCACCCCAAATTGAGCCTCTCAGGAAATGACCAAGTGACCCACAGGCTACAAATATTTGGACAAATGAAACAAGGGAGTCCCCAGTCTAAATGTTTGCCCAGGGCCTCCTAGTGAGGAGATTAATCACAAGGCTGGTGGGCCCTCCCCCGACCCAGGCCGGGCAGGTGTGTCCTAGGGAAAAGTGGCCGTGGCCCCTCACCTACACTGGCCAAGGCCCAACTCCCCTGGCCTCCGGGCTGGGCAGGACACCAAAATCCCATCCCTTCTCCCATGGACATCTTGCCCAGAGATTCTGGGAGCTCCTGCCAGATGGATGTGGGTTGTGTTGGGGTGGCAGTGGATCCCTGGACCTTCCGATTGAACACGCATACGATACGTGCATACACACACGCACATATACATGCACACACATGTATGCACACACACACATGCACACACACACACACCCAGCAGCCAGGTCACCCCCTCTGCCTCCCCTCTGCAGGCCCTCACTGCCCTGGTTGCAGTCCTGTCAGCTCAGCCACCTCCCCGCTCCCAATGTTGCCCATCTGCAGTGAGACAGTAGCCAGTCCTGGGGGTCCCCCTGAACTTCCTGGAAAGGGGAGGGGCACCAGCTCTCTCGAGTCATGGCCACTTCTGGAGGGGGTTGCAGTTCTGAGATGGAAGTGCTGGGTGCTGGTCTGCGCTCTCTGTCACAGCTCTGTGATCATGGCCAGGTGCCACCCATCTCTGAGCCTGTTTCTCCTTCCGGGCAACGCAGATCCTGCGTTAGCACTCAAGAGGCCAGGCCTGCTACCTCTCACATTGTATGTCAGGCCCTGCTTCTCCGTTTGATTGGCTGTCTCTCTCTGAGGCACCAGCCCCATCACTCAGCCCATCACCTTTAGGACGCACACACCAGGCACTGTATAGACTTTTACCCCCAGGTGATGCGGATCCAGGCTTTTCCAGTGGCACAGGGAGAAATTCATTACTTAATCACGGGCTTCCCTGGTTGGCCAGGGGTTAAGAATCTACCTTGCAATGCAAGAGGTCCCTGGTCCCAGAAGATCCCTCAGGCCAAGGAGCTGCCTACCCCCAGGCACCACAACTATCTGAGCCTGCGCTCTCAGAGCCTGAGAGCCAGAACTACTGAAGCCCTCCCACCCAGAGCCCGCGCCCTGCAACAGGAGAGGCCACTGCACTCAGAAGCCTGTGCCCTGCAAAGAAGAGGAGCCCCCACTCGCCGCAACTAGAAAAGCCTGCACACAGCAACAAAGACCCAGCACAGCCAAAAAAATTAAATAAACCTTAAATCTAATCCTATGGAGTTCTGATTAAATATCACAAGATGTAACTTTTGTTGGCCAATTAATATAAATATATGTATGGTTTATTGCTAGGGATCAATGTGCTTTAAGACTCAGAGTGTCTCTGGGCTGCACGCTGTATTACTTGGGAACTCCACGGGGCAGAGATGGCAAAGAATGACACAGGCGGTAAAGGCGGACGCACATCCCCAGATGTGTCCACTCACAGTCACTGGCCTCAGGTGGGTCCCGAGGCAACAGCTTAGATGGGCTGGGATTGCGTTGGAGACAGGCTCACTGCGCAGAGCTGGGCTCCATGATGCCATTCAGGTTGTGTTGCTGGGAGGGTCTCCATCCAACATGACAAATGCACTCAGCCCGGCATGGAGACGCTACCGCCCAAAACTTTTTATTTCTTTAGAAGCATGTTTACTGTCCGGCGGGCTGCCTGCTCGGGTGAAGAGCCCAGCCTACGGTATACAATCCTCCAGTTGTGCCCTCCAGGCCTTTGAAATGGTGGCTTCTGCACAAACGAAGTTCGTTCTGTTCAGAAGAGTGTTTCTATGCTTTATTCCCCTGCAAAAGTTGAGATTGAATGCCTGCCTTGTGTCAGGCTCACTCAAGCGGTAGAGGAAATAGCAGAAGATCCAGAAGGATTAGGCTAATGAGACAACATTTTCCCTCTGGGATCATATTTTGGTCTGTTCTCTCTCGGGTTAGCCCGTGTTTCTACGGCTGACCTGTAGGGAGACGGGCGCTGTGCACAGACCGACACCGGCCACCAGGAGCAGTCATCTCAGTTAGGACACCAGATACCAGCAAGATGGCCCCAGGACAGCGGTGTTCGTGGGGCACTTCCTGTGCATCGGGCGCCATGCGGAGTGTTCTGTTACCTCCTTCAATCCCCCAGCAGCCTTCTGAGAGCAGCTCCGAGAGGACTGCTCCCATCCTGCAGATGGGGCTGTGGAACCCAGAGAAGGCCTGGCTCGTCGCGCCACACGTTTCTGAGCGACAGAGCATCTGCGTCCAGAGCCTTAGTCCGAAGGG
The DNA here is from genome assembly GCF_023699985.2 of Odocoileus virginianus. Classification (NCBI taxonomy): domain Eukaryota; kingdom Metazoa; phylum Chordata; class Mammalia; order Artiodactyla; family Cervidae; genus Odocoileus; species Odocoileus virginianus. The sequence continues at coordinate 47,643,863 of NC_069693.1, forward strand.
TCCTGGCTGTCCACTCACCGCCACTGACGCAGACCCTGAGATGCGGGGTGAGGAGCTGTAGGTGGTGGTGCAGGAGGTTGGGGCCTGGCATGGGTAGGTTTTCAAAGAGACGGCCCACTCTCCATACCGTGTTCAGAGTTTTCTGAGCACAGTGGACTTTGGACCATCCTAGAATCACTCCTAAAGTTCTAAAAATTGCTTTCTAAAAAACTGAGTGTGAGCGTGGATGTTCTTGTGTGTGATAACTGAGGATGAGTGTGGATATTCTTACTGATGTCTCAGATGTCTGTGAGGCATCTGGAACATGTGTTCTTGATGAGGGGACTTTTCCAAACTGGAAAGAGGTGACCCAAATTCGAAGACAGCTTTGGGAGGCAAAATGCTTCGTCTGAGCAGCAGTTCATGACCGTCTAAACCGGCTCCGTCCTTGTCTTTTAAAGATGTGAGTGAGTGAGTGAGTGGAAGTCGCTCAGTCGTGTCTGACTCTTTGCGACCCCGGGGACCATAGAGTCCATGGAATTCCCCAGGCCAGAATACTGGAGTGGGTAGCCTTTCCCTTCTCCAGGGGCTCTTCCCACTTCAGGGATTGAACCCAGGTCTCCCACCTTGCAGGCGGATTCTTTACCAGTTGAGCCACAAGGAAAGCCCTTTTTAAAGATATGGAGTGAGATAGGGTACCGATGGGGTGTGCTTCAGAGTAACCAAGGGGTTTGGGGATGGGGGTTGGGGGGTGGTGGTGGAGATGAAGCAGGATTGGACAGCAGTTGGTAAACTGTGGGCAGTGGGCAGATGGGGCTGGGCAGATCATTTTCTTTACTCTTCTGTACTTGATTTCTACGGTAAAAAAAAAAAATTTTTAATTAAAAGTCACCTTGTCCTCATAGGGACCAACATGGTGGGGTGGGGAGTGGGGGCAGGGAGTGATGCAGAGTTCAGTGGTGATAAGGGTGGGTTGTATGCACACACACCACATACGCACACTGCATACACATACCACATACACACACTTCATAAACACACACCACACATGCATACCACACGCACACCACACACATACACACACTGCATACACACACTGCACACACACCGCACACACACCACACACCTTACACACACACCACACACACACCGTACACACACACCACACACACACTGCACACACTGCACACACACACCGCACACACACACCACACACACACCACACACACCGCACACACACACCACACACACCGTACACACACACACCACACACACACACCGCACACACACCGTACACACACACACACCACACACACACACCGCACACACACACCACACACACACCGCACACACACACCACACACACACCGCACACACACCGCACACACACCGCACACACACACACCACACACACACACCACACACACGCCACACACACTGCACACACACCACACACACGCCACACACACCACACACACACACCACACACACACGCCACACACACACGCCACACACACACACCACACACACTGCACACACACCACACACACGCCACACACACGCTGCACACACACCACACACACACACCACACACACTGCACACACACCACACACACGCCACACACACGCTGCACACACACCACACACACACACCACACACACTGCACACACACCACACACACACACCACACACACACGCCACACACACACGCCACACACACACACCACACACACTGCACACACACCACACACACACACCACACACACACGCCACACACACACGCCACACACACACACCACACACACACACCACACACACTGCACACACACCACACACACACACCACACACACACGCCACACACACACGCCACACACACACACCACACACACGCCACACACACTGCACACACACCACACACACGCCACACACACACTGCACACACACTGCACACACACACACCACACACACACACCACACACACGCCACACACACTGCACACACACACCGCACACACGCCACACACACACACCACACACACACACCACACACACGCCACACACACTGCACACACACACCGCACACACACACACACACACACCACACACACACCACACACACACCGTACACACGCACACACCACACACATACCACACACACACCACACACACACCGCATACACACACACCACACACCACACACACACACCACACACCACACACACACACACACAACACCACACACACACACACACCACACACCACACACACACCACACACACACACCACATACACATACCGCATACACACACTGAACACACACTACATACATAACCACATACACACACCACACACACCCACTGTACAAATACACACCACATACACACACTGCACACATACCACATACACACACTACACACACACACCATATACACACACCACACACACATATCACATATACACACCACAAACACACACCACACACACACCCCACATACACACCAACATACATGCACAGAGAGAGATGAACAGAAAGGAATCCTAGACATTTAAAGCTAGACAGGGACTTGACATGGTTTTCTTTCCTTCTCCCATTTTACAGTGAGACATAGGGAGCCCAGAGAGGGTAGGAGGCTCATCCAGGCTGGCACAGCAGGCTCACTGGCGATGCCAGGACCAGATTACATGTGACGCAGGTTTCTGCCCCTCCCCCATTAAAAAAAAGTCCAAAAAGACATGTCATATAGCATAAGAAAAGGATTTCATATTTGCTGTTGTACAGTGGTCAGAATGGCCAGTCAACCAGGTCTTGTACTAAACACTTGGGTAGGTAGATGAGCAGTGGACTCTGGACATTCCGAACATCTGCGTACTTCCTGGTCTTGTGCCCAGTTTCCATGAGGTGGCCTGGGGCCTCCCATGTTTCTCGGGATGTTTTGAAATCTGCTGAGCCATCTGTATAAATGTGGAGGCCGTACACTGTACTGTCATAGCCTTTTCATCTGTTTACACATCCCAGCCATGACGACTGACATGATGATACCCTCCAAGCATTTTACATAGAATGGGGCTAAACACAGGGGATCTGGGCCTCCAAAATGACCAGACAGCCTAGAGGAATGCATTCTAGCGGGGCCTCTGGAACCACATTCCGAGAGCCTCATACTGGAGGCAGGGGATTGCCACTGGCTCTGCCGAATTCAAGGATGGATGGCTGTGTCTACTGTCTAGGATCAGATTGGGAAGCTGCACCCATTGCCTCCCACCCCCATCTTCTCACCCCCACCCCTTGGGCTGAAGGTGGGCAACTGGACGCTGGGAGCTGCCACACCTGCAGAGCCCAGCAGGAGCCAGATCTGCTCCAGGCTGCCTCCTCTCCGCCTCTGGCTACATCTCATTGGCTGAATCTCATTCACAGCTAGCACTTAGGATGCAAGGGAGTCTGGGAAATGTAGTTCTTGACTCTCTGGATCAGGAAGATGCATGTGAAAAGATGCGTGGGTGCCGGGAGTCAGCAACACAGGTCCCTCCCTCTGTGTCCAGAGAGGGCTCTGTTCATCGTTCTGTGTTACCACTCCATTCGCTAGCTACCCATCTATTCATTCAAGAGATGTTTACCAGGTGCCAGACATCACTGAGGTGGTGAACACAGAGCTTCCATTCTGGTGGGCAGGCAGTTAGTAGCAAGAAAGGACACGCCAAACAGAAAAGCTAGTTTCAAATGGAATGAAGAGCAATGAAGACAGAAAACTGGGCAGTGAAATGGAGTGATGGGAGAGGAGGGCTCAGCTGAAGTCAGTGGAGCCGGATGACAAGGAAGTATTCCTCAGAGGCCCTGACGTGCCGCTGGGGTATGACTGCCAGGGTCCTCCCCAGGAAGCTGGGTGCCTGGAGTCAGGGAAGAGGGAAGCAGAGAAGGCTGGGAAAGAAGAATGAGAGGAGAAAAAGCGGGCAGGGGCCAGAGGGATCCTACCCATCTAGTGGGACTCGGAAAGTGTGGGTTTTGTCCTGAATATGGTTCAGTTCAGTTCAGTCTCTCAGTTGTGTCCGACTCTTTGCGAGCCCATGGACTGCAGCATGTCAGGCCTCCCTATCCATCACCAGCTCCTGGAACTTACTCAAACTCATGTCCATTGAGTCCATGATGCCATCCAACTATCTCATCCTCTGTCACCCCCTTCTCCTCCTGCCTTCAATCTTTCCCAGCATCAGGGTCTTTTCCAGTGAGTCAGTTCTTCGCATCAAGTAGTCAAAGTATTGGAGTTTCAGCTTCAGCATCAGTCCTTCCAATGAATATTCTGGACTGATTTCCTTTAGGATTGATGGTTGGATCTCCTTGCACTCCAAGGGACTCTGAAGAGTCTTCAACACCACAGTTCAAAAGCATCAATTCTTCAGTGCTCTGCTTTCTTTATAGTCCAACTCTCACTTCCATACATGACTACTGGAAAAAGTATAGCTTTGACTAGACAGACCTTTGTTAGCAAAGTAATGTCTCTGCTTTTTAATATACTGTCTAGATTGGTCATAGCTTTTCTTCCAAGGAGCAAACGTCTTTTAATATTATTCCTGCAGTCACCATCTGCAGTGATTTTGGAGCCCCCCCAAATAAAGTCAGCCACTGTTTCCACTGTTTCCCCATCTATTTGCCATGAAGTGATGGGACTGGATGCCATGATCTTAGTTTCCTTGATGAGCTTTAAGCCAACTTTTTCACTCTCCTCTTTCACTTTCATCAAGAGGCTCTTTAGTTCTTCTTCTTTCTGAATATGGCAGTCGACTGTTGAAGGTTTTTGGCAAAGAGAATGATGGTTTTAAAGCATATCTGAAAATTCTTCACTCCCCCTTCTCCCAGAAGGGATGAAAGTCTGGATGCCCCTCCCTGGATGTTGGGCAGGACGTTGAGGCCGCCTCAAAGATAAAATGCAGTGGAAGTGAGGTGGGTGATGTCCAGGTAGGGGAGCAAGGGGCCAGCTTGTATGGCCCCCCCAGGACACATGCCTTTCAGCCTCAAGTGGCCTTGACAGGAGTCGGCTCCTCAGAAGCCCTGTGCTGTAGACTCTGCGTGGAGAGGTCCCATGGAGACAGGAGGCCCTGGAGCCCCCGCAGCTCCAGCCCCCATGGTTCCAGGCTCCCAGCCCAGGGCCCAGACCTGTGAGTGAAGGAGCCGGCGGATGACCTCGCCCGGCCCCCACGGAGCCCCGACCACATGAGAGCGCCCGGCCAGAGCCATCCAGCCTGCCCCGCTTGGCTTTCCCACCCACGGACGCTGTGAGAAATAGCAAAGCCACTGCACTTTGGCACGACCTGCTGCTCAGCTGTAGATTACCCGGAAAAAGTCTCATTTACATTTTTCAAGTAAACTTTGTATTGAAATAAAACCTCCATACAGAGAAGTCCACAAATCAGCTGGACAAGTTTTCTCAAAGGCAACCTGCCCCCAGAGGCCCCTTGTGCCCCTTCCAGTCTCCCCCCATCCCTGACACACACACAATGGCCTGGGAGTCTGTGCCCCCAAGTTCCTTACCCCCAGGGTGATGGTTCAGGAGGTGGGGGCTGTGGGAGGTGATGAGTCCACTCGCCCTGCATCTCGGGGGTAACTAGGACACCCTGTGTGTACACATGATGGGCCACGAGGCAGCAGAGAGAGCCTGCCTCATGCGAACACTGCATGAAGGGGCCACACGGCATGGGGTGTGCCCCTCTGACCTGGCGTCTGTCTGCCCTCCGCGCTGTGTGTCTGGGGCTCAGAGAGGTGGTAGCCGGGAGCCGCAGGGCTCATTCTCCCCCATGGCTGCATGGCATCCTGTGGTGTGATGGGACCCAGCTCTGAATTCCTTCTGTTGTTGCTGGACGTCGTGCACTTGGTTCTATGTGGAGTCCATCACCGTTAGGGTGACTGTTTAGGATGTGCCTTTTGGTGGACGTATGTGTGCATTTCTATTGGACCTTGTTTCTGACCATCCTACATGTAGTGGCTTAAAGCAATCACCGTCTTCTTCTTTCTCGAGGTTCTGTGGATGGACTGGGCTCAGGCGGGCTGCTCCCTGCTCATCTGCTCCCTGCGATGCTCCACTGCGTCACCCGGGCTGGACGCCCAGGCTGGCCTGCTCTCCTGGCCGGTGCTGGGAGCCCAGCTGAGAGTTTAGATCCGAGTACCTCAGTTCTCCTCCCAGTGCCCTCACTGCATGGCCGTGTCTTAACGAAAGGTGCCTGGATCCTAAGAGGAGGGAAATAGGGGCTTCCAGCCTTTGTAGGACCTGGGCTCAGATGTCCACGACCATCGCCTATTGCCCAGGGCTGTGAGATGGCCAGCCGTCCTGGATGGGGGGCTGCCCTGTGCCTCCAGAGTGCTGGCACTGTCAAGACCATCTTTGGAGCTTGTGAGTGGATTGTGGGTTGACTGGCACTGGAGAAGGCCCACTCTGGTCACTGTGGGGAGTGGCCTATGAGCTCAGCATCCACCAGGGCTCTAGAATCCCTTCCTGGCCCTTCTCACCTTGACCTCAACTTCCATATTAAAGATTGGCCCTCTTGGAGCCCCTGACTATGAGCAGAGAACAAGTGTCCAGACTCCCACGGCCTGCATCCTGACTGATGGCCAGAGAAGCATGTGAAGTTAGTCCCCGGCTCCTGCCTCTGGCTTGGGTTCCCAAGGGCATGCCCACCTGCATAAATCAGATGCCTTCATGAAATGGTCCACACTGTACCCCAGATGGAGATCCGGCAGTCCAGCAGCAGTGTGGGCATAAACTAAGTCTCACGGCTGTCCGGTGTGGAGCAAGTTAGGCTGTTCCTCAGCGTGGAGCTTGGGAAACCTCGAATGAGGGGCGGCCTAGGTGTCCCTCTCTGGGGAGATGGACTGGACCACAGAGCTGTGTGTATGTGGTGGAGTGTGTGCAGTGCTGAAACCATGGAATGGAGCTGCTCACAGCCGCGAACAGCTTCAAATCGTAGGACCCTCAGAACCAGGCTGGAGGCCGTAGAGCATCCTGAGGGGGAGCTCAGCCTCTGGAGCTGTAAGGTGAGAGTCCAAATCCCTGCTCCCTCACTGACCATGACCTTGGGCAGGGCACTTGCCCTCCTTGGGTGCTTATGCCCTCAAAATATGCAGGACAGTGGGCCCCTGTGTGGATGGCTGCTCCTCGTTGCCCTCCAGGGCCGTCCCCACGGACAGGACGGGGAGAGAGGGGCGTTGCTAGGATGCTGAGTGTTCGCCAGAGGTATGGAGAACCGCCACCTGGTGATGGAGCCAGCAAAGCTAGGGCGGCCCCGCATCCTGGGACGGGCCAGTCGTGCCTGGTGTCTTAGTTCTTTTTTTTTTTTTTTAAATCCAGCTTAGACAAGGATGGGCAATAAGGGTAGTTCTAAAAAAGATATAGAGACTTCCCTGGTGGTCCAGTGGCTAAGATGCCACACTCCCAATGCAGGGGGCCTGAGTTTGATCCTTGGTCAGGGAGCTAGATCGCACATGCCGCAACTAAGACCCGGTGCAGCCGAAAAAAAGAGGAAGACACGCAGAGTGGAGAAGCGCACATGAGACGCAGGGAGACGCCGCGTGACTGCAGAGACAGAGGTGGAAGCGCTGTGTCTATGTGCTGAGGGTCGCTGACCGCACCCGGCCAGCGGGGGGAGAGGCTGGGGATGGTTCCTCCAAAATGAACCAGCCTTATGCACACCTGGACTCTAGACTCCCCGCCTCTGGATCTGCAATGGGACACATTTCTGTTGTTTCAAGCCCCCCAGTTAGTGATGCTTTGTTATGGTAGCCCCAGGGAACCTATACGGATTTAAGTGTATAATTTTGTGTGTATTTGTTACATAAAAGATATTTGTAAATCTTTGAGCAGTGAATAAAATTCATTAAATTGTGTTGTTAAAAAAAAAGATAAATAATGTTATCTATACATTTTCTATGCTTGTAAAGAAAAACTTCCAAGCCTACATAGGGTTCCTCTTGTTTTAATTATTTCATTCCTTTAAACAACAAACAGTGTGGCTAGAATAAACAGATTTTTTTTTCTCGTGAAACAAACAGAAAGGGTTCAATGATTTAAATAGGTAAACCATCCCACCAGCGTGGAAACCGGGCTCGGGCTCCAGACAGAGTTGTGTGTGTGGCAGCATCTGTGGAGCTTGGGGCTTTGCCCGTTTCGTGGGAAGGGAGCGGGGCCTTTTCCGAGAAAGGCTCCCCAGCGCGCTGGGCTCCCTGACTGGCTCGGGGTGTGAGCCGGCTTTAGAGCTGCTCTGCCTCCCCAAAGCCAGAAGCCTCCACCCTCCAGACAGGACTCTGCTCCTGGGACCCCATCTGTCCCTGAGTCTTGGGCCGCAGCTGTCAGAACCTCTAGTGGCTGGCCCTTCAGTCTGGAGCAAAGAGCATCCACCCATCCCACTCACCAGTGGTCCTGGAGTTTCCCCAGGGTCCTCTTGTCTGGCCCAAATGTGGGAAGCTTTCAGAAAATTCCAAGGAAGTTGCTCTTACTGTTGGGAGTCAGCGGTGATGCTAAGGGGATGCTGGAGGTCTGTACTCCTGCCTTGAAGAGACGTCAAGGCCACTGGAGCAGGGTGCCCCAGGAGCAGGAAAGAATGAGCCAAGACACAGGGATTCTTTGTGCTGAGTCAGAAGGACGAGGATTGTCGGAGGCCCCTGAGGGCTGGTGCAGGATCTGAGAACCAGGTATTCTTTCCTGCCTGCTCTCTACTGGATCCTGTCGGGTTCATGCAGTGGACTTGCAAGGAGACTACTGGTTATGTAGGAGTTCACCAGTCTCTAAAGCTGCTTCTCTATATAATTGGGAACACCACATGGGGAAACAGGAAAGGACACCGACATAGTCTAAGTCCACAGCACACCAGGTTCTTCTTTTATTAACTTTCCCAACGTTAAGCAGAATGACTCCATTTTGCATCTGGAGACACTGAAGCTCAGAGAAGTTAAGGAGCTTGCCCAAGGTCACACAGCGAAGATGGGACTGGGCGGGGCTTTGAACACAGATTGCGGGTTCCAGAGGTGAGCGTACCAGTCTCTCCCGGTCCTCACGCTCCTCTACACCTTGCCGCCCCCCCTTCAGGTGTGGAGCTGGGCCCTCCCTCTGATTCCTGGCAGGCTCTGTGACCACCCCTACCGGAAGGGGATGACAGAGACAACAGGCTGTGACTTCTGAGGCTTTGGGATGCTCATTCCTGGAACCCAGCTGCCATGCTCAGATGAAGCCCTGGCAACCTGTGAGAGCCCCACGTGGAGAGGGCCCAAGGCCCCTGGCCCACAGCCCTGGCTGTGCTCAGTCGCGCGGGTGGGCGGCTGTGCCATCTCGGAAGTGGGTCTTCCAGTCCCGTTAGCCTCTCCTACTGTTGTTGTTCAGTCCCTCAGTTGTGTCCAAGTCTTTGCAACCCCGTTAACTGCAGCACGCCAGGCCTCCCTTGTCCGTCATCTCCCAGAGTTTACTCAAACTCATGTCCATCGCGTTGGTGATGCCATCTAACCATCTCATCCTCTGTTGCCCCCTTCTCCTCCTGCCCTCCATCTTTCCCAGCATCAGCGTCTTTGCCCATGAGTTGGCTTTTCACATCAGGTGGCCAAAGTATTGAAGCTTCAGCTTCAGCATCAGTATCTTGGGTAGGCTTTTGCAAACATCTAAAAAAAAAAAAAAAAGATAGGCGCTGTAATCAGGTAGCTGTGAAAACAGCTGCCGTCTTTGCCCACATCCAGCACAGGGGTCCCGGGGCAGAGGTGGCTGGAAGGGCACACACCGCTGGAGAGACTTCATGATGGCTGGATGGCAGCCAATGCCCAGTGCTGGGCCTGTCCTTACCAGTGTGACGCTGAATCCTCATCCTCACGATGCCCCTAATGGCCAGTCTGGACAACCTAGCTCTAGACAGCTAGGCCTGTCAGGCCCCAAACAAACACTCAGAAAAGTCACCCAGTCTTACTGGGCTGTCACTGTGTAGCAGGCATTGTGCTGAGAGCCTTGTCTTTCAAAAGGTGTTCCATCCATCCTCATTTTATTAGAGAGGAAACTGAAGCTCAGAGAGTCACGCAGCTAGGAAGTAGCAAGCTGAGAATCCCAACCTCCCAGACCCACCCCCCATCCAAGAGCCTACCCTACTGAACCTAAACCCTGTATCATCACAGGCTCCCCACGCCCAGGTGACTCTGCTGCACTCAGGGTTATAACGTGGGTTTGGGGAGTTGAGGCTTCACTGGAGGAAGCGTCTTGATGGTCCCCAGTGTGGCCCCAGATTGCCCCTTCCCAAGGCCTTGTATCTTTCTGTTCCTTAAATCCCTCACATGTCCTTCCACTGACAGACTCTCTTCTTCCCCACACCCCCATATGCTGTCACTTCAGTCAGGATGCACCTGGCTGTACTTCACAGAAAAACTGGCTTCAGCAATGAGGACATGTGTGTTTCTCACATAAAGCGTCTGCTGGTGGGGGGGCCACGTCAGATGTGGTGTCTTACTGCATGCGTGCGTGTGTGTGTGTGTATTCGTGTCCAGCCCTTTGCAACCCCATGGCCTATAGTTCATTGGGCCGCTCTGTCCATGGGATTGTCTTGGCAAGAATACCGGAGTGAGTTGCCATTTCCTCCTCCAGGGGATCTTCCTGACCCAGGAAATCAAACTCTCATCTCCTGCATCTCCTGCACTGCAGATGGATTCCTTACCCTTGAGCCAGTGGGGAAGTCCCTGTCTCAATGCTTACCCTCGAGTCACTGAGGACCCAGATCACTTCATCCTTGTGCTTTGCTGTCTTCTGCACATGGTGCTTGTCTTGTCTCCTCATGGCTACAGGGTGGCTGCCATAGCTCAAACATCACGTCCTTTCTCTCACATCCCAAACAAGAAAGAAGGCAGCAAGTGAAAAAAGACACTTTGCTTTTAAAAGGGAAGAGAAGCTTTCCAAGAAGCCCAGCCAAGATATATGGTTTCACATCATTGTCTTGAGCTTGATTCTAGACAGACTGGGTTCAAACCCCTGCTCAGCCCCTTACTAGCTGTGTGACTGTGGGCTAGTTACACCACTCCCACCCTGTGCCTGTTTTCCCTTCCATAAAACAGGGCCAGTTCTGGGAGTTATGAGGGATTAGGGGAGCAGGATGTGTGAAATGCAGGCACGGGATAAGCTGCCACTGCTGCTCTCAGCTTCACCAGCCGTTCTGTGACTGAGGCTGTGCAGAGGGGTGTGGAGCAGAGGTATAAAGGGTCTGGCCTGAGAGCCCTGCATGTTCCACACCTGCCCCCCCACAAAAGCGAACTGTCTCGCGGGGACTTTTATTCCAAGCGTGTGAGCATGAGGCATGAGAGCTGTTTGTTGCAGCCGCTGTGCTGGGGTCTCACTTGTAGCTTTATGTGACTGTAACCGAGTGTGTGCTAAAGTCTGAGCCCCTCTGCACGTCCCCGCGAGGCAGCAGTTCACCCCGGGAAGGATTAGCGTGTCATGGTAGGAATGCGAAGAGAGAGCTTCCACTTCCAAAACAGGCCCTCGGGGTCTGTGGCTTCCTGACGGTCTGGAGACTGAGAAGACAAGTGTTTCCTGCATTCTAGTCACTGCCCTCATGCTTCCAGAGGCAAGACCCACAAGGCAGGCTGGCAGGGGGGGAGGGTCACTTGAGCCCAGGTGGTGGGGCTCCTTGCTCACACTCAGGCCCCAACATCGAGAAGGGAAGCCAGAGAGCAGTGAAGGGAGGCTGCCAGGCATGGGCCCAAGGTCCTCAGGGTCGACTCTGATGGGGTGGAGGGTGGCAGATGCCGTTGGAGAAGAAAGGATCTGAGAACCTTGGGGCTGGTAGCAACTCCCCCGGGCCACTGTCCCCTGCTTTTTACATGGAACCACACATCTTCTGCAGAAAGGAGACAGAAACCTCCAAGGTGGTGGAGGAGTGTAGTAACCACAGTGTGTGAATGTCCCGTGGCCCTGAAACAAAGGCCCACGAGCAGGGTGGCATAAAGCAAGAGGAGTCATCCCCAGAGAGGCCAGAAGTCTGCAGTTGGGGTGTTGGTGGGTGTCTGCTGCAGACCCCTGGGGCCATGCTCCCTCCAGAGGCTCCAGGGGAGGGTCCTCCTGCCTCTTCTGGATCCTGGGGGCTCCAGGAACCCTCAGCTTGTGGCTGCTTTGCCTGGTCCCTGCCTCTGTCCTCACCTGGCTTCCCCCTTCTCTGGGTGTCCTCTTCTGTCCCTTATAAGGACACTGTCCCAGGATTTAGGGCCACCCTAGTCCAGTCTCAGGACTCTTAACTTATACGTGCAAAGATCCTGTTTCCAAATGAGGTCACTCTCCCAGGTTTCATGGGTGAGGACACGGACGTTTCCTTTTGGGGGCTCATCACCGACCATCAGTAGCTATTCAAAGGCCCCGAGCTGCACTGAGATAGTGGAAGTTGTAGAAGAAACTGTCCCATCTTATTTTTCTGGAAAGCAAGCCTGGAGTGTGGGGATGGGGAGGAGAGGGTGGAAGATGTGTTTGCAGGTATGGGCTCAGCAGCTGCCATCAAGGTCCAGATGCCGTGTGTCTAAACAAGGGAGAAGCTAAAGCCCACCCATGGGTGGCGTGCCACACAGCGTGTGGGGCTGAGGGGTGGGTCCACAGTGTTGGGGGCCAGAACTATAATTTCTCTGGTTCGTCGGCCAACCACAGACTGCTGCCCCCATATGCATGGCTCCCCACGAGCGAGTCGAGTTCTGGGCAGGGGGAAGGACGCAAGGGCAGGGCTGAGGGGCGGGCACCCCCAGGGCTAGTGTTGAGGTTGGTGTACATGGCGGCACAGCCGTCTGGGTTCCCTGCGGTCAGCATGTGTATTGGTTTCTTGAGGCCTGTCTGTTCTGCTCGTTCACTGTTTGGCACCCCTTCCCTTGAGGGAATGCTGTGCCTGTCATTTCACCTGCATCCCATTGGCCAGCACCTGGTCATGTGGTCACAACTGGCTGCAAGGAAGTCTGAAAGTGGATTCTTTACTGACAGTGGCCATTTGCTGAGCAGAAAATTCAATTACCATGAAAGAAGGGGAAAAGGAGATACCAGTTGACAGACCGTGTCTGCAAAGGAGGGGACTGGCATTCTGGGGACAGGCTCAGCTTCTCAGGCTGCCTGGCAATTGCTGGAGGAAGGGTGATGGATCTTGGCCTGGGAAAGCCCTCGGTCTTCACACTGACCTGGGTCCTTGGGCATACCAGCCGTGGGCTGTCAACTGACTTAGCCTTCTCCTTGTGCACCAGCTGGCACCCCCAGCATGGCAGGGGTCTAACTCTGTCCTCTGAGATGCTGACCCACTTCCTGCCCAGAGCTGAGGGGAACTGCGCTGATGGATCACTTAGATGCCATGCACCACCCGGGCGGTTCTCCACGCGCTGTTGCTTGTTGGGAAGCTGCAGAAGCTTCCAGCTGACAGCCCTCTGCAGAGTGGGGCCAGGCACCTCCTAGCATAGTTTGTCCATGGCCGTCAGGGGCCCACAGGCAGCCCCAGCACCACTCTTCTTCAGGATGTTATGCAGCCAGCAAGCTCAGTGAGGTCACGGTCTGCAGGATGATGAGGCTGCCTCCACTCCCTGGCAATGTCCCGCTTGCCTTGTTTGTTTCAGATCCTCCTGCCAGACCCCAAAACCAAGCACCCGCCCCATCCCGTTGTCTTTGAGGCCCACTTCATTTTCACAATGGAAAATGAAATTGCCCTTTGTGGGAGATGTAGCTCTTCCTTTGTCTCCCTTCATTCATTTATTCAGCAAATAATAAGGAAGGGACATTCACTGAGTCCCTGCAAGGGGCCAGGCCCTGTGCCAGAACTTGCCAGACATCTACTCCTTGGCCAGTCAGCATGTGATGCCATGGCTAGGCAGACACAGGCAATAATACCATGCATACCTGTTGTGTTAAGCGCAGCGTGGATTGTCCGCAAAGAATATGAAAGTGGGTCTAGCCTCACTAGGACTCTTGGGGAAGTGCACACAAAAACATCCAGTGAACCCCACCACTGGATGTATTTCTGAAAGAAACGATGACAATGTTTTGAAGAGATATTTGCACATCCATGCCTATGGCAGCAGCATTCACAGCAGGCAAGAGCAAGAGATGGAAGCAGACCTGGTGTTCATTAGTGGATGAATGGATAAACAAATATGGTCCATCATCCAATGGAGTAGTATTCAGCTGTAAAAGGAAAAAGAGATTCTGACATGTTGCCACAATGTGGATGAATCTTGAGGGCATTATGCTAAAGTGAAGTCAGCCAGTCACACAAGACAAATACTGTATGATTCCACTTATACAAGGTACCTTGAGTGGCCAGATTCATAGAGACAGACAGTACCATGGTGGATGCCAGGGACTCGGACAGGGGAGATGGGAGTTCAATGGGGTTTCAGTTTGGGAAGAGGAATAATTTTAATGGGATCTGTTTCACAACAATGGGAACATACTTAACATTCCTGAACTGTACACTTAAAAATGGTCAAGATGATAACTTTCATGTTATGTGGCTTTTTCTTTGGTGGGGGGATTCCCTGGTGGCTCAGATGGTAATGAATCTGCCTGCACAATTTTTTTAAAAAAACAAGGAAACGTTTTTTACCCACTGAATTATATTAATGGTGGGAGTGTCAACCAGTAAACTCTCTTAGGAAATCATCTAGAAATGTTCTTAATGTCTTAAATGCATGCATCCTTGGATGCCCCAGTGTGTCACTTGAAAATCTCCAGAAACAAAGAAGGTGGCTGGTTGGTGTAAATGAGATCCACGGAGTCCCTCAGCCCTGAGCCCAGCACCCCACAGCACTCAGATGTAGCTGTGGTTACAACCGTCACAGCCCTGTAACAGTGAGCCCTGCAATCAGGGGTCTCCAGGGCAACAGAACCAATAGGGTGAGTGTAATGTATAGGAGAGATACATTACACGTATGAGGTATATGAGGAGAGTCACTTCAGGGAACTGGCTGTTTGCAGGAATGCCATTGCAGACGCTGGCACCTCCGAAACCTGCAGAGCAGGCATGAAGCTCAGGCAGACTTTCTTCCTCTCCAGGAAACCTTGGTTTCGCTCTTAAGACCTTCACCTGATTGGATGAGGCTCACCCACACGATCCAAGGTCACCTCCTTTACTTAAAGGCAGCTGACTGTCGATTCTGTCCACACCTCCCAGGCATCTTTGGAGCAACACCTGGATGAGTGTCTGATTGAATAACTGGGCACGACAGCCTGGCCAAGTCCACATCAGCCAGACCATTGCACGGGCCCACACTGCCGGGCTGGGGTCCTCTTCCCTGCAGGGCTCTGGGGACCAGGCCGGGCAGTGAGCACCCTGCCAGTGTCTTTTGTTGGTTCCGCTGGCTCAGCCCATCCAGGCAGAATTATCTCAAGGGATCTGCTGTAACACTGAGGTTTTAGCCGCTCATCCTCCATGTCTGAATGTCAGTTTGACCAGAGAAGATCCTAGTCTTCACCATTTGCTGGCCTTTCTGCCTCCAGGCAAGGGGACACATGGACAGCCTGTCCATTAGAGGTGGACCCTGCACATGGGTTGATGGGGGGGCCGGGAAGTGAGGATTCCTGAGCACTTACTAGGCACCAGGAGGCTTTAACCACAGAACAAGTATTAACTCCTATCATCATACAGCTGGATACAGATTGTGCATGCGTGCTCAGTAGCTCAGGCTATTCAACTCCTTGCGACCCCATGGACTGTAGCCCCCCAGGCCTTCCTGTCCATCAGATTCTCCAGGCAAGAACACTGGAGTGGGTTGCCATTTCCTCCTCCAGGGGATCTTCCCAACCCAGGGATCAAACCCACATCTCCTGTGTCTCCTGCATTGGCAGATGGATTTTTTACCACTGCGCCACCTGGGAAGTGGATACTATAATTACACCCATTTATGGATGAAGAAACTGAGGCCCCCCAAAGGCTAAGTCACCTCCTCAGGGTCACGTGGCTAATATATGGGGAATTGGGGTTCAAACCCTGACCCTCTGACTCTGGCATCCATCCTCCTGTGCCTATAGTGTGTGCCGTCCTCGAATGTTATTGTCTGTCCCTTTGTCAGGCTGGGGAGGTGACAGCTGAGGGCAGGGCACACATCTGGGAGCCTCAGCCCCAACTCCAAGCTCCTCTTTGGACAAACCCAAACTTCCTCTCTCCCTTGAGGACGCATCTCCTTGTCCAGAGCAGGGCTTAATCCACTCTGTCTCTTCTCTGGAATGTTTCGAGAATTCGTGTCTGTCAAACGCTTTGGAGAAACATGAAAAGAATTTTTTAAATGCCAAGTCTTTTTTTTTTTTAATCAATTATAGATTTGCCTTTGGAGGTAACCCTATGACAACCTGAAATCCCAAACCCTCATCCCACTGGAGCGAACACAAATAATTGCTCCGCTGGGCTTTCAGTGATCGCTTAGGATTTCACATTCACAGGCACTGAGTCGAGAAGTGGGGTCTGGAGAGGAAGTCAGGAGCCTCGAGCCCCGCATGCCCCCGAAGCGGAGCCGCATGGCCTCGGAGCTGGCTTGCGCGGCTGCAAGTGGCATGTGCACCATCAGAGCAATTCTAGCAGGTCCTATTGAGGGGCCTGGTAATGAGATGCTCCGCAAACTGGAAGACATTAGCCCCAACCACAGACCATCCAGTCGGTCCATATTTAATGATGCTTCCCAAATGTGTGAAGCACTTGGTTTTAGAACAACAGGAAGACGGGAATCACCTGGAACTGCAGATCTGAATTTCATCCTGGCTGTCACGCCCGCCCAAGGAAGCCCTGCTTTCCCTGTCAGCAAAGAGTGGCAGGTATAGCACCGCCCAGTGCCCCCACCTCCACCTTGGGGCTGGCATATTTCAGGGAGGGTGACATCTTCATGCCCTGCATCCCAGCCTGACGTGCTTGCACAAGAAGCCTGCCATCCAGCCAGGCCTGGAAACGTGAGCACCTCCATTGGGTCCACCAGGCCTCGGAAACCACCACAGAATAATCACTGCCTTCCCTCTTCTTTCCTTTGCAGAGCTGCCCCCTTCTCACGGCAGCTCCAGGAGGCCTTCTGACAAGAGAGCATTGTGGCTGGGGTCTGGCCCCTCCCCGCCACAAAAGGGCCTTTCAGGGTTGTGATCTGGGAGGTGGGGACCGCACGCCCGCTCATTAGCCAGCTCTGGGCGCGGCAGCCCCGGCTCACCGAGCGAGCGGTACCTGGAACCAAAAGCCCTCATCTGGAATCAAACGCTTTATTTGATTTTCAACAGGGAGCTCTCCTGACGGCGGCAAACTTGTTTGTCCAGGGGAGAAGCGGTTGGCTGTTTACACCAGCAGATGACATAGGACACCCGCAGTCCCGCTGTCGGAAAAGCTATTGCCTTCTGGAAGAAAGGCTACGTTCAAACGGATGGATTTATGGCGTCGCAGGTTTCGGAAGGACACCAAAGGGATGGCTGGCCCTGGTCACGTGCGGGGAGCTTGGCGGCTTGGAGGAAGGACAGGAGGAAAGGAAACTTCATGCTCTGTCCTTCGGGCCCCGGGAGCCTTCAACCACCTGAACAAACAGCTAATTCACAAGGCCTCCATCCTGCAGAAGGCGTCTGAGAGAGGGCGGGTGGGCATGGACGACAGCCGGCTCGTGGAGAGTGGGGCAGTATGCGCGTGCCTCCACTGGGGAACTCAGATCTAATTGCTTTCAGCAGAGCCCGGCCCGCCGTGTAATTAAGCCAAGGGGGCTGTGGGCTCCCAGGGTCTAAGTGATTTCATGTGCTTTCGGTGATTGTGCTGAGCTCCTTGGATGAAAGTGCTGCTTTATTTTCACCTACAAGATGGTTCCCAGAGAGGACCTCGCTGGGGCTGGGGGCTGCTTTCCTGTGGCGATGCAGGTGGGGAGAGCAGGAAGGGGAGCTTCGGGGACCTCGACATGTCAGCCAGGGTGACCCATGGGCCCCGGGTCCACATGGATGGCCGGGGGCCAACGTGTGCCTCCTTGCAGGACCCGCTCGTCAAAGCCAAGGTTTTATCACTGGAGATGCGAGTGTCCCTGCTCTTTGATCCACCTCTATTTTTGTCATTAAAAATGATCAAAATGACCCAAAATGTAAGTAAGGGAGGAGCTGGGCAGGATGGAGACTGTCGGAGTGTGGTGGAACTTCATCCATTCAGCCCATGAGAGCCGCAGAAAGGAGAGTGGTCCAGGAGAGATTCTGAAACTGGGGGTGGAGGGCCACCCCAACTGGGCATCTGGGGAGGAGGGAAGAGTGTGAACCGGATTCCATCCTTGCTTAAAAAGTACCCCCAACAGTTCAGAGTGTGTTAATTTTCAAAATAATTTTCAAAAATTTATTCTGTTTCCCCTCATTATCTGATAATACCCTCTGGCCATGTGGCCTCAGGCAAATTAACTTCTCTGAGCCACTTAATTTTTTTAAGGTGTAAAACAGGATGATAATTCCTACCTACTGCTGGAGAGTTATTGCAAGGATGAAATGAGATATGTGTGTTAAGGTATACATCTGTTGACCTGAAAAAAAAGGGCATATTGTATTGTTAACTGAGAAAGGAAAACCTTTTGTTAAAAGACAAGAGTAATAGCAAATCCTTGCATGGCAGATCCTAGGCTCCGTATACAACGCTCACAGTATGATGAGGCTGGTACTATTATTAACCCCACTTGGTAGATTAGGGAACAGAGTTGCAGAGACACAAGTAACCTGCCCCCAAACACACACAGCTCTAAGTGGCCTAGCCAGGACCTGTGCCCTAAACCACGGTCGCACCTGCCCCCACTGCCCCCTATTCTGTAAACACAAACCTCAATAAAACCCCGTGTGTTTATGTCAACGTGGAGCCAAGTGTGAGCGAGCATACCCGGACACACAATCCCCGAAGGTCACCTTGGAGCAGGAGTGGCAGTGAGCACAGAGATGGGGAGGGGAGAATATTCGCTGTAGGTCTGGGTTGTCTTCCGTCACTCGTCATTTTAAAGATGAATTCAATAAAGAACTTTTTGAAAAGAAAGAAAATGGTTTGGACTCCAGAGGCTTTGCCCGACTTCTCAATTCCCCGAGTCCACTTGTTTGGCATCTTTATGAGACCGGTGCAGACAGCAGGGGGGCTGTTTTGTGATCAGAGTTGGTTGTCAGAAGAGCAACGGTGTGGGCTCAGGGTGCGTGTTCCTGAGATCTGGCCTGAGTTTCTTTGCTTCTGGCTCAGCAGTCCTGGGGGCTCGGAGAGGAAAGGGTGTGTGGTCCCAGCAGCGCTGCAGCTCCAGTGGGGACAGAACAATACTGATGAGTGCCAAGTCTCCCAGGATTTTGTGTGACCTCCCAGTGAACCTCCCCCAAAGGGCAGCCTCTTCTCTAACTGAAGCCCCTCATGCTCACCTTTATACGAGGTCTTGGCTCTTTGTTGGGACAGGCTAACTCCTGTCTGGAGGCTGACTGCTGGCCAGCTTGCCCTTTCTTGCTCACTTGTCAACCAGACCCAGGATCTTTGCTCAGCTGCAGGCTGGAGCAAGTAGATTTCTTTCTCGCTCTGCTGACATTCTTCCAGGATTAGTGGATATGTTACTTCGGCCCAAAACATGGTAAAGCCTAATGATGTTAGTAAAATAATTACTATCTGCTCCCCCTCACATTTCCTGGCATTGGAGTCAGGGCAGAAATATAGTTATTGTGACTTGGGGTTTCTTGGTCATAATCATTATATATATATATATGTATATACATACATATATTAGAAAATACAGAGGGAGTCTAACCTGCATGAAGTGAGCAACTCTCTAGAGTTTCATGAGCTGGGGTTCAAAATTCTTGGTCTCCTGCCGTCTCAGTTTGGACCTCCAAGAAGCAAAGTCTGAGCTAAGACCTGGGTGGGGTGGTTTACTTGGGCGAGGGAACTTGTGCAGGACACTTGAGGGAGCTTGTAGACTGGGACGGGGAGGAAACAAAGGTTGCCATAGTGCACTATGAGTGAGTGAGGGCCCCCTGGAGGCCCCCCGAGGACCCTGGTGGACTGCCCCAGACCCCAGGTGTGGAGGGTGGGGTGGTTGTCCAGAGCCCGCTGGTTCAGGATGCCCTGGACGGCAGCTGCCTGCACTTGACCGCTGTTTCTATTCACGCCTGGCCAGTTCCCTTGGGAACAAGAGGAAGCCCCAACCCCCTCCAGTGGGTCAGATGAGACAGGGGTTGAGGTGGGACGTCATCAGCGAGCTGGGCGGTGTGCCTGCTGCTGCAGGTACCATCAGGTGGGCCAGGGGGATTGGGGCCCATGCATCAACCCCCCTGCCCCTCCCATATATTTGTGCATGAAAGGTTTTAGGTCCTTGAAAACCTTCTCTCACTCCTGTTGCTTCAATCAAAAAGTATGTCTTAGGGAGTAAAAGTATTGCTAAACATCTAAGGAGTACTGTCATTAAAATTAATCATGATGTACCCATAATTAGAATTAGGATTGGCTTAAGACAAGAGATGCACAATAGCAATGGCTAAATTCACTGCTTCTCAAATTTTAACCTGCACGTAGATCAGCCAGGAATCAAGTTTAAAATGCAGATTCTAATCTAGTAGGTCTGGGATAGGGTTGAGATTCTAAATTTCTAACAGAAATGCTGTCTGCTGGTCTGTGAATCACAGTTTGAGTAGCAAGGGTTTAAAAGTTAGAAGTTTCTCTTTCGTGAAGATACTGGCAGATAGCCTGGGCTAGTATGCATTTTTCTATGGAATCCTTAGGGACCAGGCCTCTCCCACCTGTTGCTGTAATGTGAGCAACCTCCATTCCCCAGATCCAGTGGATGGCCCAATATGGCTGCCTCAATTCCAGCCATCTCACTTACATTCCAGTTAGCAGGAGAGAAAGGGAGGAAGACAGGCCAAGTTGTTGTGGATTTACAAATTTAAGCATTTTGTAGATCCACATGCATTTGTAAGAAATAATGCAGAGAGAGTTCATGTACCCTTCACCTAGTTTCTCCCAATGACAACACCTTGAAAAGCAATGTTACAGTATCACTATCAGGATACTGACATTAACATAATCCTCTAATTTAGATTTCTGCAGCTTTTCTTGTACTGATGTGTGTATGCAGTTCTGTGCCATTTTATCACCTGTCTGTGCTTGTGTATCCACCACAGTCAAGATACACAACAGTCCCATCACCAAAAGGGCCTTGGGCTGCCCTTTATAGCCACACCCACCTCCCTCCCACCTGTATCTCTGGTCCTTCACTCCTGGCCACCAGGGGCAGAGAGTTTTGGCCAAGGTTTTTTTTTTTGGATGCACCATGTGATGTATGGAATCTTAGTTCCCAAACCAGGGATGGAACCTGCTCCCTCTGAACTGGAAATGTGGTGTCTTAACCACTTGACCACCAGGGAGGTACCATTGGCCAAGATTCCGGATTCCTATCATCATAGTAGTATTTCCTGTCCTTAAACTCCATGTAATGGAATCACAGAGCATGTACTCTGCATCCAGCTGCTTTTTGTCAGCATGTTTTTGAGTTTCATCCCTCATATTATCCACATCAGGAGGTGTGTGTGTATTTTTAATTGCCCCTCATTCCATTACTTAAATAAACTATAATGTGTTTGTCCAGTCACCTGTTGAGTCATTTGGCTTGTTTCCACTTCTTGGCTATTATGAATGAAGCTGTTATGAAAATTTGTGTCCCTGCCCTTTTAGGGAACACCTGTTTTCAGTTATATTGGATAAATGCTCGGGAGTGGAATTGCTGGGTTGAAAGGTAGACATATGTTCTACTCAATGGCTGGTTTCCAAAGTGATGCGTTTGGTGTTGTCAATGGACTTAGTTTTAGTCATTCTGGCATGTGTGTGCTGTCTCTGTGTGGTACTGATTTGCATTTCTGATGGCTAGTTATGTTGTGCATCTTTTCATGTGATAAATGGCTTTTTGTATAACTTCTTCCTTTTTTTTTTTTTTGCCACACCATGCAGCATGTAAGATCTTAGTTCCCTGACAGGAATGGAACCCACGCCCCTGCCATGGAAACTCAGAGTCTTAATCACTGGACCGCCAGGAATGTCCCTGTATATCTTCTTTTATGAAGCATCTGTTCAAATAGTTTGCACATCTTAAGCATTGAATTCCCTTTTTTATTACTGAGTTGTAGGAGTTCCTGTATTTTGGATATGATCCTGTGTTAGACACATGTTTTGCAAGCATTTTCTCACAATCTATAACTTCCCTTTTCATTTTCTTAATGGTGTCTCTTTTTTAAAAAAAAATTAGTTAGTCAATTATTTATTTTTGGCTGTGCTGGGTCTTTGTTGCTGAGCCGGCTCGTCTCTGGTTGCGGCAAGCGGGGGCTGCTCTTCACTGCGGTGCATGGACTTCCCATGGCAGTGGCTTTTCTTGTTGCAGAGCACAGGCTCTAGGGTGAGTGGGCTTCAGTGGCAGGGGCATGTGGGCTCAGTAGTTGTGGAGTATGGGCTCTTTTGTTCCAAGGCATGTGGGATCTTCCCAGACCAGGGATCGAACCTGTGTCTCCTGCACTGGCAAGCAGATTCTTTACCACTGAGCCACCAGGGAAGCCCCAGTGGTGTCTCTTAAAGAACAGAGGTTTTAAATTTTGGTGAAGTATAATTTAGCGATTTTTAATTTAGTTGCTAGTACTTTTTGTGTTCTCACTAATAAATTGTATTTTGTCTATGTGTCTTGGCTCCTTAGGTATACAGTCCACCTCAGATTTTTGTGTATGGTGTCAGAGAAGTGTCAAGGTTAATTTTTTTCTCCCTGCTGCTGCTGCTAAGTCACTTCAGTCGTGTCCGACTCTGTGCGACCCCATCCCTGGGATTCTCCAGGCAAGAACACTGGAGTGGGTTGCCATTTCCTTTTCCAATGCATAAAAGTGAAAAGTGAAAGTGAAGTCGCTCAGTCATGTCCGACTCTTCGTGACCCCATGGACTGCAGCCTACCAGGGTCCTCTGCCCATGGGATTTTCCAGGCAAGAATATTGGAGTCAGGGGATATTCAATTGTTCTAGCAGCACTTGTTATAAAGATCCTTTCCCACTCTGAATTTATAATAATTATTGATATTGACAATTTGTGTTTTCTGTATTTATTTTGCTTGGTCACTTGACTTAGAGGCTTATCAATTGTATTAATCATTTTTTAAAAAAAGCTTTTGGCTTTTACTTTTTTCCTGTTACTTGTTTTTTATTTCCTTGATTTCTGCTCTTTATTATTTCAGTCTGCTTACTTTTACTCACATACTTATTCTTCTTTCTCTGGCTTTCTACCATGGATGTTTAGACCACTGACTTCAGACTCTTCCTCTTTACAACAAACACAGGCATCAGACATGGATGTTTCTCCATAAGGACCACTTTAGCCAAGTGCTGGAGATTATCACATTTTGCTTTCATCATCATTCATTACAGAATATTTCATAATTTCCCCTGTGATTTGTTCTATAGTCCATGGGTTCTTTAGAAGTATGTTCCTTAATTTCCAAGTATTTGGGGATTTTTTTTCCCCCAAGCATCTTATTGTTGCTTATTTCTCATTTAATTCCACTGTGGTCAGAGATCACGTTCTGTGTGTTAGTCCCCTATGACAGATGCAGCTTGTTTCATGGTCCAGCATGGGATCTGTCCTGGTGACTGTTTTGTGTGCTTTCTAAAAGCGTCCGCCTTCTATAGAGGTGGTTCAGATCGCTTCCATTTTTACTGATTTCTTTTGTCTGCTCATTCTATCAGTTATTGAGAATGGGATTTTAAAATCTCCAGTTATGACTATAGATTTTTAAATTTTGCCTTTTTTATTTACTGTGTAATTTGGCTTTGTGTTATTTTGAAGCTTTTGTAATTAAACACACACACATTTACCTATCCACATAGATTTATATATATTTACTAATCACCACATATACAATACATAGTACATACATATGTGTATATAGCATATATATTTATATACCATATGTAAATGTATACAGCATAAATATGTATATATAAATATTGACACAATATAAGTTTATTTACACAACTGTATATGTGTGTGTATATGTGGCTCATTTTCATCTCTGTGGCCCATCTGTCCAGTTTTTAACACCTCATCCCCCTGGGTGTACTCCTTGCATAGACAACCACTTTTATTCTTCCAGAGTTTCTTTATGCACATAAGAGGAAATGCACATGTATGTGATATTTTTCTCCCTACACAAAAGTTAGCCAATTACATGCACTCTTTGGAGATTCGACATTGCCATGGTGACAAATCTTGGCACCGTTTTCATGTTGGTCTGTGACAGCTCCCTTGTGACGGCTGCATAGTACTCCAGCTCTGGACACGTCTCCAGCCCCACTGAGGGACATGCATCTGGTGACAGCCACTGCTGGTCGCAGTGCTGCCTCTCTGTCTGCTTCCAGATCCCTCACTGCCCTTGCCTGCTGTCTACCCCCCAGCCCAGGAACTGGGCAGCCAAACAAAGCTCCCTGTCTGCTCCAAAAGGTAGGGTAGGGGACTATAAGCACTGGGCCTTTAGACCTCCCTCCTCTCACAGACCTCACCCTCCTGGAGGCTCCGTCTTCACCCCCAAGCATAAAGCTGCCCCGCCCCCCACAGTAGCCAGTGAACAGTGTTTGTGTAAGAAGTCCTTTTGTGCAAATACCCTGAAAACAGCGATGGCGTTTTGCAGCTACTGTCTCTGTTATAGGCGCTGTAGTCTAGTGATCACAAGCCTGGCCCCAGCTCTGCTGAGAGTTTGCCGTGTGCCTTTGGGAAGCACTTGGCTGTGGGCACTAGAATGGTTTCTTTGTTGTTTAGTCGCTAAGTCACGTCCATCTCTTCTTCGACCTCATCGACTGTAGCCCACCAGGCTCCTCTGTCCGTGGGATTTCCCAGGCAAGAATACTGGAGTACTGGAGGGGGTTGCCATTTCCTCCTCCACGGAATCTTCCCGACCGAGGGATCGAACCTGTGTCTCCTATATTGGCAGGCAGATTCTTTCCCACTGAGTCACCAGGGAAGCCAGCAAGCGTGCTGAGGGGAGTGCTTATCCTCTTAAGAGCACTGCAGATTTAATCCCTTTTACCTGACTGGTCGTGCTACTTTCTCCATGGATCCTTGTGCCTCTCTGAGGCACAGAGAGCTTAAGTATTTTGCCCAAAGTCACACAGCTCAGAACTGGGATTTAATCCCAGCAACCTGGATTGGGGTTATTAGGACAGTCAAACCCGTCAGGGGACAGAGAGCATTTAGACAAGGACCTGGTGCACCGTATGTGCTCAGCAAGTGTCAGTTAGGTCTGGTCATCATCACTTGCCCGAGGAATTGGGAGGCAGCTGGTCCTGTCTAGGCGAGGAGGCTGACGTGGAAATGCCAAAGACTCCCACTCATCCCGGACAACTCTGAAGTACACTGAGTCCGCGGAGCACAGGGCAGAAGAGCAGCCGCCCCTGAGATCAGGTGGGGAGCGCCTGTGAGCGGGTGAGCCTGGGTCGCCCGGTATTAAAAGCCAAGCTGGAGCCTCCCTTCCCATCCGTCGTGCTAGCGCGGGACGCTGTCAACATGAAATGTGCAAATGATTTAGAGCCCCTTTGCTTCTCTCTGCAGCAAACAGAGAAGCAAAGAAGTTAGCAAGCTTGTTTTGGCAGAGGAAAAAACATAAAACGCCCAAACCACAGAATTCTCAAAAATATTGCTAAGCACTAATTTCACTAACATGTTAGACAGCCTTTCGGATCTAGGCAATCTTGTTCCTCGGCTGGAAACAGTTCCCGAAAGCCATGTGATCCCAAACCCACCCTGGGCATGTGGAGCTGATGAGAAAGTCAGCCCCTGCCTTCTTCCCGGGCCTCCCAGCACCGCCGAGCCGGGCGTTCCCAAGGAGTTAGCCCAGGACCCTCCCGAAGGCTGCTGCTGGCTTGCAGAAGCCCCCGCCTGCCTGCCCAGCAGGCCCTCCTGAACTCGTCAAGCTGTAGAGGTTTATGTGCCTTCAAAATGCTGTCAGACCAAACCCACCCCCTGGGTCAAAGTCACAGCCCCAGAAAGATGACTTAAAGGTGCACACGGAGCTCCCTGCTGGCACCCACCCCATCTTTCAAGGTCAGCGTCTGTATCGAAAACGGGCTGAATAACTAGGCAAATAGAACAGCACCCTTGTTAAGAAGGTAATGAGTCACAAATGCTATTTCGATGGTTTTCTTTGAAAGAAATACACTTAACCAAACCAATTTTAATTAAAGATCTTGTCTTTGTAATCAGGCAGCCACAAATGAAGGCAAAACTGCTTTCATGTGGAATAATAAACACAGAGCTGAACTAGTTTTCCCATAAAAGGGCAGGGTAGGTTTTTTTTTTTTTTTTTCCAAATAAGAAAATAGTTTGTTCCTAGCAA
This sequence comes from Odocoileus virginianus, assembly GCF_023699985.2. Classification (NCBI taxonomy): domain Eukaryota; kingdom Metazoa; phylum Chordata; class Mammalia; order Artiodactyla; family Cervidae; genus Odocoileus; species Odocoileus virginianus. The sequence goes on from NC_069693.1 coordinate 47,670,151, forward strand.
TATGGGGGATACAAGAAAAAAAAAAACCTGCCTTTTGCAAAGTACAAAATTTTGAATCGCCCTCACACCACCCACCCTCCCCCAGAAGCCACTTGTTGATGTTAAACCAATTGGAATGTTTGCCAAATTCACATCCCAGGGAGGATTATCTACCCTTTGAGATTAGACATGCGATCCTGATTTCTAAGGGAAAAACGCGGTCGAAAACCAAATAAACATACCTACAAGTACATCTAAGGCGCAAATGGCGGAGACATGATTGTAACACACCACAGTGTGTATTTCGGCAGAAGAAAGAACCTGGACATCAAAAATGATGTTTTGATTTTTAGTTTTAAATGACAACAGAATTGAAATACCTCCCCTAAATACATCCTCCGAAACCAGCAAGGAGATAATCATCTTCACTGAAATATGCATGTAATTCAATGATCTACGGAGAAGAAGGCATCTAAGGTGGCCTGAGCATGGCCACTCACTCCTGCTTCTTGAGTCACATCTTTACCACGGAGTCCCCGGGTGGATGCCGGTGGACTGTCCTGCACACCACGCCCCTCGTCGGGCTGAGCCTGCCATCGGACGTGGCTGGACACCCTCTGACCAAGGACGGCTGCAAGGGCAGTGGTCGCCTTGAGGCCTCTTGGCCTCTTGCTGAACTGGACGACCCTCAGGGCAGCAGGATAGGGTGACCACGTTGATCCTGGGGGGCTTCCTTAAGCATCTTGGGTTGAGTGACTATCTGTGCTGGTCTTACAAGTGCAGAACTTGTCTGGCGATAACCAGAACAGGTGATGGGGAAACAGCGAGGCTTAAGATGCAGGCTAGCTTCTGCTCTATCCGAGTGTCCTGCAAGGAGACAGGTGCTCTCTGCTGATGCCGCCATGCAGGCCGGTACCCACATGCTGGGCAGCATCTCACAGCCATCCTGAATGGCACATCTCTGTTACCTGCTCACTTGGGACCACATTTCATGTAGCAGCTGGCCTATCCCTGTGTTTGGTCAAATCCTGGTTCTGAGAATAGCAAATCTGCTCTCATTATTACTGTGTTTGGGGAAGCCCTGATAAGGGGCAGAAGACATGGCCCTTTCCACTTGCCTCCATATGAGGCTGGTGGCCCAGCAGCACCTCAGGTGCTCAGGACACACTGGCCATCTTCACCCTCCTCCTTGAAGTCTCAGAGCCACAGGGGATTCCAGCCCAGTGGGGATGAGTGTGGGAGTCAGGCAGTGGGGGGCTGCACCCGCCCCTGGTGTACTAGCTATGGGCCAGTTTCTCATCTGCAAAGAAGATGACAGCCAGCCTCAGCACCCAGCGGGGACAGCAGCCTGGCCCAGGTTTTTGTATAGATCACACTCCAGAGACTTAGGACGAGAGCGGAGTGGACCTGCTTGCACACGCAGACCACGGCCATCATCCTACGAGGAGATAGGAGCATGCTCTGCTCCAGAAGTCAGCACTATGTCTTCTCCCCCAAGGTTCCTTCCTGCACCCACGTTCCAGGCTGTTCTAGGCTCTCTTCTCAGAATGCCTAGGAGTGTCCTGGGATGGACCTGGGCACGGGGGTGACCACAGTGACAAGGACAGCAGCAATGGAGTCCACCCCTCAGATGGCCTTTCTGGTGTGTGGTCTGGGACAGTTTTCCCGAGCCTGGAAAGGGGGTGACTTTGTTCTGGCTCCTCCCCTCCCCTCCCCCAGCCCACTGGGGACTTGCTGGCATTGAAGAGAGAAGAGGGCCGTGACTGAACCTAAGGAGGGGGCACTGGCCATCCGGCCAAGGGACATGTGGACCACAAACAGCAGGGCATCAAGTCCTGAGTCAAGAAGCCACCTGAGAAGACCTGAGAAGCCACTCCTGGGTGATCAACCATTGTGCACGAGCCTCCCATCAGGTGTTTGCTAGTCTTTAAAATCAGCCGGCAACATTTCAACCTCAGTGGCAAATGACCTTACACTTGTTATAAGTAGTATCTTCCTTTGAATGACAGATGACTTCTTTTAAGGCCTCACCTGCATTTCATTGTGTAGGTTTTAATTATCTTCAGGGCAGGGGGTCTCCACTTCCCTGAAGGACCCAGTGCCTCCCCAAACACACTAAGCTCCCTCTGGACTTCCTTCTTCCTGAAACGCCCCCCTGAACCCCGCCAACCTGCCTCCCCCAGTCAACACACCCTGCAGCTTGCAGCCATGCACAGCCACCCCTAATCCCCAAGATTGGGCCATGTGTCCCCTCTGTGTAGCCAAGGCTGTATGCTCCTGTTGCAGTGTCATCACTTGTGTAGGTTTTAATTGTCTTCATCTGGAAACAATAGAAACCCAAAGTAACAGTTGCTTAAAAAAGGCAGTTTTTTGTTTTTGTTTCCCACACCAAAGTTTGGAGTGAGGCAGGTCAAGGCTGGTCTGCTCCTTCATAATGACCTCAGGATGAGGTTGATTAACCTACCACAGAGGTCCTCTTTGTCCAGAGCCACCTTGCTCAGAGTGGCCACTTCAGCACCAGCCCTCACATCTCCATCCCAGTCAGCAGGAAAGATCTCTGAAAGGGCAGAAAGCTAGAATCAATTGTGTTGTTTAAAGGGCCACCACACTCTGCTTCATCTGATTGGCCAGAGTGTCATCACATGGCCATATCTAGCTGCAAGGGAGGCTAGGAAACTTGCTTTCCTTGTGGGTGAATACATGCCAGCTAAACTCAGTGTTCTATTACTTTGGTTGGGGAGGGGGAATGGAGTGACAGATGTGGGAGTTGAGCTGCCGCTTTGTCCAGCCATCTCTTTATTCCTAGTGCTCAGCTTAGAGACAGATCGGTGGATATTCTGAGTGAATAAGTGATGCTTGAATGACTGAGTAAGAGGGTCCATGGTGGGCAGCAGGACCCAGCCGTGGGCTCCACTCTGCAGCAGGGAGCCTCATGGGACTGCAGGCCCAGGGCACCCTCAACTCAGCTGCTGAGCAGCCCCAGGGAGTATTGTGGTGATGAGGGGGTGGTAAAGAGGGTCAGGACACTTTGACTTCCAGATGCCCCAGGGCCAGGGGCTGTGAGCAGGCCTGCAGGGGAGGGGCCGTCTCAGCGCCCGATGGGGGCACTCGGTGAGGTCCCTCCCTGCCTCTGCTCCTCTCCCATCTCAGTGCCGCCATCCTCTCTGCCTTCTGGGGTCTGAGCCTGGCACAGAGCTTCAGCAGGTAAGCCCGCCCCACTGTCTGCATTTAATTTACCCCGTGTCGCTGGGGCCCAGCTCGCAGACAGCTGTGCGGAGGGATCATCTTTTACAATCCAATTAGCAGCAGACCCCCCAGACACCGGGGAGACCCGAGGCGGTCCCCTTCCCACAGCGAGGCTCACTGCCCTGGCATGAAGCTGGGCTGCCTGGAGTCTGGATGGAGGGAAGGGACAGGCAGAAAGGAGGAGGCGGTGAGCTGACACTCTGGCAGGGGGAGAGGGAGGACTCTCCTGACCTTGGCCCGATCAAGAGCGAGAGGCAGGAAAGGCCGAGCCACCCACACACTTCCCCATATGGCCTCCCAGCTGCGACTCCTTAAGTTCCACTTGGGCCCCGCTTGTGGACGACTCACCTTCCTTTCTCTCCTGGCAAGTAAATGACGAGGGGCCTTTTTTCTGGGTCCCCCGTCCTCACCTGGGGTGGAGCAGAGAGGAATCTCCTGAGCTCTAGCAGGTGTTTGCAGCCACCACATCCAGCCTGCTCCTCTTGGAAGGAGAAACTGAGGCTCAGAGGGGGCCCAGGAGAGTGGGGGCTTGGCGGAGACCACTCCCCCATCCAGTCACTAGCAGCCTGCTAGGTCCCCCAGGAGGGCCTGTTTTGCACCATTTGCCACCTTGCCTCAATTATGCCTCGACCAACAATAGCACGCAGTACCGGATGTCAGGAATTTACCTCAATTTCCCGCTGGGAGGCTAGAAGTACCTTGTTTCGTAATTTCCTCCACCAAGCTGACATCATCGGAGGCCTCCTCCTGGGATCACGCATTCCTTCTCTGGATGAGGAAACCAAGGGATGGGCCAGCTGATGGGGGGGGGGGGGAACCCTGGAAAGATGCTGCCAGCGGGCCCTTGGACAGGCACCGAGGCTGGTCCGGGTCCCCAGGGACTGCCTGTGGCATCATTCCCATGTGGCTTTTGCACCCCCAGAGCCCTCTCTCAGCTGACGGCATCCATCAAAGTCCCTGAAAGCATCACTAAGAACAGAGCCCCCCTTGAGTCCCAAAGGACCGAATGGCCCCCAAACCAAGAGTGAGCTGGGCTGAGGTGAACAAGCCTGGGTCCCAGCCGGGGTGGGTTGCTGGGTAACCGTAGATGCCCTGAGTGGCAGAGGACTCCTGTTTAAAACGAGGCTGGGATTACGTGCCCTTCACCTTCCTGCCCTGGTGTCCCATTCTTTATTTTTTAGTTCCACGTCAGATGCTCCAAGCCCACGAGTCCAGTTTAGCCTCCTCCCCCGCCCCGCTGATATGTGGTGCTGAGCTCCCAGCCTAGCACACAGCCTTCCTAGGGGCTGGGGTGTGCCCGCAAGTCTCCTGGTTTGGGAGATCAGCTCACAAACTTGGCCCCTTGCTAATTATCCCTCCCACTTGTCCGGCCTGATAACTGTTGCATTTGGAAACAAATGACACCCTTTTCCTACATCTGCTCCAAATTTGTCTCTCAGAAATTAGAGAATTTAGTTATGCGGTATTACATGGCAGTCCGGCCGGGCCTTGGAGTGTGGAACTGATTGGATATTCCACCCAAAATAAGTGGAGTTTCGAGCTCTTTCCAGGAAATTGAGTGGAACACGCAAACTGACATCCAATATTAAATATTATATTTGTATGGTTGTTCTGTAGAGTTCCCTGGCATCCGACATCTGGGACTGAGATTTATAAATGCAGAAACTGAATACCTGGTTAGAACGGTGCTCATCAGAGCTGAGAAATTAAAATATTACTGTGTGCACTCCAAGGCAGCCTGCTTATAAAGGTAGAGCTATTAAAATATGATTAGCTGACCCGTATTTTGTCTCAAAAATGTCATACACCATTAAAGTTGAGAAGACTTTGATGCATATAGCCCTGGCACAGGCTTTGCCCCGTCAGCAGCAATGTGCTCGGGAATGTTCACTGCAAGCATACAGGCCCGCCGAGGGAGGGGCAGCCTCCCAGGCAGCAGGACGCCCAGCACCTGGGGACTCAGGCGCCAGGCCTCAGGAGCATCTCAGCCCGGGGGCCAGGTTCCCCAGAGTGCTTGGGGCAAGCTGCAGGAGGAGTGGGTACAAATTTCAGGGAGTGCCAAAAATATTGGTAATCAAGATAAGTTCATGTTTTAGTATAATATTAAAAATCAGAATAAAACAGACAAGAAAGGAAAAGAAAACCACCTTGGCAAACTACTGCCTGCTGTATGGCCTATTTTTATAAATAAAGTTTTATTAGAACTGGGGCCAAGATGAGGGTGTAGCAAGTGAGCAAGTGTTATGCCAATTCAGGACCAGATTCTGTCCTTACTTGAAATTTGATATTTTTTCCATCAGGGTTTTAAAAAAATTCATGTCAAGTTTTTTGTCATCCATTTAAATTTGGGGCTCAAGGTAAATACCTTATTCTGCCCCCCACTCACAGCCCCAGCTCTGGATGGGAGAGTAGCTTCAGGTAGTGACACTCTCACCCCCAAGCCACCTTCTTGTTCTCACTGGTTCTCCAACTGGATCCTGCCTCAGGACGGGCTGGGGAGCTTCTGAAAAGATTGCCGCCTCCCACCCCAAGTTTCTGATTTGGTAGGTCTGGGGTGGGGGCCAGAGGCCATTTCCCTGGAGCTGCTGCTGCTGTCGGGGACTTCACATCTAAGGATGTGGGGAGAGGCGCTGGGGGAGGGAAGCCGAGGGTGAGAACAGGGAAGCTGGAAGCAGACTGTGTCCTGGGCACACTTGCAGTGCCGGAAGGAGCACCCAGCTCCAGCTGCGTTTTCCCATCGCTGCTCCTGTGTCTCCATAGGAAGCTTCTGTGAAAGACGGATTCCCAGGACCCACCCCAGACCTTCTGAATCGGAGCTGGCCAGGGCGTGGAAGGTTTATCTTTGACCCTCTCCCCGGTGGCTCTGATGCCCACAAGTTAGAACAAGCCATGATACCTAACCCCCACCTCCTATTATGAATTCTTGGCAGGGGGTTATTTTAAAATACTACCTACACCCAACCCAAACCATCTGAATCCAGATTTCTGGGCACCACCTTAGGCATTGCCAGCTTGTGGGACTCTCTGGATGCTTCTCATGTGTTCCATCAGCCAGGCCTGATGAAGCTTGAGTTCAAGGGCTTTTCCAGGGCAGACCCCTCCCCCCACCACCCATCATCACCGTTGAGAGAAAAGAACTGCCCGTGCTGCACCAGCTCGGGGAAGGATGGGCGGCCACAGCTGATGGACCACATCTGGGCAGACAGCCGTCCAAGAGCGGGTTGATGCAGACAGTCATTGAAGAAAATTGCATCTGAGGACATCGGGCAAGTCACCGTGATTCTGTAGGCTGGTTTTCCTTTCAAACCACTGAGGCCTGGCATGGGCCCAGATATAATAGAATTGACCATACTGCCCACTGGGATGCAGACCTCGCAGCCTTATAAACGGCCTGAGAGATCTGTAAACTGGAGCACCAGCCCCATCTGCACCCTGTCATTTGTTTGGCTTGGCAGAGGCGAGAGTTCATGCCTGGCATTATTATTATTACGATGGGATTTTCATGGTGATTCACCTCCCACAGCTCAGCCTTCCCCTCACGGCCTGTGAAGGAAACCTCTCTGACGTCTGTGTTGCCACTAAGATTCGTCAGGGTGGTTGGAGCCCCTGGGCCTGATCAGGGTCACGGTCCCTGGGCTCTGGATGCTTGGAGGGCTGACCTGTCTGTGTCCTCGGGGGCCTTGACCCTCTGGGCATGATGCGTGTGGTGCATTTGGTGGGTACCGGCTTCACTCGGGCCGTCTGCTCCATGCTGGGCAGGAGGGGCCTGGATTCACGCAGCGGCTGCCTTTGGCCGAAGCGGCCAGCCCCATGGCTCAGCCTTCCCCCAGCCACCAGCCCAAGGAGGAAGAGAAGTTGAGTTAACCTCAAACGTTGGGCAAAGTTGAACACATTAGGTGTGGGGCAAGACTGTGTGTGTGTGTGTGTGTGTGTGTGTGTGCGCGTGTGCGCGTGCGCACGCGCTTGTTACTCACTCAGTTGTGTCTGACTCTGTGTGACCCTGTGGACTGTAGCCCGCCAGGCTTCTCTGTCCATGGGATTCTCCAGGCAAGAATACTAGAGTAGGTTGCAGATTCTTTTACCATTTGAGCCACCAGGGAAGCCCATGGGGGCAAGACTGCCTGGGTTCACGTCCAAGCTCTGACACAGACCTGCTGGGTGTCCTTGGACATCACCTAAAAACTCTCCATGGGCCTCAGTTTTCCCATCTGTTAAATTAGTATTTAACTCCAGAACAGCACATGTGCTCACTCCGTCATGTTGGACTCTTTGCAACCCCATGGACTGTAGCCCACCAGGCTCCTCTGTCCTTGGGGTTTCCCAGGCAAGAATACTGGAGTGGGTTGCCATTTTCTCTTCCAGGGGATCTTCCCGATCCAGGGATCAAACCTGCATCTCCTGCATTTCCTGTATTGGCAGGCAGATTCTTTACCACTGCACCTCCAGGGACGCACAGAACACCACCTAGGGTTGTCTAAATATAAAATTAAATCAGCCATGTAGAGCAATCTTGGAACAGCACATGACCATGAGATTAATTTATCAGATGTCCATCTGTCTAGCCATATCTCTATACATCTTTGTGTTTTTTTTTTTAATTTATAGGTATCAGACTTCCCCTCTGGGGTCCAATTATTTAAGCTGAATGCCTGTGTTTAAGGTTTTCACAATGCACATTTGCAGTCCCTACTGAAAGGCAGCTGGCCCTTGGTAGCCTGAGGGATGGAGTCAGAATCTGGAAATTTCTAGGCAGATGTAAAGGAGAAAGAAGGATTCCAGGGCGCTCCAGGAAGAGGGAGCTTCAGAAGCAGAGGTGCCACAAAGGACTGGGCTTACTGAGGGCAGAGGCTGAATGCCACTCAGGCCACCCTCCCCTCTGTAGGGCTTGGCACAAAGCCGGCTCCTCAGAGCCTCGGGCAGGATGGCTGCAGGGCTGTCCCAGGGGTGCCAGCCTTGGATGGCACTGGGTGCTCCTGGAGCAAGTGGATCTGTGGCTCCACTCACTGGGACCCAAAGGGCCTGTGGGAAAGTCAGCCTTTGCTCTTCCCCCAAAAAGCCGGCCTGGGGGCGGGGGTAGAATTGTGTTCCCTCACTTAACTGTGGAAAAGTCCAGACACACAGGAAAGTTAAAGTGCGTGTGCAGTAGTCACCCACACACCCACCGCACCTCAACTCTCTGGTTTACACCTTACTGTTCTCGCTTCACCTGTCCATCTGTCCATCGCTCCACTCATCACTTCTATATCAGTTTTATTTTATTTTTTTATGCAGGCATCAGATTGCTTGAGCTCTGAGGCTAACGAATTGTAGATGAGTTTCTCTGTTTGAGGTTTTAATAGGGAGGGGCCCCTGTAAAAATGCAGTTGGGCTTCTCGATGTGACTCCCTCTTGACATGTGTGCACGAGGGTGGGAGGGTGGTCTCCTCAGAACAAGGACCCTGCTTCCTCACCTCTCATCCGCCTCCAAGAGTTAACACTGCATTTCCTCAAGCCCAAAAATAAATAAAAAATTAAACAACAGCAGGTTTCTTTTTTCCTTTTATAACAGCATTAATCTTTCCACTCACCCATCCATCCATTCACCCACCCATTCATCCATCCACCCATCCTTCCATCCCTCCTGCATCTACCCACCCACCTACCTACCTATTAACCATCTACCCATTCACCCATCCATTCATCCATCATCCATCCATCCATCCATTCACCACCCATCCACCCATCCTTCCATCTATCCATCCATCCACCCACTCACCCACCCATTTATCCATCCACCCATCCATCCATCCATCACCCATCCATCCATTCACCCACCCATCCACCCATCCACCTATCCTTCCATCTACCCACCCACCCACCCATTCATCCATCATCCACCCATCCATCCATCCATCCATCCACCTACCAGCCATTTATCCATCCATCCATCCATCCACCCACCCACCCATTTATCCATCCACCCATCCATTCATCCATTATCCATCTGTCCATCACCTATCATCTATCCTTTCACCCATGCAAAAGGCATTTACCCAGAGCATCATTAGTTACCCTATGTCCCTCATTTAATTCCCAAGACAACTCTCCCAGACAGGTACTATTATTATCTTCTTTGGCTGTGTGAAGAAACTGAGGCACCAAGCTCCCATAGGCAGCACTAGGACTTGACTGCAGACCCAGGGAGCTGTCCACACCAGTGCTTAGGGCTGTTTGACGCCTTCCCTCATAGGGCCCTGGCATTTCCAGAGGCTCAAAATGGAAATGGGTAACACTGCCGTCACTGACAGAGCTGTGACCTCAGAAAGTGCCATCATGGCCCTCAAGTTTTAGGGAGCCCCCAAACCTGGAGTGTTCCTTCTGGGGAGCTGAGGTTTCACTTCACCCCCATCTGGAGTACAGGGAGGGTCAGCTTTGAGACTGGCTTTGGGGACTTTTCCTGGAAAGAGAGTGTCCCACCCACCAGAGTCTCGTGCAGTCAGGTCTGGGAACAAAACCGCATTTCCTGTGTTTACCAAAGCTGTTCTGTAGGATGAGTGGAGACCCAGGTCACTCAGCCCAGGCACATTCCGAAGGGACCAGCCACCCAGGAAGCAGTCAGGGTTAGGTGCTGGGTGGGGGTTGTGCAGGCATTAGCCCCGGGATGGCTGGGTGACCTTGAGGTGCACGTGCAGGTGGGTCCTGAGCCCCATCGCCCTGGCCTCTGGTGTAGTGAGTGAGGGTCCTCAGAGCGCAGCCTGACCCTCTGTGTGCCTGGGCAGGATGGACACAACTCCAGAGGCGGCCCCAGGACAAAGGCGGGGAGGAGGTGGGAGCCCACCTCAGTGGTCCCTCTGCTTGATGCCGGGCTTAGTGGAGCTGCTGCGTGGAAGCCCCCCTAATTCTCCGGGACCCCCAGCTGCTGGCCCTGTGTCTGCCGGGTTAGGGCTGATGGACCCGGCCTGAGGCAGCCCATATCCAACTTGATTTGGAACATCGGTAGCACCAGAAATGCGTGTTGACCCATAGATGACTCGGCCTGCCCCCGCCCTCGCCCCTCAGCTTCACGAGGGATGGGTGACAGTGGGGAACTGACTCCAGCCAGGTCCCAGGTGATGCTGTTGCTGTAAGTCTGGGGGGGCCAGACCTTGAAAAGCCCCCTCGGGTGTGTATCCATCTTTGCTAAAGGTGTGTGGGCACAGGGGCCCTCAGTCACTGTAACACAGCCAGTTCTGACGGGCACAGCCGCACAGAGCCCCGGCAGAGGACCTGGCCACGGCTCCCAGGCTTCACCTGGCTGATCTCCTGGCCGACACGGGTGTAGCAGCCGTGTGCCACGCCACGTGAGAAGCCGAGGCCCAGGGCAGCCAAGACCCGTAAGTCTTGCTTGCTGAGCACTACCCGCGGCTTCTCGTCCGTGCAGGGGGCCTGTACCCCATCTCAGAAGAGGTCGTGTGTGATGAGGTCACCGGTCCAAACGCTCAGCGTACAGCACACACGGGCGACTGGTGGCACCTGGCTGTTGGGCCAGCGGGCCATCTCCTTCCTGCCTGAAGCCTTGCTGGCCCTCCTTAGGAGTTCCTGGCTCCGTTTCTGTCATCATAAAAGATGATCTTTCCGTGAGCGAGCCTCTACTCATGGAGGCTCGTCAAGAAATTTCCCCAATCTCCCTCCCTCCCTCCACCTCCTTGAGGTCAAGTGGAAATGGCCGCCAAAGCAGGGCCCATGGACGCGTCAGGGCCGCCCAGTTGGCCCCGGCCCCTGCCCTGGGCCCCATGCCCCGGCCGCCTGATGGACGGGTGGGGCGCGGGTCCTGGCCACTGCCCAGGTGTCTGGGTGGGGAGGGGGTGTCTGCGGCCAGTGGGGGCGGGAAGCCCCAGGCAGGGGGAGAGAGAGGCACATGAATAATCCGCTGACCTTTCCTCCCCGTGTTTGGGCGAACCTAAGCCTGTTTACAATAAACCCCAGGGAGATTTTTCATCCTTCCAAATGGAACAAGGGTTATGTAAGCAGAGAGACCTGGAGCTCGGCAAACACCTGCTCCGGGGGGCCCCACAGAGGGAGACAGGGGGAAGAGGGGCCCTCTGCTGACTCATGACCAAGTTCAAGATGACACAGCCTCCATCAAGCAGGAGGCTGCTGGGAAGGGCAGAGGGTGCTTCTGGGGGGCATCAGATGGGCCCTACTCTTAGGCCACCCTCCTCCACAGCCCGCACAAGTCAGGAGGGCTCACAGTATTCTACCACTGCCCTCCACCGCCTCCAGGAGGCTGCCCATCTCTAGAGTTTATTTCAAACTGACCCTGGGTGTCCTCTGTCTTTAAACACGGGCCTGCATATTTCCTGGGAGTACAAAAGCCACTCACCCCTCCTAGGTTTTGTCTTTCTGCTTTATGCATCCTTGGAGACCTTCAGTGGCAACTTGACCCAGGTTGTTTATGTACAGACTCTGGTCTTTCATCTTGGGGTTTAGATAGGTGTATTGTGCTAAGTAAGATAAGCTGGACTGGGAGTGTGAGGTTAACAACTGACACTTTGGAGGGTCTGCAGGACTCCTTATAGGAGCTCTAGGCTGGTCGGCGCCCTGTACCCATTCACAATTTGGGCAAGTCCAGGTCAACCCCACTTGGGGTGATATCTCCCCACAATTTCCCAAATAAAGACCTAGACTTGCCAGTCCAGAGTGATCTTGACCTCCAGCTCAGACCACACCATGTCACAGGAGAGGAAGGAAGGCATCTATAGTGCCCCAGATGTCCCCCTCTGGTTTTCAGACTCTCTGGCAGGCAGTGGCGGGTGGCGTTTTCCAAGATGGCAGCGAGGAGATCTCCCCACCCTGCACAGGTGGGGGGTCTGTGCTCTCCCCATTTGTGTCTCAGTGGCCCCGCGCCCGCAGCAGAGGTGGAGCCGTCTGACTGCCCCGAGGGGGCCTGGAGAGGGGACAGTGGTCCTGTGTGGTCCTGCCGGGACAGTCCTTCTGGGAACCTGGCCACCGTGACGTGGGGAGACGGAGAGGCCCACATCGAGAGGTTGACGTGGAGGGAACCGAGGCTGCGGATTCCCAGCTGACAGCCAGTACCTCCGCCAGCACAGGGCCATCTTGGAGGAGGGCCTCCAGCAGCACCAGTCAGGCCGCCAGGGATGCTGGAGCCAGGTCTGGAGCCCTGGGTGTCCGGCTCCAGAGCCAGTAGCTTCTCCCACTGACAGCCACTCCTGTGGGTTACAAACTCTCCTACCCCTCAGGCCCTCTTCGGCGTGACCCCCACTGCCTTTCCCAGGCTCCTCCAAGGCACCCACCACTTATCCAACCATCCAGCCATGTGCCCGGTGATCTGCCGGCCACAGACCCCTCCCAGGTTTCCCGCCACCATTGCACCACTGTGTCCTGGGTCTGGAATGTCCTCCACTGTAGAAAACTGCCCACACATGTACCAGGCCAGCTGGGCTTCAGAGCTCCTGGTGTGTGAAGAGGGCAGCTGCTCCCAGAGATCTGGACTCGCAGAAGGGCCCAGCCATGACATGGGGTGGGGGACACGCCTGACTGTAACCTGCCGAGGGTCCAAGGACCATCACCCGCTCTGAATTCCTGTCCAGCCCGGCCTGTGGCTGTCTCAGGAGCCCTGTGTCCTCTACTATTCCTGCCGCGGACTGTGGCTTCCTGCGAGCTCAGGGCGAGTGTCCTGCACATCCGTGCACTCAGCCCTGAAAGGACCAAATGCACTAGGTCACTGCACGTTGCCCGGGTGGTGGGGCCGCTTGCCTCACCGGTCCACCCTGCTCACCCCAACACCAGCTCTCCCTTTGTTCATCTGATAGGCCCACCTGCCCCCCGCCAACTTTCTCTGGGTCCCACAGCCATTGACGGGCCCACCAGCAACTGGGCAGAGCCTGGTCCCCTGACCCCAACTCACGGTTTTCTGTTGCACGCCACTCCCACAGTGTCCTGTTGGGCTTTCACAGTCACCCCAGTAATGAATCCTGTCTTCATCTTAAAGACCTGGGATCCCCAGCCCAGAGAAACTGAGTCACGGGCAGAGGCCACACGCTTCAGAAGCAAGGCCTGAACTCGGCCTGTCCACTGACCCATCACCTCTCTCCCCATCACCCCACTTCGCAGCAGTGCCACCTGCTGCCCCCGCTCCTGCAGCTTGCTGGCCTGGCTTGTAGCAGCGCTACAGGCCCTTTGCCCGGCTCCCTGGCACTGTTCCTGAGGGTGGTGAGTCACCCAGCTCCAGGGCAGCCTTGACTCACTAGCCACTGCAGCCCTCCAGCTGGAGCGTTCTCCTCATGCCTGAGCCCATTTCAACATGATGGGAAAAATGGCTCAGAGTGAGTTGTCCTGGCGTTGCTGTTCCCTCTGCTGGCATCCCAGAGGCCCCATGTGCCTCCTCTGTGCCTGGCGGACTCCCAGGTACCTTAAGGCATTTGGCTCAGATGCCCCTTCCCCCAGGAAGCCCTCCTGGCTTCCTACCCCCTCCGCTCCAGATTTGCACACCCTCATCAGGGCCTTTCCCCAGTGTCCTTATTGCTTGTTGCTGCCCTGCAGGACCACTCTACAGGCCTCACAGGACTCCCCCACCTGGCCCTACTGCACCAAAGCTCAGAGAGTTTGGGACGTTTGCCCAGCATCACACAGCTGGGAAGTGGCAGAGCCCAGCACACTCAGACAGATTGGAGCCCAGTGCTCTGCCTGCGGGCAGTGCAGCCTAGTGGCCAGCGAGGTGAGGAGGGCTGGGAGGCTGCCCCTGCCCCTGGTGTGGGGCCTTGGGCAGGTAACTACACTTGTGACATCGTCTTCAAGGCGCCTCTGGACTCTGAGTGACCACATCCCAGGCTCGGACACGAGGACAAGGCTGGCCAGCCAAGGAAGGCTGCCTGCTTATGCCTCCCCCCACCCTTCAACTTTGCTTCGTTGCCTCTGCTCTCTGCTTCAGCCTGGACCTGACCCCTGACCTCAGGGTCACCCCATAAGGACACTCAGCAGGCAGTGCTGAGTGAGGTGTCTGCACCTGTACAGTAGGCCACTCGTGGTGGTCATTCTTTCGCTGTCTGTCCATGCCCTTCCCTGACCGACCAGGGCCTGCTTACCTACCATCCCCTACACACAGGACTGACCTTCCTGCATGCTGCCGCAGGCCCCAGGTGGCGATTGTTCTAATCAAAGGGGGACCTTTGCGGCCACGTGCCCACTGCTGGTTTCCCTGGTAACTAAGGAGCCCACCTGAGGTCACTTCCCCTGTAACTGGTAACCTGCCCTTTCCCGGGAGCGAAGCCTGCCGCCATGTCCTGCCCGCCGTCCGCCGCACACAATGGGGCGTCTCTCCAGGACCCTGCTTCAGACGTGTAAGCTCCCCCACCCATTAAACCCAGATGTCTCTGTTGTTGCCTCTGGCTCTTTCTTCTGTCTTGTAGCTGCACAGATGGGGCTTGCAGGCCTGTAGTGTGCAGTCCCACAGTTGGCAAAGCAGCCAGGAGACCAAGGAAACTACCATGAGTACCAAGATGTCGGGAAACAACAGGACGGGGGATGGAAAGTTGTGGGGGGCATCTACTAACACGTGGACACTGACTCATTGCCGGGGGAGTCCCGCTTGGCTGTCCGCTGACAGACGGGCCCCATGATGACTAGTGGAGGGCTGCCAACGTGTCTGGAGATCAGTGGCCTCTAAGGTGTCTGCTGGAATGTCAGAAGTGAGTCTTCTGTAGTTGGCTATGAAGGCTGAGTAGAAGGAATTGGTATTTCTCTTATGCCTTTGAGATGTAAATGGTCTCCCTGGGCTTGCTGGGACTTTGTGATCTCTAAGAGTAAAGGACAAAAACACTTTTAGGTAAACTCTATGAAAACATTTATGTTTTGCGAATGTCTATCTAAAATAGTCTCTCTAGACTTTGGTGACATAAAACTAAGTTAAATGAAGAGAATTCATTGACTACCTGGGTCATTTAAAATAGGAGAAAATACTGGGACGTTAATGGCTGGACAGGTCTTAAGTTTACCTACCCTGGCCTTCTAAGGAGAGGAAGACTAAAGCATAAGTTTTCCAATCAGGAAATGCATGATTATGTACTTCTTGGTTTTTGCCAGAGATTAAGGTTTCAAGGGTTAAGATTATATTCAGTTGTAATTCTTATAGACAAGTCTATCGATTACATTGGGTTCAAGCATTTGTGCCTTTTTAAGTCTTGTCATTTTTAGACTGCTGGACTCTGATGCTTTGGCAAAAGTGCTTCATTTTCAAGAATATTAATAGCAAGGACCTGTTGACAATAACAGGTCTCTGATAACTTTCAGGTTATATTGCTGAACTGGGTAAGAACTTCAAGAATGCTAATGGAAGAGTTGATGGCATCATAAAAAGTTTACAAAAAGATTGGTTACTGAACGAACTGGTGAAAACGGTGATATTTTTTACGGGTTTTTGTCTGCGATGTTTCCAGTGTGTTTTGGCTTTTTCGGCTGCATCTGGTCTTCGTTGCGGCACGTGGGGTCCTCGATGCATCATGTGGGGTCTGTTTGCAGTGCACGGGCTCTCTGGTCGTGTCGCACAGGTTCTGGAGGGGCAGGTTCAGTAGTGGCTGCATTTAGGCTGAGCTGCTCAGTGGCACATGGGACCTTAGTTCCCTGCCCAGGGATCTTACCCGTTGCCCCCTGCATTGCACGGTGCATTCTTCACCACTGGACCACTGGGGAAGTCTCTGTTACTGGCTTCTATCTGTGTTTTTCAGGTAGAGGGAAGCCCTTCCCCTCAAGTTGGTCATGATTTACAGGAATTTGGTAAACTATACCTGTGGGTAGGATTAAAAGTTTTTTCTTTTCTCTCTGCTTGGTCTCTCAGGAAAATGGGGACCGCTGGGTTCCGAGCAGCCTTATCAGCTGAATGGGAAAGTCTATCTCCTGGCATGTGCAGGAACCTCAGTATTTGGGGGACGGAGGGATCCACTGAGGTGGAACCGGATGGCAGGGCTTGGGCGTGACTTTCCTTAAGAAGCCTGTTGGGAATTCGGTCTGAACTCCTCCTGGGGAGTTAGTTCTACCTCAGCCAGTCTGGAGAAGCCTATGTGACTGACCTGACTTGTTTTGCAGACAAAGTAGTCTTGAGTTGACTGTGTTTGGTGGTGAGAGGGTAATTTTAGAGAGAACAATACTGTGTTTCAGTGGATGCTAAACTCTAGTTTTGTTAATTGTGGTCTGTATTTCTGAAAGGTAATGTGTTAGCCACACTGTCGCCCTGATGTTCTGGATGGAAAGATAACCATCTAGTGAAATTTTCACAGAGTGTAACCTCTCATGAAGTGTGACACTGCTTGCTTTAGGTCTGCAGGTAAAAGAACACATCCAGTGTGTGTGTGTGTGTGTGTGTGTGTGTGTGAGTGAGACAGTTGGGTATAAGGGATAAAATGTAGAGCCTCTAAAGTGTTTCCCCATTAGCATACCCCTGAGATCTGACGTGTTTCCCCTCTCTATGAATGACTAGGCGAATGGAAAGGAGGCCTGGCCCCTAGGGACAGGATCTGAAGCTGGTTAAGGAGCCAGCACCCCAGCACCACAGGACAAATGTTTGGATCACCCGTGCTTTCTACTGAAGGACTTGCAATCAAAAGGGGAAATGATGGAAGAACCTGCAGGTATTGAGTATGGGGAAGTCCTTCTGGCTTATCAGTGGTTGAACGTAAACGTCACCGACCAGAGCAGCCTGTTCTGTAGCCTTTAGAGAAGCTTTATACACCTGCCATGGCCGTTGAGTGAAGGGATGGAGCGGCTGAGGTCCAGGTGTCCAAGGTGGCCGTCATATGCGTGATTTTGGACATGCTCTTGTGTTACTGAAAACCTGAGTTTTCTGAAGTGTATTGCAGACCAGGAGAAAACCACTGGGGGGTGTGGTCTTATCTCTGAACGTGGTCACTGTGTGTAATTTGCTCAGTTGTCACCATCGCACCTGTGCCAGACCTGTCAGTTGTCTTACGTTTCATCCCTAGTCTGAGGTCTGAGGGAGGAACTCCACTGGAGGCCGAGCAGCCTCGCTGGGGGTTGAGTCTAGTTGCTGGGGCCACAGCAAAGTGCCATGGTGGTCCTCCTCTGGTTGGTTAGTTAGTTCAGTCACTCAGTTGTATCCGAATCTTTTAGACCCCGTGGACTGCAGCCCGCTTCCCTGTCTATCACCAGCTTCTGGAGTTTACTCAAACTCATGTCCATTGAGTCGGTGATGCCATCCAACCATCTTATCCTCTGTCATCCCCTTCTCCTCCTGCCCCCAATCCCTCCCAGCATGAGGGTCTTTTCCAATGAGTCAGTTCTTCACATCAGGTGGCCAAAGTATCAGAGTTTCAGCTTCAGCATCAGTCCTTCCAATGAATATTCAGGACTGATTTCCTCCATGAAAAATTGACCTGGCCTCCATGCCTCTGGGAGGATGACTGACCACAGCGGGAGAGACTTCCCGCCTTCCTGTCCCGCATGCTAATGCGCCATAAGGACCCACCAGTCAGTGTTAGTGTGTGGCTGGCTGGCCATGAGCCCCCCGGGCCGGGCTGTGTGGGTAGAACAGGCTGGCTTCTGGATGCACAAGTCCAGGGATTGGAGTCAACTGTTTGGAAAGACCTGATGGGTCCCCTCCTCATGGTACCCAACATAACGTGGGGGGCACACCTGTAACTGTGCTGACTCCTGACTCGGCCCCCAGAATGTCCCCTTTAGAGCCAGGCCCTCCCCTGCCCCTGGGAACAGCTCTGGGTTTATGAAACCCCAGGATGGTGTGACCATCCGTGTGTCTGGACAGGGCGCTGCTGCTATTGAACCCCTTTCTGTCGACCTGGTAAGTTCACCCTCATCCTGGCTCATGACTGTTGTGAGCAGACCAGGGCTCTTACTCTTGATGCTCGTTGGCAGCTGATGTCCGTGCTGTAAGTGTGGTGTCTGGGTGCACAGCCCGCTGCACATAGGACCCCAGTGATATGGCGGAGAAGGGGGGACCAAGACTGGAAGGGTCCTGCACAGTTTGCACTGGTGGGGTGTGTGGTCAGGACATTCAAGGCGGCCGCTCTCTTGTTCCCTGTCCATCCCTTGCCGCACCAGTGCCGGCTTCAGATTCCCCTACACACAGGCCTGACCTTCCCGCCTACTCACCCAGGCCCTACCCCCCTGGCGATTGTTCTAACCAAAGGGGCCGTGAGGGGCGTGCCCCTCTGCTGGTCTCCCTGGTAACTAGTGAGCCCACCTGATGTCAGTTCACCTATAACTGGTAACCTCCCCTTCCCCGGGGAAAGAGGTCTGCCACCTTGTCCGACCCACTGTCTGCCCCACCTAGTGGGGCATCACTCTAGGAGCCAACATTAGACCGCGTTAAGCTCCCTGACTCATTAAACCACTGTTGTTTCTGTCGCTGGCTTCGGGCTCTTTCTTGGGTTTTGAAGCTGGACAAGTACAGAGCTTGTGGGCCTGTGGAGGGCAGCCCAGCAGCCCCTGAGGAAGTGTAAGCCCCTGCCACCCTCCCCCTTGCCGACAACCACCCCTCTCCCCAGCTACAGGACTCAGTCCTGCTCACAGAGGTGCAGGCAACAGGGGGGTATGAGTGTTTATGCTTTCCGGCACCTGAAGGTAAATTTTGTCATGGTCACGCACATCTATGCTACATGTTCACAGTGGAAAAGTTAGAAAAACCCAGAGAAGCAAGAAGAGATTGTGGGTAATCCTCCACCTAGGTATTTTGAATATTTGTGTCTTTCCTTCCTGCGTTTGATGTGGCTTCAAGAACACGCTTTGTTGCATCCGTTTTCTTTAGACCTTACATATATCATCTCCCTTTATCCTTAAACAGTTCTATCAGGTTTGCATTATTATAAGCCCCATTTTATTGAACTGAGGTGAAGTAACTAGGTGAGTTATAAAGATCTAAATGCAAGAGCATTGATATAAACTCAGCTAAACGATTCACTGCAGACTGTATTCTTGCCTACATAGACACCTCCCCACAACACACACAAGCAAACCGACAAAGAGATGAAGCTGAAGGCAGCTTTGGATTTTTTTAATGTAATAATAGAGCAGGAATGTGTTTCTATTTCACTAAATAGGATCCCCCTGCATTTTTGGCCCCTGTCTCCCTAGTCAGTCCGTTAGTGTTGAATGTCTAGATAAACATTACGGCGTTGAACATCTTAGAGTTAAATCTCTTTGCACACATCCTTAATTATTTCCTTTCTATAAATCCCTAACAGCGGGGAATTCAAGTCACTGTTTATTCATACTTGCAATTTTGGTAGTTATTGCTAAATCGCCTTCCAGAAAAGCCGAATACATTTACACTTCCAAGAGCTGTATCTGAGCAGGATCAACAAGGGTTTGAAAAATCTTTCTTCACTAGGGTTCTGGTGTCTTAGAGGCTTTTCTGGCCATTAGCACCCCAACCATGTTCCAAGGAGGAATATTCCAATTACCTGGGAAACCGGGCCAGCCCTCTGTGACGCCTGGGAAGGAAGGAAGGAGGGAGGGGACAAACGACATCCTGTACAGACTGCTTGAAAAAGGCTGTTCCTGGGGTGAGGGCATTTTGTCTTCCACCTTACTCCTGGATCGGGAAGATGCCCTGGAGGAGGGCATGGCAACCCACTCCAGTATTCTTGCCTGGAGAATCCCATGGACAGAGGAGCCTAGCGGGCTTACAGTCCATGGGGTCGCAAAGAGTCAGACATGACTGAGCGACTAAACTACCACTCCTGCGTGAGGCTAGTCTTTTTAGGGAAGGAGAGAGTTTACCTACTGCTGGGAGCACCCCAGAGCACCACAAAGCCTGTGTTCAGGTTTGAAAGAAGACTCCAGGAGGAGGGTTGAAACTACTGGGCATGAACTCAGGGACTGTCCCCACTTCGTGCAGGGCAGGTGAAGGGGGTTGAGTAGGAGTCCCCGCTGGTTGGCCATGACCTGGGGGTGCTGCAGGTCCCAGCCACACCTCCATGGGCTTTTCACATGTGGACCCCCAGAGCTTCCTGCTGACTTGGGCGCCAAAGCAAAGGGCCCGCAGTTCCCAGGGATAAGCGAGAGGAAGACAGGCTGGTGCAGGGCAAAGACCCCAGGCTCCGGGCTGGGACAGACCTGGGCTGAGATCCAGTCTCTGTGTCAGGCCAGCCCCCAGGGCTCCTGGCGAGGGTCTCACTTCTTGGCTTCCCCTGGGGCAGCATGGCTCCTGGGTTGCACGGCTGTGAAGACCACAGATGGTTGACCTCCGGAGCCTGGTGCCCGGACCGCAGATGCTCGTAAATGGGACCTGTGCTAACTTTTACCTGAAATTGAGAAGTGAATGAATGTGATCCCAAACTAGAGGCTCCCCTGCCCCACCCCTGCCATTGCAGCAGCTGAAATATTGGCTACAAGTGAGGTTAATAAGCTCAGTGAAGGCTTTTCATTACTCCATTGTTTAGAATCTTTCAGCAATCTCCCTGAACTCCGCATTTTACAAATGAGAAAATAGAGGGTCTGAGAGTTCTAAACAGGGGTCAACTGAAACCCACACTCTTTCTGGGGAGTGAAAGTGTTAATCACTCAGCTGTGTCCGACTCTTTGTGACCCCATGAACAGCAGACCGCCAGGTTCTTCTTCCGTGGGTTCTCCAGGCAAGAATACTGGAGTGGATAGCCATTTCCTACTCCAGGGGATCGTCCCAACCCAGGGATCAAAACCAGGCCTTCTGCATTGCCAGCAGATTCTTTACTGACTGAGCCACCAGAGAAGCCTTTCTGGGGAGAACACCCCCCAGAAAAACCCACGTAAGAAAATGGCAATTCATTTTCCAATGATTGTGGCAGTGGGGGCCACACGCAGTCCATGACTGGGGAGCCAAGGGTGGGGGCAGGGAGGCAGGCTGGGAGAGGGTCCACGGGGTCAGCCCCCCAGACATGCATCACAGGGCGGTCTCAGCTCTACTGGGAGAGCCCGACAGCTGCAGAGCTGAACCCCCACCCAAGAGAAGCTGTATCTGTGGAGGTGTTTCTGCCAGGCTGTCTCAGGTCGGGTGAAACTAGGAAATGGTTATTAATGCTTGAAATTTCATAAATTTTTCCCCAATTAGAAAGGAGGTCCTGAAAAGCTGTGTCTGCTTCCCATAATTGGCAAGTGTTCCCCAGATGGCTGTTCAGCCACCTTGAAAATCAATGTTTTCATGACCCTTGACCCCTCTCGCGCTGACGAGTGTCTCCTGCAGGTTGGTCCCAGGATGAAGACAATAAAAGCAAATATATAACAGCAAAGGCCTGAGGTTAATGTCTTTAACAAGATAATGTTACTTAAGGGAACTGTAACGCAAATCATTCCAAAATTCCATGTATTTGCTGCAGCTCCGACTGTATTCTGAAACCACATGTATGTGCTGCCGGCGTGTCTGGCCATGCGCGGGCTCCACGTGTATGCTGCTTACTTTGATCACATCTCATGCTGTTGGTTTAATACCCTAATCATTTAAAACCCCTAAAAGCTACGGAAGGTGGTTTGGGGCGACTGTCGAGGTTTTGCTCCTCGGGTCTCGTGTTTTCTGGGTTAGTGGTTGTCCCACCGCCAAGTGAGACTGACGCCCCCTGGGGACCCTCTGCTCCAGGCCTGTGAGGGTGTTGTTCCCTCACTCAGTCATGTCTCTTTGCGACCCCATGGACGGCAGCACGCCAGTCTCCTCTGTCCTTCGCTGTCTCCTGGAGTTTGCTCAAAATCATGTCCATTGAGTCAATGATGCCATCTGACTCTCTCAACCTCCATCATCCTCTTCTCCTCTTGTCCTCAATCTTTCCCAGCATCAAGGTCATTTTCCAATGAATCAAATTTTTGCATCAAGTGGCCAAAGTACTAGAGCTTCAGCATCAGTCCTTCCAACAAATACTCCTGTTTGATTTCCTTTAGAATTGACTGGTTTGATCTCTTTGCTCACTCTCAGTGAGGGTGACAACTGAAAAACTCCGCTCGGCAAATAGGTGTTTTGATTTCCTGATGCCAAACTCCTAGCCCCCTGGAAATGTTCAGATTTAACCTGGATTTGGGCGTCGGGTGAACGGGTTTGCACCCTGGTAGGCAGATTCGCCTTATCACTGATATGACGTTCCACGCTGTTGTACATCCTCCGCTCGAATCATGGTCCTCAGAGAGTAACCTCAAGCACAAGGGTCTGGGACCAGGAGCATCACCTGAGGTTTCCCTCACGTCTGTGTCATCGTCCAAGGTGGGCCACGTCCTGGGGCTGGGAGGGCAGATTCAAACCCTGACGGCATGGTGCATGCTTACCAGGGTGGCTGGAACTGAAGTCTGGGCACTGGAACTGCAGCACGTGTTGGCCAAGTGGGAAGGGGTGGGCAGTCCCACTGCAGGGGCACTGGTGCCCCCGTGGAGAGGGCGCTCGGGTTGAGGGGTTCCCGCCAGAGCCTCACTGGAGCTGGGACTTGGAGGTGCTGGCCAGAGACAAGATGAGAGGGGATGTCCCAGGGTGGGGGTAGCCTCAACGAGGCCCAGGAGACAATCTGGCCTCGATCCCCACCACTCAGGGACCTTTCAGAAACCCACCTTTTCAGAAGCCCTCCAGGACACATGGTTGGCATCCCAGCTCATCCCTTGCCCCCAAGTCCTGCCTCTGAGCCTGTCTCTGCTTTCCAGGCGGGAAAGACCAGCTCCCTCCCCGCTGCCTCCCTCTAGGCTTCAAGGGAGGAGAAAGGCATTGGGTGGGGAGCAGACGGAACGGGCAGGGCATCCGTAGAGCCTTCTGCAACCTCCCAGTGCGGTTCCGTATCCGTATCCTCATCTCCACTAGCCCAGGCCCGAGAAGGCGAGCCGAGTCCAGCCCCAAGCAGGCTGTGTGTAGACGTCAGGCTATTTCAGGTTTCCTTTTTGGACTCTCAGGAATTTTCTCAAGTATACACACATTGCCTCTGTAGTCAGGACAGTAGTTTTTAAATTGAAGTATAGTTGCTTTACAATGTTGTGTTAATTTCTACCGTATAGCAAGGTGACCCAGTTATACACACATATACCTTCTTTTTAAAAATTCTTTCCATCATGGTTCATCCCAGGAGATTGGAGATAGTTCCCTGTGCTAGACAGTAGGACCTTGCAGTTTATCCATCCTGTGTATATAATAGTTTGCATCTGTTAATCTCAAACTTCCAGTTCGTCTTCCTCCTCTTTCCCTCTCACTTGGCAACCTCAAGTCTGTTCTCTATGGCTGAGTCTGTTCCTGTTCTGTAGATAGGTTCAGCTGTGCCACATTTTAGATTCCACATATAAGTGATATTATGTGATGTTTGCCTTTCTCTTTCTGACTTACTTCACTTCACGTGATAATCTCTGGTTGCATCCGTGTTGCTGCAAATGGCATTATTTTGTTCTTTTTTATGGCTGAGTAATATCCCATTGTATATATGTATCACATTTTCTTTACCCATTCATCTGTTGATGGACATTTAGGTTGCTTCTAAGTCTTGGCTACTGTAAACAGTGCTGCAATGAACATAGGGGTGCACATATCTTTTTGAATTACAGATTTGTCTGGATATAGGCCCAGGAATGGGATTGCCTAATCATATGGTAGTTGACTTTTTAGTTTTTAAAGGAACCTCCATACTGTTATCCATAGTGGCTGCACCAACTTACATTCCCATTAACAATGTAGGAGGACTCCCTTTTCTCCACACCTTTTCCAGCGTTTGTTATTTGTAGACTTTTTAATCATGGCCATTCTGACTGGTGGGAGGTGGTACCTTACTGTAGTTTTGATTTACATTTCTCTAGTAATTAGCCATGTTGAGCACCTTTTCATTTGCCTATTGGTCGCCTGTATGTCTTCTTTGGAGAAATGTCTATTTAGGTCTTCTGCCCACTTTTCGATTGCATCATTTTTTGTTGTTGAGTTGTATGAGCTGTTTGTCTATTTTGGATATTAAGCCCTTGGTCGCATCATTTGCAAATATTTTCTCCCATTCTGTGGGTTGTCTTCTTTACTTTTTTAATGGTTTCCTTTGCTGTGTGAAAGAGAAGAATGAAAAAGCTGGCTTAAAAGTCAACATTCAGAAAACTAAGGTCATGGCATCCATTCCAATCACTTCATGGCAAATAGATGGGGAAACAATGGAAACAGTGACAGATTTTATTTTGGGGGGCTCCAAAATCACTGCAGATGGTGACTGCAGCCATGAAATTAAAAGACGCTTGCTCCTTGGAAGAAAAGCTATGACCAATATGGACAGCATACTAAAAAGTAGAGATATTACTTTGCCAACAAAGATCTGTCTAGTCAAAGTTATGGTTTTCCCAGTAGTCATGTGTGGATGTGAGACTTGGATTATAAAGAAAGCTGAGTGCCAAAGAATTGATGCTTTTGAACTGTGGTGTTGGAGAAGACTCTTCAGAGTCCCTTGGACTGCAAGGAGATCCAACCAGTCCATCCTAATGGAAACCAGTCCTGAGTATTCATTGGGAGGACTGATGCTGAAGCTGAAACTCCAATACTTTGGCCACCTGATGCGAAGAACTGACTCATTGGAAAAGACCCTGATGCTGCGAAAGATTGAAGGCAGGAGGAGAAGGGGACCACAGAGGATGAGAATGTTGGATGGCATCACTGACTTGATGGACATGAGTTTAAGCAAGCTTTGGGAGTTGGTGATGGACAGGGAAGTCTAGCGTGCTGTAGTCCATGGGGTTGCACAGAGTCAGACACGTCTGAGTGACTGAACTGAACTTGCTGTGCAAAAGCATGTAAGTTTGATTGGTCCTATTTGTTTATTTTGTTTTTTATTTCTATTTTCTTGGGAGACTGAACTGAAAAAACATTGGTCCAGTTTATCAGGATATCTTTTTAAGAGCAGGAGAGGCCTGTCCTGTGGTGCTCATGAGCCTGACTTTACTTTCTGGAACCTGTGGGGAGAATCTCCGGCTTGCCCTGTTCAGTCGTTAATCGGCTGGTGCCCACAACTCAGTATGGGCACCCATCAAGATGGTTTTCCCATCTTTAAGGTGATGAGGTCTTGATTTTGAAGATCCTATCTGCATTCTAATCTTCTTTTCAGGTACTTAGTTCTCAACACATCTCAACGTCTCTAAGGCACTGGAGGTTTCAGAATAATAGAAACATTACTGTCTAAAAGTGTGAACTACCTTCAAAATCCCTAGGCAGACCCAAGGCACCCCCTGCCAGCCCGCCTCCCCTTCTCTGAGGCCAGCCAGCTCTCCTCCTCCCACAAGCAGAGTATTTTTAGAGTATTTTCAACCACTTTTCATTGAACCTTAGTTTTTTTCCCTCCCCCGCACCCACCAAGTACCTGAGGTGTAGAAATGAATTTATAACAGGAAGCCTTTGATTTTAGAGCCTTTATGTTTTTGAAGTCTTCCAAAGCCGGGCTGTAAAACAACAGGCTCCGTTTAAAGGAATGTCACATTCTCCACGCGGGGGCTGGCACCGCGCTTTCCTCGAGGTGGGAGGGGCACGTCCTTGTGCCGAGAGCAAGGAAGCACCCGCCCCGCCGAGGAAGTGGGGGTCTGGGGTGAAGGCACCTCACCGCGGGTGGCCGTGCACATCCCTGCTTCCGGACTGGAGGGGCCTCTGGGGAGGGGTCCGTCCTCAGCCTGTGGGTGATGCTCAAGGCCACCTCGACAGTGACGTCCCTGTGCAGGTTTGGGAGCTGTCTCTCTGTGCTCGCTCCACCTTCCCCAAACCCCGCTGACCATGAGATGCACACAGTTTAGTAGCTGCCTTTACCGCAGAGGAGGGCAGGAAGGCATTGTGTTGCATGCAGGTGTTGATCCAAAGAGGGCTTCCAGTTTCTAAAATGCTAAAATGGGATCACTATGCAGCTTAGACCTGCGGGACTAAGATACACAAGGGCTGGCCCCTCAAAGGGTTTCTGATCTGCCCGGAGGGCTGCCCAGTCCCTCCAGCCCAGACTCCCAGTCTCCCATCCTCCTGTGAGAGTTCTGATTCCAAACAGGAGATCCCCTCTGCCCCACAGTGCACGGCCCCGGGAGCCTCACTCGTCCTCGCTGTTAACACTGCCGTGTGCCCACAGTTTTCCTGTTTTACATGTGAGGAGCCTGAGGCTCAGGGCAGCTGGGGCATGCACAGGGTTGCTATGGCAATGCTAGAATCTCTAACCCTGGTGCTGCCCGCCCTCCCATGCACTCTCACATGCTTGTCTCATTTTTCCTCCCATCCTGGGTGGAAAAGAGGATCCTTTGGACTCGACTAGGGCAGAGTGGAGTAGTTGGGACAGAGACAGTGTATATTTTGTGCAAGAGGAAACAGCTTCAGAGAGGTTGAACGACTTGTCCAGGGCTCCACAGTACGTGGGGGAAGCTGGGCCCCTGTCTAGGTCAGGGGTCAGCAGACAATGACCCAGCACCTGCCTTTGTAAGTGGAGTTTTACGGGAACACAGCCGTGCTCACTCACTGGCCCATTGTCTGTGGCTCCTCTGTGGCTAAACGTCAGAGCTGAGCATTAGTGATATTGACCATGCTCCCACCAGAGCAAAAACGTTACTGTCTGGCCCTTTACGGAGAAAGCTTGCTGATCTCTGGTGGAGACCAATACAGTTCAAGATAGTGTTTGCAGCAGAACCAGAGCGGGGGCCCTAAGTGTGGCAGGATGGTCACTTGTTAGTCTGGATTAAATATCAGATGGAATCTACTGCCTGCATTCGAGGTCTGCATATGGGGGGAGCTTGTGAAGTTGTTCAGAGGCAGGCAGAGTGCTCTTGGCCCATGGACCCCCAGCTTCCCACAGAACCTGCACACTTTCTCCCACCCCCCGGCCAGGGGCTCAGACAGACCCTCCGCTGGGCCTGCCTCCACCCCGCCCCTTGTCATGCTTACGGCTGCTCACACCTGTCAGGTCGCAGCCTCTGCTCCTCTGTAAGCCTTCACGGCTTCACCGGATGCCCTCTTTCTAGGCTTCTAGCCGTCAGCACCAGCTGTGCCACGTGTCTGCTTCCTGCTCTGCCCTGTGCTCTGTGGCCTCCTCCACGGACGCTGCGCTCCCATCCCACGTGTGACCGTGACACGCTGCCCATCACAGGGGGATCGACTGCCCACCCCTCGACTCAGCAGGTGTGACTGACGTCTTACCCACCGGAGGATGCAGAGGTCATAAAGGCGAGGCCCCTACCCTGCTGCTCTTGAAGGTTTTGGCAGCCACGCTGCAAGGGACCCCAAACTCCACGTCGGGGAGACCACACGAGAGGACTTGAGGCCTCACGAAGAGAGGACCCCCACCATCTGTCTGCAGCACCACCTTCTGCCTGAGACCCTGACCACAGAGTCCCTGGGAGACACTCATGGTTTGAACCGCATCCTCTGGAGAAAGACATGTTGGGGTCCTAACCCCCCAGGACCTCAGAAAGTGACCTTATTCAGCGATAGGGCTTTCACAGACACTGTCAAGCTACAATGAGGTTGTTAGGGAGGGATCGAATCCAACATGACTGGTATTCCTGGAACACAGAGACACGGGGAAATACCAGGTGAAGATGAAGGCAGAGATCCAGGTGATGCTTCTGCAAGCCAAAGGCCACCAAAGTGGCCAGCAGCCACCAAAAGGGAGCAGGTTATTTCCCAGAACCCTCAGGACGAACCAGCCCTGGGACACCCTGAACTCAGGCTTCTTGGCCTCCAGAACTTGAGACTATACCTCTCTGTTTTCTGAGTCACCTGGTGTGTGTGGTCCTTTGTTCCGATAGCACTAGAAAGGAATACAGGATATAATAAAATGGTTGCTGTTTTCAGTTGTTTCAGCCAAAATTCATTTTGGGCCTGGTTTGTTACACAGTACTACCCAGCTGGAATATTCTCCCACCAAAGTGGAATCTGCTTGAAGGCAGGGCTCCCTGGCATGTGGTATATGCTTATTAAATGAGCGCTAGTCGGATGATCGGCCACCATTGCCCTCAAATGAGCCCCTGGGCAGCCCCGCTGCCCCAGGTCCATCCTCCAGAGAACAGAGACCTGGGTCTAAGGAGTCGGGGCTGCAAACTCAGAAGTGACGTGAGCGGCCATCATAGGCCTGGGAACCGGAGTGAAACCCCCCCTGGTGATGCATTTCCTGAAAGAGCCCATGCCTGGGAAAACAGGAAGGTTAGTGCCTATGCGTTTTTATGGGCACCCAATGTGCGATTTCAGAGGACGGAGGCCTGGGCGGGAACAATGTGTGTGGCTGTTAAAAGCCAGCGGGAGGCATATGCTTTTCCATTCAAGTGGGACACACAATTGAATGGATGCTTAAGACAGCTCATGTTGATGACAAAAGATAGCCCAGCTTGAGTTCTAGACTGGGTGCTGGGCACTCAGGGGAGCCAAGAGCTAGGACTGTAGGATTGTAGCTTATTAGGAGACCTAGAGGTCGTGACAGCCAACCCCCTGCCTCCAGGTGACTAGGGGCCTACCATCCAAAATGGAAGGATTCTTTTCTTAAAATTTTTTTTTCAAAAGTGTTAAGGTTGAGTGTTGACATGATACTTGAGTTTTACTGGAAGTTGATACCTTCAGTTGATACGTAACACACGTTTGGGTCATGGAATCAGCTGTCATGTAAGGAGAGCTTTAAGGATAAGGAGATAGAAGACTGGCCAAGATGGTGACTCCCCCACAAGCATTCAGTTCCTAGGGGGCTGATCTGGGCTTGCGCTCAGGCCCCCCAACCCCAGAGCCATGATCTTAACTACTGAGCTGCACACAGTGGCGCTGCATAATTGCACGGGGTGCTCCTGCTGCCAGATGATTAGGAAGAACAGGCAGTGGATGCCTGCCAGTCAGTGGGGTTCAGCACGCATGTGGGATCCCTGGGGGCTGGAGGTCCACCCACCCAAACAACCCCACCTATCCATTTGACAGCAGTGGTTTTATTTACTTCATTCCAGTATCCTGAAGCCACATGAAGACTCTTAAACTGTATGAGTCGCCCCCTAAACTCAGAAATGGTAATGAACTCTTAACCTCACTGCCTTGAAAAACCAGCCTCTTAACTTTCGTTTCCTTACATTCTCCATAGGGGCTTTTAGCATATTTTAATGAACACACAGGCCTTTTTCCCTTATTAAAATTTTAAACATTGCCTCCTTTTACCTTCTGTGTTGTGTGTGTGTGTGTTAATCCCTCAGTAGTGTCCAAGTCTTTGCAACCCCATGGACTGCAAGCATTGCTGCCTTCTTTTATCTTCTGGCCAGGTCACATCTTGTCACATCGGTGATGTAACGCCTCTGCTGGTGGATTTCTTCAGGTCCTCTCTTCTCTATTCTAAAGCTATTGGCATGAACATTTACGCACAACGTTTTTTTCTTTTCTCATATTGCTTATTTCCTTGGGATAAATTTCTAGAAGTGAGATTTTTACTACATGACTATTTTCTCTAATTCTTAATCTCTCTTTTAAAATCATTTCCCAAAGGCCTGTAAGACTCTGTTGGGGATGTGGCCAGACCAGACATCGGCAGCTCTGGGCAGGAGTGCTATCTAAGGCTGCAATGATTTTAAAATATGTAAAAGGTCTGAAAATCTACAATCAGGACTTGTGTCTGTGCAGGAAAATCTGTATTTCTTTCTTTTATTTTTTTGGCTTCAGTGAGGAGCTTGGGGAATCCATGGTGTCCCCACATCCATATCTCCTCATTTAAGCCACACCAACCTGAGGGCTAAACGCATTCTCTTTCCTGGTATTTATTTATTTATTTTTCTGTGCAAGAAATGCTTTTCTTCAGCTCAACAGAACATGGAAGTCTGAAAAAACCCCTACCTTCTGCAGAGGATGTGAGCTGGCCCGCAGCCAGCGGCCGACTTGCACCCTTGTAAACACCTCCCTTTCCCGTCAGGGCCCAGAGATAAGCCATTCAGGATTCTGCCTGGATGGCTGGTACCCCTTCCATCTGCTAGAGAGGGAGGCCCCGCACCAGCCGTGGGGCCTGCCCCCTGCCCCGGCCCCGGGAGGCAGCTCTGATGAAAGTGCGTGTCTGTCGCCAGGCCTGGTGCAGAATGTTCCGTACGTGTTGCCCAAGGAGAACCTTTCACATTTTCTTTCATTTTCCAGACCACGAGTCCTGGTGAAGCCCTGTGCTCGCGGGTGCCCGTCCTCATCCTAGCTCTCCTCTCCCCACCCAGCCTCCCCCAAAACCCCAGTCCCTAGGCTGCAACACCAGCCTCTGGCTCCTGCTGTGTGCTGAGTCTCCTGGGTGGCACCTGGCCAGCTGCTGGGTATCCAGGCTGCTCGTCCCTGGGAGACTGGCGTCCCTGGTGTCATCAGAAAGTGCAAGCTGACTGCACCCCTCAGCCCCGACCTCCCCAGCCTGCCTGCCCCTCGCTGCTGCAGTTCCAGCACATGTCGGGGCGTGGGGACAGGAGCCCGGGCCAGGGACACACCTGCTTTGTGCGGCTTTCCAGGCAGGGGGGTGTCAAGCCAGGGGTGCAGCTCAAATCTGTGAACAGAAGGAGGGATTGGAGCTGGAAATATGCTCCCTGAAAGGGCTGTGAGGGGGAGATGGTGTGTGTGGGTGTGTGTGTGAGTGTGCATGTGCACACGGTGTGTGCGCGTGCCCCGCCACCGCTCACAAGTTCCCACCTGACCTGCCCGCACCTCTCTTTCTCCCCAGCTACTTCCCTGCCTCGGGGGCCAGCACCCTCGCCCTGGACACCAGCCACCCGACACCCTGGTCCTCCCAGGGCCCCCTGCATGCCTGCCCCTTGGGCCACCACTCTGATGCCATCACCAGCCCCACACCACCCGTTCCTTCGCTCACACATCTCGGGACCCCCCCGGCTGCCCTCTCCTCCAGGTCAGGATCCCCACTGCCTTCCCTGCCCCCCGCCCCCTAGCCCCAAACCCTCCCCGGCCACAAGGTGGGCACTCAGGACGCACGCGTTGAGTGAAAAGTGACTTGTTTATTTTTTAATTAATTAATTATGCTTTTAACCTTAAATTCCACTGCGCATTGACTCGGGAGGCATTTGTCATTAAAAGATCTCAGGGCTGACTTTTCAACCCAGCCGAGGGGGGTGGGCTGGAAGCAAATCTCTTTTGAAGCCCTGACTACAGCTGATCCCAGGGCTCTGCTGGGCTGAGCCACTGCTCTGGGCTTGTTTCTGCCTTAACGTGGATGTTTCCAGAACAGACTCAGCCCAGGGGGTGTGTTCTTGCCACTTGGAGAAAAAAAAAATATATGTGTCTCTGTATTCTAGGGGGCCTCCGCCTGGGCGGAAAGACTCTTTCTAAGAGGCAGCACGTTGCCTAAGTGGAAGTCAGCAGTTTTCAAGGAAAACGAGGGGTTTGCTCTGGGGACTCAGTGATTTCTGGCGTCTTCAGCTTAGCTGAGCCTCAGGTTTCCTAAGCTCAGCCCTCAGGTTGCTGAGGCCGCATTGTGCCCCATGACCGGATTTTCCCCAGGCTGGGAGATGGAATGTGGGGTCACCGGGCCTCAGATGGTGTCAGCTCAAGGACTTAGGCCTCTGACTGATGGCTGTAGCCCTTGGCAGTGGCTGCGAAATCCTGACACTGGGTTTGAACAAAAGTGGCCCTGGGAGGTCTCCTCAGAGGAAGGAAAGTCGTACTCAGATGAGCCACCCTTGACGTTTACAGTGACTCGACTCGGGGAGCGCCGGGGACACGGCCGTCCTTCCTGAAGAGTCGGGCTGCTCCGGGGAAGCAGCTCTGCTCCGTCCATTGTGCCTGGCCAGACTGCCAGTCCCTAGGGGCCTCCGTGCAGGAATGTCCAGACAGCTTGTCTACCAAACCCATCTGCAGGGCCAATGACCATCCATCATTTGCACAGTCAGCAACCTGTGCTACCAGGCTGAGCAGGCCTTCTGGTGGTAAGAGGGCATCAGGAGAAGGCATGGCTAGTCCTGGCTGTCACCCCTCAATATCTAGTGCTCCCCAGGCTCCATGAAGCCCAGCTCCACGAGCATCTCCAGGGCTCCTCAGCTGGGGAACATGTCTGGGTTCGGCAGTGTCTGGAGTTAGAACAGTTGACTAACAGTATTTAACCTGGGTAGATATGAGCAGGGATGTAGAAGGTACTTGCAGGGAGACTGCTATAAGAAATGTCCAGCGTGATGCCTGGCACTGGCCACACATGTGGCTCTGAGTTGTCTCATTCCCCTGTTCCCAACCTCGCAAAGTTAGAAGAAAATAGAATGATACTGAAACTTGCAGCACCCGTGAAATAAAAGTGAAGCCATTACTCAGAGGATTAAAGCTATTTCTGATACCTAGAAATTTTTCCCTTCTGTATCTGGCTTGTTAGAACTTCTATCATGAAAGAGTGTTGAGGTTTGCCAGACAACTCATCTGCATCTATTGAGTGTGGTGTGTGATAGTTTGGAAGTATTTTCTCTTCTTCAGGAGTGTACCTCAGCATAAGAAATGCCATGTATGAAAAGCCCACAATTAACATCATTCTCAATGGTGAAAAACCAAAAGCATTTCCTGTAAGATCAGAAAAAGACAAGGATG
Source organism: Odocoileus virginianus (assembly GCF_023699985.2). Lineage (NCBI taxonomy): Eukaryota > Metazoa > Chordata > Mammalia > Artiodactyla > Cervidae > Odocoileus > Odocoileus virginianus. The sequence goes on from NC_069693.1 coordinate 47,702,801, forward strand.
CCCGCTCTTGCCATTTCTATTCAGGAGACTACTGGAAGCCCTCACTAGGGCAATTAGGCAAGAAAAAGATATAAAAGGTGTCCAAATAGGAAAGAAAGAAGTAAAATTATCTATTTGCAGGTGACACGATCTTGTATGTAGAAAACTCTAAACGTTCTACACAAACACATAACTAATAAACAAATTCAGTACAGTTATGAGACACAAAATCCACATATAAAATCTGTTGCATTTCTCTACCCTAACAATGAGTTATCTAAAAAGAAAACGTCACGCACAATAGAATAAAAATAGAATAAGATACTTAGGAATAAGCTTAACTGATGAAGTAAAAGACTTGTACACTGAAAACTATAAAACAATAATGAAAGAAATTAAAGAAAGCATAAATTAGTGGAAAGACATCTCATTGGAAGAATATTGTTAACATGTCCACGCTACCCAAAGTGATCTACAGATTCAACGCCATCCCTTTCATAATTCTAAAGACCTTTTTCACAGAAGTAGAAAAAGCAATTCTAAAATTCTTATGAAACCAGAGAAGACTCTGAGTAGTCAAAGCAATCTTGAACAAAAATAAAATCTGAAAGCATTACACTTCCTGATCTGAAAATATATTACAAAGCTACCGTGAAAAAAAACAAGTGTTGGTGAGGATGTATGGAAAAGGAAACTCTTGTATTCTGTTGCTGCTGCTGCTAAGTCGCTTCAGTCATGTCTGACTCTGTGCGACCCCATAGACAGAAGCCCACCAGGCTCCCCCGTCCCTGGGATTCTCCAGGCAAAGACACTAGAGTAGGTTGCCATTTCCTTCTCCAGTGCAGGAAAGTGAAAAGTGAAAGTGAAGTCGCTCAGTCATCCCTGACTCGGAGCGACCCCATGGACTATATGCCACCAGGGTCCTCCATCCATGGGATTTTCCAGGCAAGAGTACTGCAGTGGGTTGCCGTTGCCTTTTCCGTGTATTCTGTTAGTGGGAATGTACATCTGTACATTATGGATGATAGTAGAGAGGTTTCTCAGAAAATTAAAAATAGAACCACAATATGATCCAGCAACCCTATTTCTGGATATTTATCCTAAGGAATGAAAATTAGGTTATCTAAGAAACAGCTGCAGTCCTCTGCTCATTGTAGTATATTCATGGTGGCCAAGATACACAATCTAAGTGTCCGTCGATGGGTGAATGGATAAAGAAAACACAGTCGATGTAGAATGGAATATTATTCATCCTTCAAAAAGAAGGAAAGTCCGCCATCTATGAAACATGGATGGACCTGGAGGATGTTACGTTAAGTGAAATAAGCCAGACACAGACAGGCAAATGCTGCATGATCTCACTTACACGTGGACTCTAAGAAAGGAAGAGTCAAAGAAGCAGAGCACAGAATGGCGGCTGCCAGGGCTTGGGGGAGGGGGTGGTCATCCCGCGGGGGTGAAGTCGGTGATCCAAGGCGGCTGCGATCTAGGGCGCTGTCTAACACGCTGCCCACAGTGCCCAACACTGTGCCGCACACTTACAGGTTTGGCAAGAGAGTAGATCTCACATGTTCTCACCGCAATTAAAAAAAAAGTGAAATTTCACCCATGGCATCTTTTAAGACGACAAAAGGCTGAAATTTGAAATGTCAACAGGTGGGGCGTGGTTAGGGAAATTAAGTTAAAGCCACCAGATGAATTATCATGAGGCTTTTAAACTATTAAGATTTAAATGATGTTTGTGTAAAAGTGTAAAGAAAGGAAGACATGCGAAGCGTGCGGATACCAGGATGAGGGCATAAAGAAACACATTAAGCTATAGACCACATTTGGCGCTTTTGCAAAATTGTCTTATTTGTTTGTGGAAGTTTCTTCCATGTGAAGTTTAGAAAACACACTTGTCAAGTTCTTCTCAAGATGGCATGGGACTTGCCACCCAATTTTGGGGGTGTAGGGATTACTGGAGGGGGTGCCACTGCACACGTTCTGTTATCCCCATGATCTCATATGTTCAGGCCTGCCTTCGCATCTTAGTAAGGTTTTCAGTTTCCCTGTGAAAGTTCTGCCCTTTCTTGCAAGGGAGTCTCCCAGATGCCTGATAATTCCTGAGACGGCATTTTATTTTGGACTTTGCCCGTGTCTTGTCGCTGCTCTTTGCCTCCCTCTGGGGTGGCTGTGGATCTGTGTGTGCCAAGCCCAGGCACAGCCCACTTGGCTGTGGCCTCTGCTCGTCTTTCCGGAATAGTTTTATGTCTGCACGGATGTAAAAAGATGGGTGCTGCCCCTCCCCAGCCCCATGGGGGGCTCAATGGGGTCAGTGCCCCAGGAGCAGCCCTTGACCAGTGGTGGACAGAGGCAGAGCGTCGCGGCCCCAGCTCTGTGGTCTCCCAGCTGGGATGACTCCCTGAGGCAGGCTCCTCGAGCCTTCCTTCTGGAGGTTTCCAGCAGGGTGGGGCTCCAGGTGTGCATCTCTTCAGGGGTGCCTTCCCTTCCCTGACTCATTTCTCCCCTCTCCCATGGTGCTTTCCCTGGGGCCATCTTCCAGATGCACTGTTTTCATTCCCTGCCTCAGAGTGTGCTTTGGGGGGAGTCCAGCTGAATCCTTACCTTTGTGGGTGCCCCATTGGATAGTGAGCCGAGGGCATGGGGGAAGCGTCTGCGTCAAGTTCCCAGTGCCCATCACAGTGCTGGCCCATAGCTAATGCTTCAGTAACTGTGTGGTCAACAGATGTCTGGGCTGGGTGGATGGATGGAAGGAAGGATGGATGACTGACAGATGGCCGGACTGGGTGGATGAATGGATGGAAAGAAGGACGATGGCTGATGGTCGGATGGAGGGATGGATGGAAGGAAGGTTGAATGACTGATGGATGGATGAGTGGAGTATGGGTGGGTGATGGTTGCCGTGGAGACGGCAGGGAAAGCCCAGTTTCCTCAGATGATGTTCAATCACTTTTGGGTAGAATGTTTTGCACTCTCTTCTCCCACCTCTGCCAACATTCCACATCCTTCTCTGGAAAAGTTTCTCTGCTTGCCCCAAAGATAATCGCTCTTGCCCCACCCTTTCCAGGAATTAGCCCAACAGGACTTCATCCTCTTGAGGACCTTGTTGTGGGAAATGAGCAAAACAGAAAAACCACAGAGCCAAGCTGAGGCGCATGTTATGAGCTTTCCATCTGGCTGAGAGAGAAGGCTGAGGGCATCCCTGCCATCAGGTGACTCAGCCTCAAGTGCCTGATGGGATACATGGTCCAGGGCATCCAGGCAGGGAGCAGGGCAGAATGTCCACCTGACGCTCTGGGAGGGGTTCCCGCCCCCTGCCTCTGCCCTCTGCCTGCCAGCCCAGACCAAACCCCCACCCCAGGGGGTGTACCACCGCACCTGCAGTGAAAATTCAGGTGCGACCGGCAGGCTCCCCAGGCAGGGCTGGGCAGCTCAGCAATTTACATGATCAACTAATATTAGGTCTTTTCTTTTCCTGAAAGCTTAGTTTAATGAGAGGGGAAGGGAGTCAGTGTGTGACCATGGGTTTTTGAAGCTGGGAAGTGAGTTAAGAACTTGGGAGGAACAAAGAAAAAGGGCCTGGGCAGGGACAGAGTGAGTTAGTAAATTGTGATAGTCTTGCAACTGGCCAAACAGCAAATTCCAACAATAATAATAGCTAATATTTGGGAGTCTACTGTGCGCTGGCGACACGAAGTAGCTCATCTGACAACTTCGTTAGATTCTACGGGACCGCTGTGCTGAGTGGGCTCCCTGACTAGCCTTCTTATAAATGAGGACCCGAGGCACAGAGAGGTTCAGTTACTTATCCCACATCACACAGTTAGTTAGTAGAGGAACCGGTTCCAGCCCTCTGTATATGCCCTTTGCCACAACATCACCCTTCTCCGCCCTATGTCCACTAGCCTCAGCACCGCATCATTGGATGTGCCTGATTCACCTCTTTGGTCATTGCCTTCATGAAAAGGACCATTTGCTTTTCCCCACACCCCCACCCCAGAAGAGACTGCCAAGGGCTGTGAAGACACGTGTCTGTCCCCAGTGCCTTAGAAAAGGCACAGGAAATCCGGAGGGTGGAGGACTCACCGTCAGCACTCCAGGGAACTCAGTGATACCACAAGCAGGTCACTGGTCCTGTCTGAATTTCAGTCTCTTCATCTGTCAAGTGGAGGAGGGCATGTTCCATGTGGCAAGAATTCTTTTCAGCACTGAAGTTCCAGAGTGCCTTCCCCCCATTTGCTCACCGTGTGAATGTCTGAATGCTGCAAACTCCTATGCCTTGATTTCCACAGCAGTCCAGCTTTAATACAAATTGTGCTTCCTCTGTGAAGTTTCAGTGGGATGGTGCATAGAGATGTACTCCATGCAGTCTGCAGGTCAGACTCACGAGGATGGTCTTCCTGCCGCAGCACATGGCCCCCGTGTTTGAGAGGTTCATGCATGGAGGTTTATTTCTTGCTCACACTTCAGTCCAGCGCCAACTTGACTTCTACAGCTGGGCATCTCTCCTGGAAATGCTCCTCCTTCCTGTCTTACATGTCTGTCTCCTCCTGGTCCTTGGAGGCCTCTTCACTCAGCAGGTAGATGAAGAAGAACGGGGAAGGTGGGAGATTCATGTTTTATGGATCCAACATGGAGCAGTCAACACCAATAGTTTCACACTCCATCATGCCTAGCTGCATGGGGAGCTGGAGATGTGGGTGTCTGTGTGCCCTGGAGTGAAGGGGAACAGTTTCCAAGACAGCTCATCCATCTCTACCATAGAAACAATAGTTTCCAAGATCGATGAGAGCCGTGTTGATCCTTTTGTGGAAAGAAAGACCCCTTGACTTACCAGGATTGGGGAAGTCTCAAGATAATCACTGTGTCAATATGTGAGCGAGTGTGTGTGTGAGTGTGGGTTCCCCAGAATCCAAAGCCCAAGGCAAGGCTCACAGGCTCCTGCCTTCTTAGGAGGTGCAACCCCAGGAAGCGGAAGTGAGGGCAAGGAGAACCAACAGGAAGGTCCAGTCTGAACTGACCAGTACTTGGTATTAAGAGCCAGCCATCACTCAGTTTTATGGGGCCATCTTCCTGAAGTCCATACAAACAGCTGCTGCTCAGGACAGCTCATTCAAGGAGGAGAAAGGAAGGACATTCATCCACTGGCTTCTGCTGCTCACTGGCCAATGATTCATCCAGGTCGCAAGAACTCTCTCTCTCAGTCATGCAGGGATAGGCTCTGGGCAATCCTACGGTGTCTCTGGGCCCTTGAGGCCAGGAAGGTCCTCAGAGCAGGGAATGGAGGGTGCCTGGTGTGGACATCAGGCAAGGCGCCTGCCGAATCCAGTTGGAACCCATGGACAGGTCCCTAGTGTCACATTTGCCAAGCTCACAGAAGGCAGAACTGGAAGGCACCAAAATCCAGTTGCAGGTTGGCACCAGGCACCGAGTTAGCCCATGAGACCCCGCCCACAATGAGACCCCACCCACGAACAGACCCTGAAGCTGAGTGGGGTTCTGCTCTGCACTGCATCTGACCTCTGGAGAGTTCGAGTGTTTGCTGCCAAAAAAAAAAAAAAAACAACTCACACACACACATGATTCTCCAGGGCCGAGGCCCTGTCATCCTTCACCAAAATGAGCCCTTCAACAAATGTAAATACCTTCCATGCTCTCCCGGAGGCCCGTCCTAACAAGGCCTCGCCCGGGCTCCTCGTAATCCCGGGGATTGCTGAAGCTTTTAGATTTCACAGGGTAATTTGTAAGGCAGCCTGACTTGCAGCCAGCCCTGTGGTGACTTGCCTGAGGTGGCTCCCGGGCGCCTTGGAGAAAGGTCGGGCTGGACTTGCCCAGCGCAGGTGAGTGGCTGGCCCTGCAGACCCTGGACCCAGAGGGCCGTGGACCTGCGTCTCAGAGCATCTCTGAGAAGACTGGGCAGTGCCAGAGCGCCGTCCTGCCCGGGGATGGGGGCTGCAGGGCCGCCACCGCTGCTAACAGCGAGACAGCTGTGGGGGTCGGGAGAGCACGGCTGCATGTCACTGGCGGGGTGGCCTCACCCGAGTCAGTCTGCTGTCCTGTCTCCCCTCAACGGCTTCCAAAGCCAGGGCTCAGGAGGGCCGCACGCCGGGCCCTGCCCCTCACTCCTCATCTCGCGCCTTGAGGTCCCCTTCCCCAGCCACGCGGTTCCTCTCTGGCCCCCACCTGGTACCAACCGGAAGTGCCCCATGGAGTCTGTGATGTCGCCCCTGCCTCCCGGCACACATCGCACTTCATCCCCCACCCCTAGCAGTCAGGTGGGGCCTCCAAGACTGGGTTCCAGCCGACGGATACAGGAAGGAGAGCCCTGTTGCCACAGCCAGGCTGGCCCCTAAACTCCCACCATCTTCCACGATCCCCTGGCCCCTGACTGGACACTGGGATCCAGTGGGAGACTCCACGACCCTAGGAAAACGGGCCTTGGGTTCTGGAGTGACCACATGGAGCGGATCTCCCGTCCCACATTCTGGGCTGGAGCTGACGAGAGAGGACCCTGTGTTGGGCTGAGTTCCTGAAGCCTGAGGGTGCTTGTTCCAGCCCTTGTTCCGCTGATCGACACACACTCAAGAAGTGACTCTGGCCTCTCAGAGTCTGTTTTCTCTGTCTCGAAAAAGGGGACAAGACACACATCTTGCTTAGCCACGAGGGTTGCTGTGAGCGCAGACAGGGTAGCCGTCCTTCCGGCCTGGCATCGGACAGATGCCCGGGCTGCAGCCCGCTAGCACGTCTCAGAGGCGGCACACGGTCCAGGCTGGACAAGGTCATGTGGGTGAAGCTCTGGAGAGTGCCCAGCAGCCACAACAGGCATCGCTCCCCCGGGGCAGTGGTTTGCTCAGCCCCACACTCCCCCCAGCCCCGTGTCCCACTGAGCCCGAGGGGGAAGACAGCGCACCTGGGCTCCCAGGATCTCCTCTCTCCAGCTCACAGTGGGATTCCACAGGGGAGGCGGCAGGAGGCCGGGGCAAGGAGGGAGACTGAGAGACATCAGACTCTTCTTGGTCCCCCTCCTTTGCAGCATTGCAGCAGCAACGCCCCCTCCGCCCATGCTGTTCTCTCCCGTGGGCTCTGGGGCTCCACCTGGCTCTAAACGCTGTTTTCTCCCCTCTCCGATCTGAGTGCGTCTGTGCCTTCCTGGAGCTGCTGGTAGCCTCAGCTCACACCTCTGGGAACAGCCCCTCCACTCCAAGTGTCTTCAGAAGCCCGGCCGAGGGTGAGGTCTCTCCCTTGGCGGGGACCCAGACCGTTGCCCCAGGTTGACATCACTTAGGAATCTGGGTTGGAACAATACCTTCACTCTGGCCTGTCCCGGGAGCGAAGGCGTTTGGAAAGGTGTACTAGCGAGCGCACAGACTTTTCTAGGAGGCTGTGACATGTGGGATGAGAGCCTAGAAATGAAATCCAGTGGCCCTGCAGTGACCCTCAGGGAGCCTCGCCTCCAGACTGAGATGTCGGTGCCAGGCATCTCGGGGGCTGGACTCAGGTTACCCGCCTACACCCTGGCCACAGGGGAGCCTGCACCATGAGCCCTGGGTGGTCAGCACATCTCAGGGCGGTTTAGACCCCGAGTGGGACCCCTCCCGCCACCCTTTCTTCTCCACTCTGCCCTCGGAAGCTGTGACATGCAACACGCTGCACGGTATTAATGGGGCTCCCCTGGTCTGGCTTCCATGTGAGTTCAGCCAATGAAAGCACCAGCAGGTGAGCAGGGGGTCGGGGAGAGCCGGTGGGGAGTCTGTGGGCTGTGCTCGGGCTCATGTCATCCATGTGCCTCTGGGGAAGGCCCCAGCTCCCACAGACAGGCCTGTCTCCCTGGAGGCCTCTATTCCAGGGGTCCTGGGAACTCCTCCCGCCAGCCCCTCTGCCAGCTGAGCAGCCTCCCATTCATGCTGAGGTGGCTGCACACTCCTAGTAGGTCCCTCGTAAATCCTCCCCTAGTCATCCCTTTTCAGGTCCCCATTTGAGAGCGACACGAGTTTCTCGCTGACAGTCTGCTCCAGAAGCTAAAGATAAACAAGCCGGCAGGCCAGCGGGCCGTGCTCGTGGGGGGAGCTCTCCTCCCAGCTCCCTGGGGTGCACTGGAGTGTGCTCGAGTCCTAACCCCCAGGACCCGTGACAGTGACCTTATTTGGAAATCATGTCTAATCAAGTTACGATGAGGTCGTGCTGGGTTAGAATGAGCCCTAACCCACTGACTCGTGTCCTTACGAGAGGAGGAGATTCAGACTCAGACCCACCCACACTGAGAAGACCGTCGTGGAACCACTGCACAGAGCCGGGACGGGGGCAGAATGGGCCGGCGAGGCAGGGGCAGGGGCAGGGGCCCTCCGAGTCCCCAAGCAGGAGCCAGCCCTGCTGACCCTTGGGAGCTGGGAGAGCCTCCCGAAGACCACAGATGCCCTGTCCCTGTGTGAGGGAGACAGCCCCCTCCCAGGGGGCTCCCAGTGAAGGCCCCTCCCTACACTGCCTGACGCTACGTCTGTGCGTGGGCTCCAGAGATGGGCCTGCCGGGGAACCCAGCTCCATCCCAGGCCGACTGGGACCTTGAGGCAGCCCTCAGTCGCCTCTCCTACGAAGCTCGGAGAATAACCACACCTGGTCTATGAAATGGGCTATGAGGGTTCCAGGAGATCGTGGGGAGCCCTGAGCAAGCAAAGCTGGCCCCACAGGGAGCACTCACCGAGCAGACCCGCTGGGGAACATCTCCTCTCGTCCTTTTGATCCAGCCCAGGGCGACTAGGATGAGGGAGGCCTTCCTGAACACTCTGGGGCCTGAACGGAGGCTTGACATGAGAGGAGGATGACAGCTGGAATCTCCTCGGAAGCAAGCCCGAGCAGGAGAGGAGAGGACCATGCAGGATTGTGGGAGATGGGAAAGGACACATGCTGGGCTCTTCTCCCGGCCCTGCTGTGTGAGCACAGGGTGATTGCTTACTTTTCCTGGCCCACTGGGGCAGTTAGGAACACATCTAAGGCCCACCAGCGTGGTCTCCTAAGACCCTTCCGTGGCAGGAGCAGGATTGTCCCCAGGATCCATTTTCCACCTCTTCCTTAGTACTCTGCCACCCGCGTGGAACCAGGGACTCACCTCCAGACTCTCTTGCAGCTGGACATGGCCATGTGACTACATGGGGACGTGTAGAAAATTGAGAAGCAAGAGGACACGTCATGTGGCACCTCTGGGAAGTCTCCTCAGAAGGGAGGGGCATGAACTGTTTGTCTCAGCTAAGAGGAGCCTACGGGGATGTGATGACCAAGGGTGAGGTGTGAGGGCCCTGGATGGAAGCCTCGATCAGAAGGACATTAGCTGAAAACTTGGGGAATCTAAAGAAAGTATATTCAGTTCAGTTCAGATGCACACTCATGTCTGACTCTTTGCAACTCCACGGACTGCAGCACACCAGGCTTCCCTGTCCATCACCAACTCCAGGAGCTTGCTCAAACTCATGTCCATCGATTTGGTGATGCCATCCAGCCATCTCATCCTCTGTCGTCCCCTTTTCCTCCTGCCTTCAATCTTTCCCAGCATCAGGGTCTTTTCCAATGAATCAGTTCTTCATGTCAGGTGGCCAAAGTATTGGAGTTTCAGCTTCAGCATCAGTCCTTCCAATGAATATTCAGGACTGATTTCTTTAGGATGGACTGGTTGGATCTTCTTGAAGTCCAAAGGACTCCCAAGAGTCTTCTCCAACATCACAGTTCAAGAGCATCAATTCTTTGGCACTCAACTTTGTTTATAGTCCAACTTCACATCCATACCCGGATAAAGTATCGAGTTTCATTAATGATAATGTATCAGTATTGACTCATTAATTATAACAAGGGCTTCCCTGGTGGCTCAGTGGTAAAGAATCTGCTTGCAATAATGCAGGAGATGTGAGTTCAGTCCCTGATCTGGAAAGATTCCATGCCATGGAGCAACTAAGCCCGAGCACCACAACTACTGAGCCTGTGCTCTAGAGCCCAGAAGCCACAAGAGCTGAGCCCATGTGCCAAAACTGCTGAAGCCCACAAGTGCTCCAGACCGTGCTCTGCAACAAAAGAAGCCAGGGCAATGTGAAGCCTGTGCACTGCAATTAGAGAAAGCCGGCACAGCAAAACACAACCCCAGCACAGCCAAAAATAAAATAATAATACTAAAAATAAAAATAGTTCTAAAACCTTTTTTTTCTGTAAAGAAGGAAGGCATGGACTTTCTTCTCTTCCTCCATCCTGCCATCAGAAACTTGGATGTGATGGCCAGAGCTCAGGCAGCCATTTTGGGCCATAAGGAGGAGGGCCACCCTGTAGGAAGCTGAAAGGAGTCTTGTCCCCTGTTAAACTCATGGAGGTACCACACCAGCCCTGCATATTTTCTTTTATGCTAAAGAATCAAATATGGTGTGTTTAAGCCACCACCCATTACTTATTTCTATTTGTTTGTTTTGTCTTCCTCGTTGGAGCCTAATCCCAATGGAGACATTGTCTATCTCTTTAAATGACATCAGACCTCAACAAAATTCCATTTGGGAAATTTTCCCATACAATGTGATCTTAGAAAACAAGTAGCCTCTCTCTCCCCATGTCCTCCCAAAGTTCCCTCGTTAAGTGTTTAGAGGCAGGCTCACTAGACACTGATCCATGACTCCCCGGGTGAACGGGATGAGACAAATATATTCCATTCCAACTCCTTAAAAAACATTCAGACCAACTCGATGGCATTTTGGTACTCTTCCAGTTGCGAGAGTTAAAATTTATGTCCTGTTCATCAAGATAATGCAGAGGGCAGAGTCTGGTGTTCTCCATCCTCACACTGGCAGGTAAAGCTGATGCAGCTTCAGCATCTCTCCATAGAATGAAATGCCTAGAATCAGTAGAATGTGATTTACTCTGGTTCTGCTGTCCCGACATTTACACAGATGTCAGATGAGTGGAGAACACAGCGGGAGGAACACATTAGGGTAAATTATTGCATCTGAAAAGAGGGAGTATCGTAAAAACGTTAAAAGGGAAAGTAAGTATTTATGACTCGAGTTGCCAGTAATTTTATCCCCCATTTGCCTCCTTGTGTGAGGTAATTAGAGCCTCCTCCACGTGAAGTGGCTGCTTCCAATGCGCTTGGGTGGGACTGATGAGTCCCCAACCCTGACCCTGCCTGCTGAGTTATCACCCCCCCTGCCCAGAGAAGGCCAGGCACACACCTTGGGGCGTGTTCTCTGGTGTGGACGGGAAGAAGGGGCTGAAGACTCTGGGAATGAGTGTCGTTAGTGGTGGACACCCAGCACCGTGTTTCAGAAGCCTCATCTCCTGGATCCTGATGGTATAAGGACCATTGCACCCATCTTACAGATGAAGAGACTGAGTCCCAAAGTGATATTCTGGCTAAGAAGCAGTGGAGTCTGCTTTGCGGTTCTGTCTTCTGCTCCTGAGCTGTTTCTTCATCTGCCTTCCCCTCTGCTGGGCATGAAGTGTCTCAACAAAGTCCACTTGAAAGGGTTGGTCCCCTTGGCCGGCCGTTTTGGAAAACCCAGACTGTGGCTGAGGACCAGCAGCAGTGGAGTAGAAATCTGTGTTCTTCCAAGGGCAGTGGCCCTCAGTCCTCTCACCTGGGGGCCGTGGTGCAGTGCAGACCCCTCACCCACCCCTGGACCTCCAAGCTGAGCACATCTGTGGGGCCACAGCTGAAATCTGCATGGTAACATCTGTCTGGAGAGGAACCTCCTGAACCAGGGTCTGAGACACCCTGGCAGAATGAGAATGCCATCTCTGGACTTGGCAGTCGCCACAGATAGCAAGGCTTCCTGGCTGGCTCAGTGGTAAAGAATCCTCCTGCCAATGCAGGAGGGAAGACCCCCTGGAGGAGGAAATGGCAACCCCCTCCAGTATTCTTGCCTGGAGAATCCCATGGACAGAGAAGCCTGGCTGGCAGTCCGTGGAGTCACAAAGAGTTGGACACGACTTAGCGACTGACCAGAAGAGTCATACGCTGTCCCCTGGTGTGACTGGCTCGAGATGGGGTTTCTGCAGACAGCTTCAGACCCTGGCCTGCCCTCTCCACCCCACGTGTGGTCTTTCCAGGACTTGGTTTCCTTGTCTGTGAAACAGCAGGGTCAGCATCTTATCTCGCAGGTTGTCATGAGGGCAGAGGGCTCTCTGCTTCTCCCTGTCTCTCTGCATAGATGGTCTTCTTGTGCGTGGGAAATGCACTGTCCATCTCACTTTCCCAGAGAAATCTACACAGTGGAGCCTGTGTTCCTCAGGAAGGGGCTGGAGTCCCTTGTCCTTAGAAATGACCACAGACTCTCTAACCAAGTGTTCCCAGGTCCTAATCAAGCCCTGGGAGATATTTTAATCCACTCAGTGGGGCTTGCTGGTTGACAGCTAACCACAAGTGATCTCTCTAATTAGTAGTCTCAGGATATAAGCGCACAAGCTTCATGAATACCCACCCCATATATATTCCTAGACTCCACGGCTTGTGTGTATCATGCATTTAAACACAGGGAGCCACCATCCTCACCACTGTCATTGCTATAGACTGGATGTCTGTGTCCCCACCCCACCCGTATTCCTGATCCATCCATTGAAACCTAATCCCCAATGTGGTGGTACTAGGAGCTGGGGCATGGAGGTCATTAGATCCTGAGGGTGGAGCCCTCAGAAATGGGGTTAGTGCCCTTAACGAGGATGCAGAGGTCTCTTGCCTCTTCTGCCATGCGAAGACACAGCAAGAAGGTGGCCTTCTATGAACCAGGAAGTGGGCTCTCAGCACACACCAGTTCTGCCAGCAACTTGATCTTGGATCTCCCAGCCTCCAAAACCATAAGAAAGAAGTGCTCATAAGTCACCCCATCTAGGGTCTTCTGTCCTCATGTGAACCAGGATAATCATCAATCACATCATCACTGTCACCACCTTCACCCTCATCACTGTGACCATCATCACCACTATCATCCTCAAAACCAGCTCACATCACACCTCCCATGCTCCCGGTGCTATTCTAGGCGATTCACGGGTGTACCTCATTTTACTGTTTCACTCTATTTCGCATTGCAGGTACCAGCATCTTGTATAAAGTGAAGGTTGTGATAACCCTGAGCTGAGCGCCATTTTTCCAACAACATATGCTCAATCCACGTCTGTGTGTCACATTCTGCTAATTCTCTCAATATTTTGAACTTATTATATTTGTAATAGTGATCTGTGATTAGTGACATTTGCTATTGCTTTGATGTTATAGCATTGTTGAGAGTAAAATATTTAACAATGAAATATTTTTACTCAAGCTAAGAATTGCTTTTTACCTTGCACATTGTTTTTTTAAGACTATGGTCTTGTCATAGTAATGGTATTGCAATCCAGTAGACTCCAGCACAGTGTGAACATAGTGTTTTTATTGAAGCAGAGTTGACTTATAATGTTATATTGGTTTTAGGTGTACAATATAACTTTTATATGCATGAGCAATAAAAAAATTTGTATAACTCTCTTCATTGCAATGTTTGCTTTCTCACAGCATCTAGATCTGAAGCCAATGTGTCTCCAAGATGTGCCTGTACTTGCGTTAGTTCAAGGCAACAAACTTTTTAGATAGACACATTATTACAGTTATGTCCTCCCTCATTTTACAGATGGAGAAACTAAGGCACCAGAGAGGGTAAGAAATCTGCCCAAGGGCCCCCAGCTGGAAAGCCAGAAGCCTGGCAGTTGGGCATTAAGAGCTCATGCTCTTGACGTTCACTCCAGATTGCTGGGCAGCTGGAGGGGCCGAAAGAGAAAATTCCATTGCATTTCCATCACAGCCTTTCAGGGTGGCTGAACACACTCTGGGTTGTTTTTTCTTTTTTTGTAATTTATAATCTATATTTAAAAAGTGAATTCCTCAAATTATAGGGAAACAGCCCTTATGTAGGCAGAGGTATGCATGCTGAGTTGGGGTGTGTGTGGTGTGTGCGCGCGCGCGTGCACGCATGTGTACACCTGCGGGCTAGTTTGATTCAGACTAGCCCATCTGACCCAGAGAACTAGGACTGGTCCACATATTCTGCCGAGTCAGATGGACTGGTAGCTGAGGCCGTTGCTCTCCTGGAGAGGTCTATGTACGACCTTTATGAGCATCCTTGCAGAGCACATTGATTGTTTTAATTTTCCCCACCTTTGCAGCAGAATTCGTGCCTGCAGAGTACCCTTCTTGCCTTAAAGGTGTGTTGAAAGCAGGCTTCTGCTCACAAGCCTCAGTTCTGCTGCCTAAAATAACACTCCAGGATGCTGGCAAGGGAATAGTACACTTCCTGCGAGTGTTCAATCCACATTCTCCCAAAAATAACACGGAGACTGTTAACACCTGCACTTTCCAACGCTTCCTCGCTAACAACGGAGATTAATGGGCTCCACTCAGAACGGACCTCTCTGACCTCAGCTATGAAGTCGGCGAACTCAGGAAATTGCCTGCTAATCCAAATCTTGATAATCCCAGCATTCTGACATTCTTTTTTCCCTCCCCCTTTGCAGCCCCCAAGTGCCCCATCTGAACTGAATTACAGCTTTCAAAGTTTTGATAAGATACTAAGCAGATTATGCTCCACAAATAACTTCTAACGTGGTTTGTGCAGATTTGTTGAGTGGAGAGATCAAAAATGATGCAGTTTAACAGAATGAAAAGTGGTCTGATTAACCCCAGAGAGCCGGTCCATTAGCAGAAAGAAGGAAATAAGAGGAAGGAGGGGAAAATGGGAGGATGGAGGTCTCCAAGGGGCAGCATTTTGTCCTATTGCAAACATGTCAGGGGGCGGTGAAGATGCACACCTGTTTCCACCTGTGAGGTGCCTCGTGGACCAGAGAATCCCTGTTCATGCCACCCTCAACCCCGCTTGTATAACCGTCCATAGTAGGTCCTTGGAGGCCCGTTTGTAAGCAGATGAGGCAAATGAGGATACCCAGGGAGAGCCTGGGCTTGAACCCCAGTGTCCCAGCTTCCCTCCAGTCGGCTCCAAGCTCCTTCGTGTTTCCATTGCAGAGCCCACTCCTGGCACACAGTAGTGTGAAGTCGCTCAGTCGTGTCCGACTCTTTGTGACCCCATGGACTGTAGCCCACCAGGCTCCTCCATCCATGGAATTTTCTAGGCAAGAGTACTCTTTAAATGCACCATGGAAGTCAAATAGCCTGCACTGGTCCCTCCCACTCTCAACTGGCAAGATCTGTGGTCTCTCGGCTCTAGAGTCCCTGGAACTTATGCCTACCTTGCCTGTTACTTTACTCCCGTGGAAGTGCCTGTTAGATATTTCCATTCATGCTTGGGCAGTATATGCCCGAGAAAACTCTTCAAATGTTTGAAAGGGTCTATGGGGAAAAAGTTATCCTCCCACCCACGTCTGTTCCTGGGTGGCCGGCACTAATACTGCACAGAGGCTCTCCACCTCCAGGAGCACGTAGATTTCCATTTCCTGGTCGCCCCAGTGGCCAGAGGATCATGTGGCAAGTGCCAACCAGGGACTTATGAGCAGACGTGACATGTTAGGGAGATTGATGATGGTTCAGTGGTTAAGACTCCTTGCTTCCAATGCAAGGGGTGAGGGTTTGGTCCCTGGTTGGGGAAGTAAAATCCCACTTGCCTCACAGCATGACTTAAAACAAAACAAAAAAACAAGTGACACGTGTTACTTCCAGGCTGGAACTCACTGTCAGCGTGAGACCTCCAGAGCTCTCTGACGACCGGCATCATCAGAGATGCTGACGGCTCTGTCATCCTCCATCCCCCAGTGATCTCTGAGTAGAGAGCCCCTGTTGTCCTGTGACCGTCTTGTACAGATGAGAACCAAACCTCTGTCATTTAAGCCACTTAGACTTAGGTGGTGGTTTGTTACTGCAGCATACACATGCCTCTCCTGACGATACACCCAGCCTCTCCAATCCCCCTTTGGAAGCACCCACTCTTACCATTTGCTTAATATACTTCCAGATATAACCAGAACATGTACCAGAAAATACATAATAGCATCTGACACATGCTGTGCTCTCTCTCGCTTTTATTTTTATTTTCAATTACTGTATCTTGGGGATACTTCCATATCAGTGTATAAATAACCTGACTTATTCTTCTTTTTGAACAGCTAAATCATATTCTACCCAAAGTATATACCATCATTCATTTAAACAGTGCCCACTTGCTGGGCATGTAGTTTCCAATCTTTTGCTACTCCAGTGTGCAACGAATGACCTTGTATGCGATTATATCTCAGGCTGTTTCATCGCTAGAGCAGCTGAGGCACTCTGTTTCTTCATTTATAACATGGAAATAAGACTAGGACCCACGTCTCAGTATGAGTGAAGTGCTCTAGCATGTAGCAAACAAATGCACATGTAAAAAATCATTTTTATTATAGACTTTTGGGTAAACTAGTGAGATCTAAAGAAGCAAAACAAATTTCCTACATGGAATAACATTCAGCAAAGAAAGGGACTGAAAATGTTAGTGTCATGTTATTATTTTTCTTCTTCGATTAATTTTTTATTGGAGGACAGTTGTTTTACAATGCTGGGATGGTTTCTATTGTACAGCAAAATGAATCAGTCATATACACATGTATGTTCCCTCCCTTTTGGACTTTCTCCCCTCTCAGATCACCACAGAGCATTAAAAAGAGTTCTCTACGCTGTACAGTCCGTTCTCACTAGTCACCTACTTAATGCATAGTATCAACAGTGTGTGTGTGTGTGTCCCTGGTCTCCCAGTTCTTCCCACCCCCTTCATGTTATTTCTAAGGTTTGTCCATTATCATTGAACAAGCCACATGCAGCAGGGTTTCCTTCCTCTGTTCGCCCACTTGTTCCTTCTCTCACGTGGCGGCCTTTATTTTCTGAGCATCTGCTGTGTGTTCCCCGTGATGCTGTAATAAGGGAACACCAAGGGCCACCACACGCAAAAGCACAAGCTACTGTCATCCCCACTTGACTTGAAAATCAGAAATAAAATTAGCATCATTTTATGTATCGCCCAAGACTTTGCTCAACGTGGCTGCTCTATGCAGATGTGTGCAAGCATCGTGACAGGCAGTTTAGAACATTTCACCACCTCAGAAAGAAATCCTGTACCCTTTAGCAGCCTTTCCTATATCCCCATCCCCCAGCCCAGTCAACTGCTCAACCTGCTCCCTGTCTGAGGGGCTTTGTCTGTTCTGAACGTCCCATGTACATGGGATCATACAGCGTGGACTTCTGGGTCTGACTTCTCTCACTCAGCAGAGTGTTTTCAAGATTCACCCACACTGCAGCTGGTGTCAGCATGCTCTTCCTTTCTGTGACTGAGTACTGTTCCATGTGGGCATGGACCGCATCCCAGCCATCCATTCACCTCTCTTGATGGACGTGTGCGTTGCTTCCACTTTTCGGCTCTAGTGAGAAATGCTGCTGTAATTGTTTGTGTCAAACATGTGGGCGGATGTTCCAGGCCTCTTGGGTGTGTCCTCAAGAGTAGAACTCCTGGGTCATGTGGTAACTCTACATTTCATTGTTTGAGAAACCACCAGATGATTTACCAGTAGCCATACCATTTTCCCTTCCCACTGCAAAATACAAGGGTTCCACCTTCTCCACATCCTTCCTAACACTTGTCATTATCTGACTTTTTAGAATGACTTCTCTTTCCTGCCGTGAATCCTAAGGGAAACAGTATCTAATTGAGGAGGAGCATCATAGTTACAAAGCCTGCTCCTGACGTAAGTCTCCCATCAGTTGCTGACATTTCTATAAGGTGTGACACTCTGCAAAGCATGTACAGATACAGAAACGCATGGAACCTTCCCAAGATCTCTGGGCGTTGGATACGGGAGGTGTTATTCCCATTTTACAGATGAGGAAACTGAGGCTCACACAGTTCTAAGCCTCCTAAGTTCACACCGTGGGACCAGCACCCCAGGTTCTCCAACCCCCAGTCCAAGCTTCTCTCCATTACAACCCCAGACTCCCCTGGGAGCCCTGTTTGAGGCATTTCATCCAATACACTGGCCAGGTTGACCAGTTGCTCTGTAATTAACTACTCAGAGCTAATAAGAACAGCCTGAGGCTGCCATTTTAGATGCTGGCTTAATCAAAAGTTTTAAATTAGTTCTGAGCAGCTTGGTTGCGAAAGCAGGGTTGAGCTTTTTGTAGTGACTTCCAGCAGTGAGGGAAGAGGTCGTGCCACCGAGGCGCTATTGTTTAGCATCTCAGGGCCCCAGCTCGTCACAGGAAATCCACAGCAAGGTGAAGGCAGTGCTTGCCAAGTCTTTGAAAGCAGTTCCTCCTGCCAGAGAGTTCCTTACAGAAGCCACAGTCCACCCAGACTTCCCGGGGCACTTTCTGCAGAACAAAGAAAAACTGTATTTTTCTGGACCAGACACAGTGTAGAGCTTGATATTCCTCAGTGGAGGTGAAGACTGAAGTGATGCCCAGGGTTTGAAAACAAACCGAGTAAAACTGGGAGCTGCAGGGATGCCCCCTAAGAGTGTCAGTTAATAGACGATGGCCCGTGGATTAGACACAATCCAAGCATCCGTTAAAACATTCTATGTGAGAAGATGCCTATGGCCTGGAAAAACACTTAGGGCATCTCAGGAGGTGAAACAAGCAGGTAACGATGTAGCTGGCTCTCAGCTGGGGAGGCCTGTCTTTATGGCAGCATCTGGAGACGTTTTCGGTTGTTAAAAGCTGGGAGCACTCTTGGCACGTGCAGGCAGCCGAGTACCACCAGACATCCTGAAATCTACAGGGCAGCCCCTCACAACAGATAATCATCCAGCCCAAATGACAGTTGTGCCAAGGCTGAAAAACCCTTCCCAGAATATGTATCATACGATTCCCCTTTTTATCACATAAAAATGGTATAGATGATCAGAAGAAGGTACACCAAATACACAGTTGCTTTCCTCTCGGCTAAGAGAGAAGGTAAATGATATGAAATTTTTAGGCTCTTCTGTAGTTTCCAATCTCGATGAACAAGAGACATCTATTACTTTGCAGTCAGTTAAAAAGTAAAATAAAACACCCTGACAGTGACAAATAGGGGAGCTCCATCGATGAGAAGTTGCTCATCTCAGTTTCTCAAGCTCGGCTCAGCTGGGTCGCGACCAGCCCATGGTTTGCGTCTGAGTCATGGAATCTCTCCATGATTTGGTGTCCTCTTCCGAAAGCTGACGTTTTCATATTTGCACTTCGCTTCTTCCCGCTATCATTTTTCTTCCCTCTTCAAATTCAGTGTAGCAAACGTCAGTTATGCTTCTGCAATGAGAAGACATTCCTAGAAACTGAGGGCTCTAGGGATGAAGGAGGTCAGTGCCAGGGCCCGGAGTGAACCCTGATGTAAGCACGGACTTCGGCTGATGATGACAGGCCAGTGTAGGGTCAGCGGTTGTGACACAGTCACTGTTCGGGTGGGGGTGCTGGTGGTGAGGGAAGCCGTGCCCTCCGACAGGGCCTCCAAGCACAAGAGAGCTTCCACGTCTGCACATTGACAGCAGTTATTCATCTCGGGGGTTCTTAGTGAGGTTAATAGACCAATGTGGGGCAATGGTTGCACACAGTAGGTCCACAACAAATGCTTTTTTAAATCTCCCTTAAGACCTTCCTACAATAGTCCAATGATAGTTCTTATTTTCTTTATTATTTAGTTCATGTACTCTTCATTCACCCATCAATATTAATTTGAATGCCTACTATGTGCCAGGCACCATACTGTGTACTGACAGGTCAGCAGCAAGGAAAACAACGTTTCTCTCTTATCACTCTTTCATCTCTTATCACTTATTGTATGACACCTCACCTCAAACTTCGTGGCTTCAAACAACCAACAATTACTACCTCCTGGTTTCTGAGGGTCAGGAACTCAGGGACAGCTTGGCTGGTGTTTGGTGGGAATGCAGCTGGAGCATGGTGGGGCTGCCTCCCCATCTGACGGTTCAGCTGGGGCTGGAGGGGCTGCTCCCTGGTGTGGCCACTTGCCGGGGGGCCTCAGTGCTTCTCCTCAAGGGCTCCTCCAGTGGGTTGCTTGAGCATCCTCCCCACAGAGCCGAGGGCTCCCCCGGAGGGAATGAGCCGAGAGAGACCAGAATAGAAGACCCAGTGTCTTTAATGACCAGGTCTCTGAAGTCACACCGTCATTTCCACTAATTCTATTTGTTCAAAGTGAGTCACGACCTCTGGCCTGTTCTCAAGGGGAGAAGACTTGCTTTCCATCTCTTAAAATGCCAGCCAGATTCGCTCACGTGGAGATGCCGTTCGCCAAGTTTGGCGATGGTGTTCAGTTACGGAACCACTACCAAGATCACAACAGAGCACCTACCACCCTCCGAGCTCCGCGTGTGCCTTCCCAGTCAGCCGGCAGCCCTCCTCCCCGTCACCAAGCAACACCAATCTGCTTTCTGTCACTATTGATTACTCCTGCCTGTCCAGGACCCTAACCCAAAGGAAACCCACACAGCATGCATTCTTCCATGTTGGCTTCCTTCTTTCACGTAATATTTTAGCGGTTCATCTGTGTTGTTGTTTCTTTGATTGCCGAGTAGTATTGCACGGTATGGATGGACCACAATTTGTTTATCCCGTTGCCCGTTGGTGCTCTCAGTTCATGTATCATTGGCTGTGCCTCCTCTGGCCCTGCGTCACAGTGTAGCTGGTCTCCTGGGACCAAACCACACCCCTTTGGATTTTCTACTTCCCTGGAGGGCTGGCTCAGAGGGGCTGCCACAGGCCACGTGCATCTCTTCTGTCAATCTAAGCTTCTCGAGAAGCTGGGGACTTAAAAGCTGTGTATTCCTCTTCTCTGGGCTGATGGAGAGGTTGGAGGAGGGAAGGGCTGAGATGCTCCAGGTGTTTATTTCTCTGTGAGATAATTAAATAGCTTCCTGCCCAGTAAACATTGCCACATGTTGGAGACTCGCGAGTTAATCCAAGGAGCCTCGTGCTAGGGGTCCGGCCCCGAGCCCCACCAGCATCTGCACGACCTGGGGCTGGATCTCCTGGGTTCGCAGCGGAGCACCCAGCCTCTGTGTGGGACAGAGGGGCCAGCAGGCACTGCCTTGCTTTGTCCTCAAGTCTTGGACACTGGGGGCCACCTCCTGAGTCCAAGCAGTGGGCTCACTCAGGGTTTTTCTCATAGCTGGCGGCAGCTTTTGGTGGGCTACGGGTTCCCTGGGAAATGAGCCCTGAGACACAGAGGTTTCTCTTGAGAGCTCTGACAGTATCTCCCTGTGTGGGGAGTTGGTGGGGGTGATGCACTGCCCAGGGTGGGGAAGTTGGACTGTACAGTCATGATCACGAGGCCCTGGCCTGTCCTGGGAGGAGCTGTCCTGGATCTGAGGCTTGACTGGTCACTAGAGGTGGGCTTCTCCCTTCTGCTGACGGCAGCATCTGAGCAGGTCTTAGCGGCGGGCCATCGATGGCCCTTGGGAGGAGGGACAGGCGGGCATGGAGGGGCCTGACAGGGCTGCACATCATTGCCAGCAGGCCCGCCTGCTCATCGCCTGGCCTGCGAGGAACGCTTCTTGGAGTACACCGCAGGGGTAGACTTGAGACGTTGCAACAGAGACACACGGCCGGGAAGCGTAGAATCTTTGCTGTCTAGCCCTTTAAGGAAACATCTGCCCATCCTTCCTGATCTATTATCCATATAGTGCAACAAGACCAGCATTAAAAAGATAAATAAATAAATGAGGATAAAAATGATCACGGCACACAGATCTTGGGGAGGTTGGTGTCGCCCATGAGCCTCTTCTCGGGGTTCTGAGATCTAAAGTGTCTGTCTGAGTCGGGGGGTAGGGGGTTGGTAACAGCCCCCAAAACTTGGAGTCCCCGCTTCGTGGTGATCATTTCCCCCTCCCCTCATCCCCAGTGGGTGCCAGCGCCCATAAGCACAGAACCCAGCCTTGAGGAAAGCCTGAAGCAGCAGGGCGTCGTGAACCCGTTTGGAAAGCCCCGGACATTCATCTTGAGGCAGCTGAGTGCTGAAGGCCGCGAGGTCTCTGAGCGGCGTGGTTGAGGGCCCTCGGCCAGGCCAGCCCCGGGGGTCCTGGCTCAGTGTTTTCCCTTCTAAGTAGTTCCTGCTCCGCTTGAGCAGGGGCAGCACAGGCTGAGGGCAGCGGCTTTCAGGTTTGGGCAAGTGTCACAAACCTTTCCCCCCGCCCCCGGGCCCCACCGGGGACAGGACTGGGACCACAGAAGGGGCCGGGAGTTCTGATCCCTTGGGGCCGGGCCAGGGGCTGAGGCGGCACATCTCTTACAGGCTCCCGGGGCAGGCGAAGCTGCTGGCCGGGGCCCCCTCTCTGAGAACCATCACTTTAGACCACAGGGTTCTCGAACGTCCGAAATCATGGAGACCAGGACAGCTGGTCTTGCCACACCTCCCTCCCGGCCTGAATCCTTAATTATTTAGTCTACTTATTTAACTGGATTCCCCTTTTGCTTTTTAAATGCATGTATTTAAAGTTCTGCCCCTAGGGGAAGTTCTTCCTAGGAAGTTCTGCCCCTCTAACTGTAAACAGAAAACTAGCATCACCACACAAACAGTAACTCTGCAGATAAAAACTGAAAACGAGAACACTGCTATGGAATTCAGGCCAGTCGCTACCTCAGCCCTGCCCTCCCTCTGTTAGAGGGGCGCGGGGTGGGGCCCGGTGATTACTACGGGCAGAGGGGTTCTGAGCGCTAAGTGGGGGGACTTGATCTCCCAGACTTGATCAGAAGCCTGGAAAGCAGCGTCCTCTTTGGGGGAAGAGGAGTGTCTCTCAGTGTGCGGGTCAATTTGATTCACTGCCCAGTGTCAGCCGTGGGACCCCCCCGCGCTCTGGCCAGTGCTGACCTCGGGTGTGGCCACTCTGCATGTCCCCTGCAGGACGGCTGTCCCAGTGGGCAGTGATCTCGTTGCTTTGCTCCTCGGCATCTCGGCTCTCTGCGTGCCCTGCTGGCATGCACCTCCGTTGGGGAAGTGGACACCCCTGCCCGTGTCCTGCAGTGGCCGTGGCACCCAGCACACAGCCTGGCAGGAGAAGCCCTCATCCCAGTGGGTTAAGGCAGCTCCCTTCTGAGGGGGTGACACTGGGCTCATGGCCCTTCTCCCTGGGGATGTCCCTTCCCAGTGTTCCCATGTCCTCTGAGCAAGACCCCCGGAATACTTGGATTGCTCTGATGTCTCCGTGGGCGGGAGCCCAGGGCCCCAAGGGGCCCTATTTCTGTATCCAACCATCTCCCTGCTAGACCACAGCCCTTGCACAGGCTAGGCCCTGGCAGGATGGGGTGGGCACACTGGACTGGGGAACGGCAGAGAGGCTGATGAAGGGCAGGGTCCACGGAAACTAACTAGCACCCGGAGTCTAGAACCGGGAGCCTTCCCCACCCCCACCTGTCAGACCCTCTCCCCACCCCCTGCTCCTGCCAGAACCTCTCATTGACCAATCTCAGCTGGAAGCCAGAGGTCAGAGGAGTCCACTGGCTCCTTCAGAGGGGACCCCGGGCAAGGAGCATAGGAGAGGGGACGAGCAGAACAGGAAAAAGATGACCAACCCAGGCGGCAGATGGTTCGCAGTGGGTGGCCCGCCCATGTCCCCTCCACCAGCCTGATCCTCCAGCCTGCTCAGGGCTCTCAACCACCCCTTTCCTTCTCTGCAGAGGTGCCCTTGGCCCAGTGGAGGCCCTGAGAGGGAAGCTGTGCCCACCTCACAGTCCCAAGGCCTGGGCCAACAGCTGATTTGAGGTGGAACCCACCCTAGGATGTAGCCCCCACTCCAGACAGACCACCTCCTGGCCAGCCCCGGCCTCCTTTCCTGGCCCCACCTCCACCACAGGAAAGCCCTGGGTGGTTGTGCACCTCGCCATTTCCTGTGTCACATTCTGAGCACCGGCGACTTACCTGGAAAAAGAGAGAAGTGGGTTTCAGAATGACGCCGAAACGGACAGTGTCTGAGAAATACAGGTTGCCTGTGTAATTCTACGACGAGCATTTGTACAGAAGCAACGTGTCCACAGATCACCTGTGCTTCCCTCTCAACTGGGGTGATTCTCGTTTTCTCATTTTCACTTATTTATATCTTCTAATTTTTCTTCACTTATTTTACTGACACACTGTTAAATGAAAAGATTTATACCATTAAAAAGAAGGCATATCAGTACATGCAAGCAAGAATGATGCTGTGAGAGGGAGAATAAACCAGGTCTAAATTATAAAACAAGAAATAATTTACAAGATACAAAGAAATTTGGGGCTTCCCTTGGCAGTCCAGTGGTAAAGATTCTGCAGCTTCCACTGCAGAGGGTGTGGGTTTAGTTCCTGCTTTGGGAACTAGATCCCACATGCTGTGGGGTGTGACCCCCCCAAAAAATCAGGTCTAATTTAAAAAGTGTATCTTGTTGTTCAGTTGCTGTCATGTCCAACTCTTTGCGACCCCCTGGACTGCAGCACACCGGGCTTTTCTGTCCTTCACCGACTCCCAGAGCTTATTTAAACTCATGTCCATTGAGTCAGTGATGCCATCCAACCATCTCATCCTCTGTCATCCCCTTCTCCTCCTGCCTTCAATCTTTCCCAGCATCAGGGTCTTTTCCAATGAGTCGGTTCTTCACATCAGGTGGCCAAAGGATTGGAGCTTCAGCTTCAGCATCAGTCCTTCCAATGAATATTCAGGATTGATTTCCTTTAGGATGGACTGGTTAGATCGCCTTGCAGTCTGAGGGTCTCTGAACAGTCTTCTCTAGCATCAATTTGAAAGCATCAATTCTTTGGCACTCAGCCTTCTTTATGGTCCAACTCTCACATCTGTACATGACTACTGGAAAAACCATAGTTTTGACTATACAGATCTTTGTTGGCAAAGGGCTGTCTCTGCTTTTTAATATGCTGTCTAGGTTGATTTACAAATCAAGTCTAATTTATAAACCAAGGAATGAATCATTTGCATATTTCAGCAATTCCAGAACTTGAACAATTCTTTGTAGCAAGTTTATCATGACTTGCCACACAGGGGATCCCGGCTCATCTGAATGTCAGAAGCAGTGGCTGAGAATATCAGGTGGACAGGAAAGGCCCTCCAGGCAGGAGAGAGGCAGGCTATTCCAGATCCAAACTAGAAATAATCATATTAATAACAGCAGCTAGAATTTTCTGAGCTTTTCCTTCATGCCAGTCATGGCTCTTAAATTCTTTCCGTGGATTAACTGCTTTCACCCAACAGCACCCTCTGAAGCACACTGTCCTTGTCCCATTTTACAGAAGACACAGCGAGGGTGAGGAAGCAGGTCGTCAGGGGCAGAGCCACGGCCGGGGCTCAGGCCGCCTCCCCAGAGCCTGTGTCCCTTGCTTTCCCACACACTGGATAGCCCGGAGTGAGCCCAACTCTCTGAGGGGCTTGTAAAGTCTCTGGGTCCCAAACTTGGACGTAGGCACAGGCATAATGAGCCCTGTATGCCATGGAAACTGCCTCAAGAGTTCTTGGAAGTGTGTACAATTTTCTGTCTTCTTTCCAAGCTGTAAAATTTCAGCTAATGGAAAGGGTGGGCTCAAAGAATTAAAAAATCTACAATCTCAGGGAAACTAACGAGTGTTGCGGCCTCGTCTTCCTGACAGAGGCTCCTGGAGTTTGTAACATGTCACCTGGGTGTCAAACAGCACACGTCAAAACCCCCGGGGCCCCCGCTAAACCCAGCAGGCCGGGAATAAAGTCGAGGAAGAAGGAAGGGTGGACAAATCTGGGGGTGGGGGCAGGGCAGAGTGCAGATCAGTTGGAGCTGGCGCGGGTCAGAAGAACCGACGGGGACCAGCCAGTGCCAGGGTCTCTGCTAAGCACTTAAAAGATACAGTTTTTCCTCAACCTGTCCAAAAATGAATTAGGTCAGAAGCATCATTTTCACGTCTCCATGGTACTGAGGGTGAAGAAACTGATTCTCAGAGACGCTGAGTAAGTCACTTAAGGTCACACAGCCAGTACATCAGTCAGGACAGTTGAAGTTCTGATGCAGTTAAAAAATAAATAAAATCAACCCTCAAATCTTAGTGTCTTAAAAAGACAAAGATCTGATTATATTCCTGTCCCATGCTCGTCCTGGGTTGTTGGGAGCCCAGGTACCCCTCCCTGATGGATCAGCTGCTCACTCCAGGCTTCTCTAGGGAAACGCGCACGTCTCAGCCAACGTGTAGGCAGAAGCATTGCCTCACGGGCCTCAGCTCTGAGCAGAGCTTATCTGACTTGCCTTGATATCAAGCCACTGAATGCACAGCAAACCTCCTCCGAAGAGTAAAACAAGATCCTTTCAGGGTGAGGACAGCTCCCCAGGGGGTAAACTTCCCATTCAGCCCATGGATCAGTCAGGTTCAGGCTAAGCTGCTACAACAAACAGGCCCCTCTGGATGGCAGCTCACACCCGTGGAGCCCAGCTTCTCTCTCGGGGGTGGGCAGTCCAGGCGGAGGGACCCAGCTTCCTGCAGCCACTCTCCTGCTCTGTCACCTCCTGGGGATGTTTGTGCCCATAGACAGAAGTTGAGCCCCATACCAGTGTTTAGACCAGGGCAGGGAAGAGTGGATCTGAGGGGCGTGAGGGTGTGGATCGCAACCCTACAATGCACCTCCCCCCACCAGCAAGAACAGTCACGTGACCATCCCCAGCAGAAGGTAGTGGAGTCTGCCTTGGCAGCCATGTGTCCTCCTGAAGCTTTGGGAAGGGCTTTTAATCCTAAAAGGAAGAAGGGGAGCCCTGCGTTCTCCTGTCACCTCACCCAACCCTCTGTTGAACCTCCTGACACTGACTTCTCATCATGTCATCCTGGGTCTCCATCCCAGGTTACTGCCCGGCGGGTCATCGCCCCCTCCTCTGTGTCACCCTCCTGCCTGGGCGGCTGTAACAGAACACCACAGACTCGGGGCTTAGACAACAGACGTTTGTTTCCCACAGCTCTGGAGGCTGAAGGTCCAAGATCAAGGCACTGGCGGGGTTAGTTCCTGGTGAGGACTCTTCCCACCTTGCAGACGGCCACCCTCTTCCTGTGTCCTTATGTGGAGCAGGGTCAACTCTCCTCTGCTTTGTTGTAGTTATTTCTGTGGTTTAGTTGCTCAGGCATGGAACACTCTTTGTGCCCCATGGGCTGTAGCCCACCAGGCTGCTCAGTCCATGGGATTCTCCAAGTAAGAATACAGGGGTGGGTTGCCATTCCCTTCTCCAGGGGATCTTCCCAACCCGGGGATCGAACCCGCATCTCCTACACTGGTAGGCAGATTCTTTACCATCTGAGCCAGCTGGGAAGCCCTCCTCTCTGCTTATGAAGTCATTAATCCCATCATGAGGATCCCACCTTTGTGACCTCATCTAACGCTAGTCACTTCCCAGGGGCCCTAGCTCCCAATACCATCAGAGTGGGGTTAGGGTGGCAACACTGAATAATGGAGGAGGGGACACAGTTCATTCTATTGCAGCGAGACTTGAGTGTGTCTCCTTCTCATGACCAGTCCCACTGCCCACGGAGCTCAGCTACACCAGGACAGTACCAATGCAGGACACAACTCTATTGTTCCTTACAGATTGGTTGCTATTTACATGATTGATTACATGGGCAAGGGAGAGGAATGGAAGCCGGCCACCCCGGGGCCTGAATTCCACCCTGGATGATGAATAAGCCTCCTTTCCAGTCCAGCCCTGCAGAGCTGATGTACAGGAATGCAAATTTGTTATAAGCCAATGACCACCTCCTTGCCAGGTCCAAATATCTCCAGGGCTTCCCAGCTCCTTCCTGCAACCCACTGCCAAATTCAACACAGGCATCCACTTGGTAAACGTGCACCCAGACGTTCAAGGGTGCAAAAACAGAAAAGAGACTAAGCCTGGCCCGCTCTCACAGAGCTGCCTCCTCCAGGCAGCTGAGAACACGGGGCCGAGGAAGCCCAGGGCTGTGTGTAATGGGATTCACGGGCTCAGCTTCCGACAAGCCTTGCAAACCTATTTTGGGGGATAAATGGCTCCTCAGAAAGGTTCACCCCTCTGTGCAAATGTGATTTCACACTCCACTCAAAACGCCTCGGGAAGTTGCAACAGAAAATGGGCGCTCAGACAGGCCCCTCAATGAACAGATCCTTGTGCCAGAGTGATGGGTGGCTCGGAAAACTCACCTTGCTTGTCCTCTTTGCAGCCCAATGGCCGAGGCCTTGGTCACCTTCCTTCCTTGGCTTGTGTCACCTCAAATGCTTGCTTGCTGCTCCAGAGTCCTTTCCCATTTATCTAAACCTTTCTCTGCCTTCCCAGCCCAACTCACGTGCCACCTCCTCCTGGAAGCCCTCTGAGAACTCCCATTCAGCTCCATTTTCATCTCGTGTCAACGTCCCACGAGGTCCTCACTGTCCCATCCCAGCCAGACTGCTTAACCACAGCTCTCTGCCCCTTGAGGGGAGGCCCCTGGGCAGAGTCACTTAGCAACTGTGGAATCCACCTGAGTGAGTCAGTAGCTCCCTTACCCCAGGCGAGCCCTCAGCTTCTCTCTGTGCCTCAGTCTCCCCTCTGCCGGGAGAGCCGGTGCCTGCCTCCGCCTCCGCCTCAGCTCTTGGGGTCTGTGTGTGAGCTCACAGCCATGCTCGGCCGGCTACCCCTCCTGCCCTGTCCTGGGAGTCTGGGCCACGCAGGAGAACGTGGAGGAGGGGGAGGCTGGACTGCATGGGGACCGGAGCTGCGGTCCAGGTTAAGGACTTGGGACGTTATTCCAGGGGACTGGGCAGGACTTTGGGCCAGGGAGTAACACGGTCGGAGCCACGTTGGGAAGGTGGAGGGGAAGGGCGGGTGGGGTGGGAGGGTTGTCTGTGTGGAAGGCGCACAACTCTGAATGCAGAGCACCAGGCACGTTCCCCCCAGTCCCGTCCCCTGCTCCCCACTGTTCCTTGTGCCGGAGCTCACTCTGCTGACACTGAGCAGACCCTCCTTGAGCCTGCTCCGGGGACAGGAGCAGAAGGCCCCGTGTTCCGAGCGCCCGGTGGGGATGCGGCTGGCTACCAGCCAGGAGGCGATGCCAGGCTCCTCGTGGGGTATTCCTGGAAGCACACTCTGTACTGTGCCCGGCACATATAAGACAGAACCCCGACATTCACCGGGCACCCATCCAGGAACGCGGGGAGTCTCTGAATCTGGGAACACCGCCGTTTCTAAGACTTGCAGCTTCAGCAAGGTCCTGGGGAGGAGACACCAGGAGGCCCTGGCTGCTCAACCTGAGTGAGGCTGTGTGACCTGGGGTGAGCCGCTTAACCTCTCTGGGCTTCTTCCTTTTAGTCTCTCCTCAAATCGAACCCTGCAATGAGGACTTAAATAGGGAGTTTTTTGAGAGGTGGTCACAGGGAGTGGGGAGGGGAGACCAGGAGGGAAGGAGCCCCACAATCATGTTGTCAGGACAGTTAGTAATGGGGGTTGTTGGAGCTTAAACTCACTGAGAAAACTCTGGGAAACAAAGGAGAACCTGCACTTCAGAGGCATCCAGGGCAGCGAGGGAGCTGAGGTATTCACACCCTGGGTTCCATAATCCATCTCTCTGCAGGAGGGTGACTCCTCAGTTCTCCCACCTGCTTTATGGACCCCAAACCAACTCAGGACATTGACCGCACATCCTAGAGGGCAGGCGCTGGCTCCAGGGGTCAGGTCGGGGTGCAGGGAAGGGGTCAGAGTGAGGACCAAGAGTAGGGCACCCACCATGAATAAAATGGGGGTCATTCCCAAGATCAGAGTGAGGATAAGTGAGACGATGATCTGTCAAGTGTTAGCAAGATGCTTGACAAGGAAGGAGAAGTCAGCACATGTAAGCTCGTCCTCATTTTGTGAGTTTGGGGCAGGTCAGGTGGGGGATATTCCCTGAACTGGAAAGCGGAGGGAGGAGAGGGACCGGGGGTTCAATCCCCAAGGCTCTCCTTGCTGGGTCCCTGGGGGTCAGCTGTGTCTGCTCCTGATGTTCTCTTGGGGTTTGAGTAGCCCTGCCCTCCACCCCCCAGCGCTGGACTCTGTGCCGTCTTGCAATTTCTGCGACAATACTTTGTAGAGTCTCCTTTCATTAAACAGTCTCCTGGACTGTCTCCTGCGGGGCCCTGACTGACCACTGGCTCACCTGTGTCAGTGGTGACTGCCTGTCATTCTCGGTGGCCACCCAGCATCCTGTCTGTGTTCAGGGCGTCTCCCTCCTTTCGTGCTAAGAAGGAAGGAGGTAGAGACCAGGAGAGAAGTTCCAGTTTCAGGTAGTCAGCATCCCAGCCCTCTACGGCTGCGCTGTGGGCACATGGGCTGGCCTCTACCGGCCAGACAAGCCCACCCTGGACTTCAAGCTGGGAGCTTGTGGCCCCAAGAAGCAGGGGCCATGGCTGGTTCTCTTTGGAGGGGGTGGCTGGGGAGGAGTGGGCACTGGGGAGCTCTGCCTGGATCCTCCTTCATTAACAACTCACCTCCCTGGGCGCTGAGAGGCTGTCCAGCGACGTACTCTCTTTGGGGATAACCAGGCAGGATGCATTTGGCCCAAGGGCTTGTTCTGTCTATGCGTGGCACCCGCGTCCAACGACCCAGGCCACAGGGGTGCAATCCCAGCCCCTCACCCCAACTTGACGCAGCTCTGAAAGTGCAGGCCAGCTCCCAGCTCTCCACGAGGATGATGGAGTCCTTGGCTGGGACCGCCTCACAGCTCAGCATCCCCCTCCGCTCATTTCTCTTTTCTTCTCCTCCCTCTCAAGGCCACTCCCTGATGACTGGCCCTCATGCTGACCCCATCTCAGCGTCTGCTCCCCGGGTTGCCCAGCCTCTGCAGGGGGGCAGGCAGCATCTGCTGCAGCCCCCAGGATGGGCAGGGCTCAGCACACAGGCGCCGTGTGGGTGTCACCAGTTCTGTGCCCACAGCTTCTGGGTCGGATTCTCCAGCCCCCCTAGTTAGCAGTGATCAGCCACAGCAGGATCTTCCAATAAATTCCTCTTCTCTTTTATCAGCTGGAGATGGTTTCTGTTGCTTTCAACTCGTAACTCTGACTGCCCGTTGATGCCCAACAGTTAAGTTCTCAGTTGCTAAGAGATCTGTGGTGGGACCTCACAGATGCCCATAAATGGGTTTTGGGGAAGCGGATGATTCTCCCCGGGCAGAGCCTGGATCCATGTGTGTGACGTTATGTTTATGCAAATTACGTACATCATTTCTGGAAGCGCGCTTCTGGTCAGATTCGCCGGGGGCTTGCTGGTTACCATCAGATGTCTGCACCAATGCCCCGCTGTCCCTCCCCTGGCCTAGGCGGGTGCTCTGATCCACTCAGGAGGCTGGTTCTGTGCCTTAGACTTGATGCATGGGCAGAGTCCAGCCTCTTGAGTTTCTTGCACACTTGCTGTCTCATGAGGCAGCTCCTGGGTAGTAGGATGAGAGCCCAGGCTCCTTCCGCCTTGTGGCTCTGCCCTTCCCGGGGTGCTGGAGGCCTCTGCGCCCAGCATCCAGCAAGCAAAGAGAGCAAGGCGGGGCCACACATACTTCTTCATCAATGGGTCCCCCCCATCCCTTACTGCCCACCGCGTCCCACTCTCCCCCTTACTTGCCCGGTGGGCCGGGAAGCACAGGTCTGGGCTGGACAGCCGCCCCCCAGCGGCAGCTCTAACAGGGCAGGAGCTGATGAACAGTGAGCTTTGCGGGCCACCCCCGGGGCCATGGTAACGGAGGGAAAGGGCCCTGGTTCCACACGGTCCCCTGCGTGGAGTGGCTTCAGTGTCCACTGGGGCTCAGTGCAGACCTGCTGACTGAATAGATGAAGGAGTGAAGGAAGGAATGAGAAAAGCCACCAGACTGTCAAGCCCAGGGACCATGTCCAGGCGGTTCTGGCTCCTTGGAAAGCGTTCTCAGAACGGTTCTCCGGTCGAAAAGGGAAGAAGAGTTGGCTGGACGAGGATGCCATTTTTCTCCGAGACAGTGGAAGGAAGCATTTGGATTCTTGTCCAGGATGTCCGGAGCCGGGCGGATGGATGCCTCGCCCCAGCCAGGCTCCTTCCCCCAGGCCTAGTGTTTACTCGGAAGGGGTCTGTTCCTGCTGCAGGACAGGTGTTCCGCGCGCTGACGACGGGATGTGCCTGGAGACCCAGCTCTCTTGCACTCACTCGGCTGCCTGGAAATTGATGGCCTTTCTTGTTTCTCTGGTGGGAACTAGGAGTTTCCCAGCAAAAGGTAACCCGGGCTGTGGACTATTATTTCCTGAGAAGCCCTGGATTTTCCCCCATATTAGTCATCGGAGAATGTATATTATTTTAGCTCTCGGACTCAGACTTGAGTTTTCAAGCACTGGAGGCAGGGTGGAAAATTGCCGGCGGGGCTGGCGGTGATGACTTAGGAGGGGGCAGCTCTCCTTTGCTCTTCTGGAGGTGACGTGATGCTCCCCAAGGGCGCAGACAAGCCTTCTTCAGGCCTGGGACTGGGTGAACTTTCGGAAGTGATGTCCACCTACTGGGTCTCCCGGGGGCAGATGGGGGTGGGGTAGAGGGAGGTGGTGCCCAGAAGGGTGAGCGGGCTTAGGTAATGATCACCTACTTCATGCCAGGCACCCTGGGGTGGGGGCAGGTAGGCCACTTGGCTGCAGATGGCAGAGGACTCAGAAATGTCCACGCTCAGAGGCACTGTCAACACACTCCTTGTTGAGGGGGAGGGTCCTCCAGGAAGTGGGGAGCTCTCCGGATAAGAGCAAGGCCCCGGGATCAGTAAAAGCAAGGCCCCAGAGGACAGGAAGGACAAGTGTCCCCATGGAGCTGAAACCACCCCCCCTTGTCCCCCGCCTCTGGCCACAGCCCTCTGAGTCTGGCGGAGATGCTGGCTGCCTCGGTGGGAGGCCCCGGGCAGCCTCTCCGCAGCACTGTTGCAGACTGGGAAAGGCAGTGAACTTGAGGGTTCCCCCTTATCTACAGGGGAACACCAGGAAGAATCGAGGGAAGGCAGAAAGCAGCAGAAGGGGCCTGGGGCTGTCAGAGGTGACCACACTGCCTCTGGATGGTGACCAGCTGTGGGGACTGGACAAGTGCAGCCCTGCCAGGACTCTCACGCTAGCTGGGCCCCCCCATTCCGCCCAGCCCGCAGCCCACTGGTAGGGCCCTGATGAGGCTCTGAGCGCCTGCCCCGTGGTGCCAGGAAAGATCCTGTGGGTAGTTGGCAGGTGAAGCTGACCAGGCATTTGAGTGAGGGGGTTGCAGCCAGAGCACATGGGTTCATGTCCCAAGCTGTCCGTTCCTAACTGTGTGGCCTTAAACCAGTCCCTATGAGCCTCAGTGTCCCCATGTATAGCACAGGGAAGAAGCAGTGTCTCCTTGACAGGGTTTTGAGGGTTGCACAGGAGACGTGTAAATGCCAAGCACCTCTGAGCAATGGTTTTAAGCTTTGATGAACTGATATTTTGGGGTCCCCCTTCTGTGTGAAATGCCTCTCCTCTTTTTCTCTTCATGGCCCTTCTTCTCTTCTTGCTTCTCCTTCCCTCTTTCTCCACTTCTGTCCCCTCTTCCTGAACTCAGGAGCCTGCTCCATTTAAGCTTCCTCTCTCGCAGAAGTTAGGGACAGCATAAGTGTTCCTACCATCTGCTCAGAGCAGGGGAAGAGCCGGGAGGAGGGGCTCTGCTGATCTCCAGGGCCAGGTATGCCCTTCATGTTTGTTTCCTGAACTGCTACTCAATTCTAAAGGCCCAGATCAAAGTCCCCTCCTCCAGGAAGTCCTCCCTAACTTCCTCGAGCAGCCAGTGGCTGCCTCTCCTGCTCCCCTACCACCCTGGACATCAGTGTGAAATGCTGACCCACTTAGACTCCAGTCTTCTCTTCCCATGTCTGAGTCGGGGTAGGGGGCGATTCTCAGGATGCTACCTGGTTAAAACCTGGCTGGAGGTGGGGTCACAAACTCCAGCTGTCTGCAGTCTGGGTGCACAGAACAACAGAGTCTAGATTAAAATAGCTGCTTAAATATTGAGGGGGACCAAAGATGAATGAATCATGGAAACAGCCTGAATGATGGCTTGGGTCTCTTGTCCCAGCCCAGGGTCAGACCATACCTTCCCTGAGAGCAGCCGCTTCCAGTGCCAGCATCTTCCTCACCCCTTGTCTCCCCTGCCTTATTTCCCTTGTCACTCTGCTCCTTTTTAACCCCGGGAAAGGTCTTCAGATACAATTTGTTATTGGTTGAGTACATGTGATCTGCAGGCTATGCGGTATACAGCTTGCAACCCAGCTCCACCCCAGGATTGCCTGTGCCCCCCCCCCCCCCGCCCCCGTCTCTGCAGGAGGCACTGTCTGGCTGCAGAAAGTGATCCAGAAAAAGGAATCCTAGCTTTTAGCTCAGGGGTCAGCTGACTATTTCTGTAAAGGGACAGTTAGGACATTTTCGGGGATGTCTGTCACAAACTTGCTATCACAGTTCCAAGGCAGCAGAGACGACTCCCAAGTGAGTGGGCATGGCTGGGCTCCACTTAAGACTTCATTTACCAATGTTGATGGTGGTCTGCTGGCTCCTGCTTTATGTGCGTCTTTTTAAGGCCATCCCTGGATGCCAGTTCATCACCCACAGCAGCACATCTCATGAAGTACTTCTCCAGTCTCTAACTCTCTTTGGACTTTCTCGTAGGGGAGATCCCACGTCCTCCACCAGCCTGTGGTTTCCCATGCCCCGTCCGCCTCTTGCTCAGTCAGGCTGTGAGCGACGGTGGGGCTGGAGTCCAAGCCGGGTCTGCACGATGCCTGACTGCTGTCCGCCACATGCCTGCCCCCAGATGCCTGGGTTCAGAATGCCCACTCGTCCCTTCTGTGCCATCCTCTGAGCACCTCCAGCTCCACTGCCTGTGTCCACTCAGGGGATTGGCATCCGGTCTCTAAGCATGGGCGTCACTGACAGGCAAGGCCCCTGTCCTTCCAGGGACCTCCCGACCCCCTCACCCAATAATTTCTCACTTGGGACCTCTTCTCCCCAGCAGCAGTCACAGGCTAAGGAGCTACGGCTGGAAGGAGGGGCAACGAGAGCATAGGGGACCCCGGGGTTCTCTGCAAACTGCACTGCATGGGGAATCCTAACTGCTTTGCATTTGCCATACATGTGCCCGTGCAGGAAGATCCTTGCGAGCACCCTAAACTGTGGCTCTGTTACCCTGTCTTAGGGGTCAGGGCTGGGGCTCAGAGATGCTGAGCAACCTTCTCAATATTGCACAGAGGACTTCCAACCTGCCGCACATACAGCCTTCGGTTACTCTACTGGGCGGGGTCGTGTACCCCTAAATCCATGTCTGATGCAGAGATGTGACCTTGTTTGGATGTAGGATCATTGCAGATGGGATGAAGGGAGATGAGGTCATGCTGGAGTATGTGGGCCCTTAATCCAACATGACTGGTGTCCTTATAAGAAGAGAAAAGACAAAGATGGACACAGAGAGGGAGGATGGCCAAGCGATGACACGGGCAGAGGCCAGAGTGCTGTGTCTACGGCCCGAGGAATGCCAGGGATTGCTGGAAGCTGAGAGGAAGCCCTGGAGCCATCCCTGGAGCCTTCAGAGGGAGCACGGTACTGCTAACAACTTCATTTCCGACTTCTGGTTCTAGAACTGTGAGAGATTGCTGTTGTCTTAAGTCAGCCAGAATGTGGCACCTCATCCTGACAGCCCTAAGAAATGAACACAGCTACTAAGCCCCATTACTTGGGATCTGGGGAGTCCAGACTCTGGTCCGTGGTCAGTCCAGTCTCTCGAGTCAAAGCCTTGAAGGCCCTGGTGGAGGCCAAGGAGGTAGGAGGAACCTGGAATGGCAGCTGAGGACCCACGGGAGGGGGCTCTTCCCCAGATATTTGCAGATGTTCGTTTCTCGAATACCCAGGAGACCTCATCACTCCCAGACTGAGGGTTGTCCACAGATGGCACAGGGCTCTTCTGAGGCCCCGAAGGACCTGACGAGGTGGACAAGGTGGCCCAGACTCCCAGGCCTGAAGTGGCTCAGAGCCAGAGCTTCCTGGTTGGGGTCTTCAGCCTCTCCCGGCAGATGCTATGATCATGAGACAGAAAAGGGGGGCCAAGAGAACAGGGGAGAAAGGCAGGAGTCAGGAAGGAGACAGAAACAGGAGAGAGAGATGGAGAGACAGGAGAGAGAGACAGAAATGGGCGAAAACAACCAGGAGAGAAGACAGGGGTGGAGATAGAGGTCAGGACAGAGGGCCAGACACCCAGACCAGTCACAGATGTGGACAAGGAGATGGAGGGAGAGACAGAAAGACAGAAGAGTACAAGGCAGGGGGAGGGGCAGGGAGAGGGCAGTGGGGAGCTAGACAAGCGGCAGAGAAAGAGGGGAGACAGGAGGGGGCGGAGGAGGAGGGGCGGAGGATGCCCGAGCCCCGAGTGCCCTCTTGCAGACGGCCTGTGCTCAGCATTCTTGACCGCGTCGTGCCCAGGGCAGAGTGAGCCTTCATCCCCGGCCCTGAGAGTGCAGGGCGGAGGGAGACAGCCACTGGGCCAAAGGCCATGCTAAGCCCCAGCCCCCTGAACAGTGCTTCTGTGCATTCCTGGTGGGGCGACGTGAACTCCCCGCCTGACAGCGGCACATGGTTAATGTTCTCGAGTCCATGGGCCTCGGCCCTCAGTTTTAATTAGGCATTTAACTGGAAGGGGGTGAGGCCTCCCCATTTCCCCTCAGAGCCAGCTGCCAGCTTTATCGTGATCCCCTGCAGGACACTGCAGAGAGACGGCTCGAATGAAAGAAGATGAGGAGAAGGAGGTGTCAGAATCGTCCAGGCCCCCAGCCCAGCTTTTATGGGGTTGGGAGAAGCATCTCAGCCGGAGAGGCTCCTAGTAGGAGTGGGCTTTACATTGACCAGAATTTAACCCTTCAGAAGCTTCCCTGATTAGTTCTCTGACACCTGGGGGCCCCGAGGGAGTGAGTCATTATGTCAGGGCAGCCTTGGCTGCTTGCAAATGTCAGGAAACCCAACTCAACCTGAACAAGTTAAAAACAGAAGATTGGCTCAATTACCTGAGAAGTCCAGGAGCATGTCAACTTCAGGTCTGGCTGGATCCAGGTGTTGAAATTTGATCAGGAAGCTATCCTTCACCCCTTCTCTCATCTCTGAGCCCATCTTGACCCAAAGCATTGGAGTCTTCCTCTCATGCCCATTTTTAATGCACATTCTGAGTATATGACTGAAGACGGGGGTGGGAGTTTTCAGGGTCACTGTAGCTTTCTGTCTCTCCCTTGCCCACTTTCTCCTCCCATTATTCTGGACCTTCTAGAACCAGGAACTGAGACTCCCAACTTCTCCCCTCAGGAGCATCTCTTCTGTTGGCTAGGCCAGTGTTGGGTGAAGCCCCCAACCCCCAGTTATAGTTATTATAATACAGTTATAACGACTTTAACAGTTCTTGTGTACTAAATTTATCATCTGTATTATTTCTTACTATTTTTAAAATATTTGTTTGGTTGCCCACTTAAGATCTAGTTCCCAGACCAGGAATCGAACCCTGGCCCCCTGCACTGGGAGAGGGGAGTCTTAGCCACTGGACCACCAGGGAAGTCCTCTATTTTTGATGGGTTGATTTTTCTTCTCATTTAGGGTTGTAATTCCCAATTCTTTGCGTTGTGGAAGACAGTGAATTAGATGCAGGTACTGTGAACCTTGCCTTGCTGGTTGCCAGATAGTTTCATATTCCTGTAAATATGGTGGAGCTTTGTTCTGGACACAGTGGAGCTACTCGGAGACTTGATCCATCCAATTTGTGTATGGTCAGAAAGTGACCAATGGCAGTAAATCCTTTGAGCATCTGGGATGTATACAATCTGGGCTAAATTCTGTTTTTTAATGAAGAAGGCAGGCAGCTGACTCATGTTTCCAGAGTACCGTGTGTGTGATTTTCAGGTCAAGAAATGGGTCTGTGATGGGCATCTTATGAACACTGACCGATCTCATGGTGTGAGGGTCACTTCTTCTGTGGTCAGCAGTAAACCCAGTCACAGGCACTTTCCTCCCACCTGCCGTGGTGATAATGCCATAGGAATTTTCTTAACTGTCACTGAGCCAGCACCTATAGCCACCTTTCAGGGCAGCCACCGTGCAGGACACACATGTGAATGTAAGGCATGATTTCTTCCCTGAGAGGCAGGCAGGAGGGCTGGCCTTGGCCGTGGTACAGAATGCTGCCAGTGTCGCCTGACAGGTGCTTTCAAACAGGCCTTGGAGACGGTGAGTTCACATCCGCTCTGAGAACGGTGGGGCCTCTTGTCACTCCGGGGTGGTCCCAGCAGCAGGCGTCGAAAGCACTCATCATACACCTGAGGCATTTCTTCACCCCAAAGCCTGTTGGAATCCCACAGGGACCTCCTTTCCCTAAGCTGGCAGCTTTTCTCATTCGTGACTCCTGACTTAACTCACCCTCCCACCGCCCCACTCGCCCACTGCTCTTGAGACTGTCGTTCTGCTGGTGAGGAAGCAGACTCAGGGTTGGGACCCACCAGCCGGGGCAGGGATGGGATGGAAGTGTGTCTGCCTCCGCCACCCCCCCACCCCGCCCCATCCCCCAGGTCCCATCCTGCCTCTTTTCAAAGTGAGTCACAAGGAAGCCAGCAGCCAGAGGGCCAGGAGAGGTGGAGAGTGCCCGCCCCCACTGCATGTTCATCAGAGGCCGTGTTGTAAAAGATCACTTGGCAAAAGATGAGCAATAAATTAGATTACTCAGAGCACACACGCTGCAATCAAAAGCATTGTCTCAGAGAGGCAGAGAGCTCGCCTCTCCAAGCTGGGCTCGATCACAGACCAAAAGGCACCGCCATCCGTGGATGGGGGGCTCAGGACCCCAAATGGGGCCACCTCCAGGTCCCCGCCACCTCCCCAGCACCCTCCTGGGATGGTGGCCCCCCACCCCGGCCTTGCCTCTGAAAGTTGGGGTGGGGAGCCCGCAAGGAGGGGGCCCGGTTCAAACGACACTCTGCCCAGAGACCACAAGTTTATGAATCCCAGAAGTTTCGCTCGCTCAGGTCAGGAGCAGAGCTTGGCTGCAGTTGGAGAAGACATTTTTCTCTGTCAGGCCACAGAACGCAGCACAAAGACGCCAGCTGCGAGGCCTCAGACCCCAAGTCTCTAATTAAAACAGTGGAAAATGAGATAACTTCACAAATTCATCACCGCCGCCACCGGCTGTCAGGGGAAAGGCTTCAGGGGTCGCCCCCACCTCCAGCTTATGTGCCGACGGGGTCTGTCCGCTGGGCCTGCGTGTGAGTGCGTGTGTGCACACGTGTGTCCACATTTTCTCTACCTCTTGTCCTAGGCTTTCCGGGTTTTTTTCTTTTCTTTTTCTCTCTTTTTGTGCCCCATCCACAAAATTTAGAGTCTAGTGGTCGACGAGAAGGGAGAATTTCCTCAGGGGAGGTGTCACCATCCAAGGTGATCTCATGTAACATCTCATTTCATTCAATAACCAAAAGAGATGGTTTCATCAACCCTGTCTTACAGAAATGGAGACTGAGGCTATGTGAGCTTGGTAGCTGGTCTAGGTAATGCAGGTGAAGGCTGAGCGGGGCCTGTACCCAACCCTGTCCTACTGAGCAGACCTTGCACCTCAGCCCAACCAGGCCTGACCCTGCATGGACTCTGCCGCCGTTAGGTGCCCAGCCCCACACTGGAATCCCGGGGGCTGTGATGGCTACCATTATTGTGCTTCACCAGCTTGGTCTGCTTTTCCTCATCCAGAAGGGCACAGGTTAGGGGGTATGAATATTCCCATTTAGAGGGAGGGAACTTGAGGCTTAGAGATATGGGCCAGCTCCTAGTTCTTAACCCTTACAGTGCCCAGCACCCAGACCTCTTGGCCTGAAGTCTCCTCTGGTCACTGAAGCCTGTTGCACCCTGCATGTTGGCTGACCCTCAGTGCTGGGTTCTATTGCCCCAGGAGCAGAAACACCTGAGGCAGTGTAACTCTAAGGTGTGACCTTCATGATTCCATAGGGGTTTACAATCTGCAGGGGTGGGGGTGGGTGATAGTCAACGAGTAACCAAGTCGATGTGTGATATAATGTGAACTGGAGACACATGCGGCGGAGAAGTAGAAAGCAGAGTGCGGACTGCCGAAGACGAGGATGAGCTGGTATACAAGGGCTGGTCAGGAAAGACCTCTTGGAGGAGGCGTTGTTGACTGGTGTACAGAGCTGATGAAAGTGAGCCAGGGGACCACGAGGAGATTTGGGGGAACCCCTGAGGCACACAGAATAGAAAATGGTAGCTGTTCTCATTATCACTAGCACCATCGGCAGCCTTCATGGTATCTATTGTCACCACCACCATCCCCATCATCATGCCTGTTATTATCACCTTCATCAGCATCACCAGTTAGCACTATCACCACCTCCATCCCCACCATCACTGTCACCACCATCATCACCATCTTCATTCCAGTTCTAATTCATTTGGTCTGGGGTGGGGCACAGTGGCATTTTTTAAACCTTCCTTGGTGGCTCAGATGGTGAGACTGCCTCCAGTGCAGGAGACCCCGCTTCGATACCCAGGTGGGCAAGATCCCCTGGAGGAGGGCATGCAAATCACTCTAGCATTCTTGCCTGGAGAATCCCGTGG
This sequence comes from Odocoileus virginianus, assembly GCF_023699985.2. NCBI lineage: Eukaryota > Metazoa > Chordata > Mammalia > Artiodactyla > Cervidae > Odocoileus > Odocoileus virginianus. The sequence goes on from NC_069693.1 coordinate 47,743,325, forward strand.
ACAGGGGAGCCTGGCGGGCTACAGTCCATGGGGTCACAAAGAGTCAGACACGACTGATCAACTAACACTTTCGCTTCCACAGACAATTCTAATGTACAGTCAGGATTGGGAACTACCGCCCCAGGCTGACACACCTTATTGGCAAAATTCCACTTTAAAATTCCATACTCACAAAAGCTCTATAAGGTTGATCTTCTTACCCATCCACTTTACAGACAGGAAGACAGATTTAGAGTGGGGCCTTGAGGGAGGCCACAAGCCATCAGTTGTGTGATGTCCATGGGGCACCCACCCTCTTAGCTATGACCCCACAATCCATTGAGTCAACAGCACCTTCAGAGCAGAGTGTATGCCCAGGGAATACCTGTGGGCAGGATAAGGCTTGTTTCCAACCCAGCATCCCTGACTTCCTCCCCAGAACACCTCCCCTTCCCATCCATGCTGCCTTTCAAAGAGGAGAGCCATCCAGGAGAGACCATGAAGGGACAATATCAACACAGCTGCTACCGTGGTTGCTGTTTCTGACATAATTGAGCCCCACTTGGTTCATCACTCTAAGAAGCGTTTCCATATCTATTAATTTGCAGCAAAAGTACAAGAGGACTGCCATTAGTTCCCTGTTTTCTTTGGATGAGTGAACCCAAGGCACAGAAAAATCAAGATGCTTGCCCAGGGTCACACAGCTAGTGAGTAGCTGGAGCCAAGGTAATGTATAAACATGGACGTACGGGGACCCCCAACTCCACCTCCTCCACCCTTCCCCTCACCCCCACTTTCGAGGGGAATCAGCCTGGACACCAAGGCTCCAGGTCTGAGCAGTGAGGAGTGTAGCAAGCGCCTCTCTGAGCCTCAGCTTTCTGGTCCGTACGTGGGGGAAGACCTCAAGTGCTCTGCTTTGCTTCTAACACAGCTACGGAGCGGCGCGGCCACATTCCGTGAACGTCCGCGCGCCCTGCCGCCCTCACCCTCTATCTTCTTGTCGTGTACGTGAACATGGCCTTCTCGGCCCCTCAGCACCCCACTTCCTGCTGGAGGAGGCCCAAGAACAGCCGTTTGGTCTTCAAGGGCCCCCCGGGTTCAGGCCTGAGCACAGACTGGGGGGTGGGGGCGTCCCGTGCGCCCACCTGCTTGCTCATCTCACGGCCGCCGCTCGCCGCCAGGCTGGGTGGCAGGATGGGCCGAGTGGGTAGGCCCAGAGGCCAGCGCAAGAGCGGGCTGGGGGCGGAGGCTGGCGATGGGACTGGGACGGGCCTGGAACCACAACTGCGGTTTGCACACTCATCGAAGATCCACACGTTGGAGCCCAGCGTGGCCGGGGCGGCGGGGAGCTGTGTTAGCAAAGCTCCCCCTCACTCTTGTCACCAGCAGATCTGAGACCCGTGAACTGAATGTCTGTTTGTTCATCCAACAAGCATTGATTGGGCCTGCTTTGCTTGTGGAGGGCCCAGAGTTCTCGCTGGTTAAGGGGCAGCTCTGGAGCTGTGGAGTCTGGGACCGCGTCTGGCCTCTCATGCTCTGGAAGGGTCATTTCATCTCTGTGGCTTGTCCATCAGTAACAGTGACGGTGGCTACAGGTATCAACGCTTCTTCACTGCAGGCAGGTATGCTGCTGGGCTGGTAAGTGTTCAACAGCCAGCTCTCTGAGGGGGGAATAAATCCCAATTTGCAGCATCTGCCGAATGCCATGGTGTAAATGCTCTCATTGTGGCTGATTCCCAGCTCACATTGAACATGGACAGAGTCAGGAATGCTCACTGTTAGTGATTCAGGGAACATAAAGAGCCTAAGAGCAGAGATAATAGTAAAAATACAGTAAAGTAATTAGGAAGTGGTGTGTTTGAAGTGTTAGTTTTGTTTGTCTTTATGTTTACCTATTTGGCTGTGCTGGGTCTCAGTTGCAGCATGTGGGATCTAGTTCCCCGACCAGGAATCAAACGTGGGCCCCCTGGGTTGGGATTGAGCGATCTTAGCCACTGACCACTAGGGAGGTTCTAGTTTTGAGTATTTATTACCTTTGTTTTTAATTTAGTTTACTTAGTTTCAAGTGTCCAGAATTTAATTTTTAGTAATGGCCAGCTTTCAGATTTTATTAAAATTTAATAGTTAGTGCTTGCAATCTGGTCTCAACCTTCCATTGGGTAGTGGCTGTGATTATCCCCATCTTACAGGTAAGAACCCTGAGTACAGAGAGGCTGAGTGACTTGCTCAGGGTCCAAACCCATTAGTTTGGCTTCCGAGTCCCATCACTGGGGATAATAACCACACCTACCTCCTAGGGTTAACATTAAGGATGCATGCATATGATGCATTTAGTACATGCTCAGTCAACACTGGTTGCTGTTGTTCGGTTACTACAGGTTGGTGATCCAAGTACATCAAACACAATTTCTTTCCTTGATAAACTTACCATACAGGGTGGTGAGACACACACCCGCAAAGTATAACAGAAGCTTCCGCAGCACATACACTGCATGGGCCCAACAGAAGAGTTGATAAGTTCTCTTTATGGGGCCAGGGGGACTTCATGGTGGAAGGGATATTTAAGTTGGGTTTTGAAGGATGAGTAGGAGTTCACCAAGCAGTTTAATGAGTGACGTGGATAAACCAAGTCACCTGTTTGGCCAGAGGAGTCTTATCTCCTTTTACTGCCCCATTGGCCTGACCTGTCTCACCAGGAAAGCTGGTGCAGATTTCATTACTATGTGGAGGCTCAATGATTTATCTGGAGAAGTGAGTCCCTCACACCCTCAGGTCTAACCTTGGCTGAGCTTGCCAGGCTGCATCTCTCAAGGAGGCTTCCGGGTTGAGAGAGTGAGCCTGGTGGTTACGAGTGATGAAATCTCTGGGTCTGAATGCTGCCACAGTGGGTAATCTTGACCTGTCTCAGTTTCCCCATCATAAGGGGGAGCCATGACCACTCTGACCTTGCTAGGCTATACACTTAAAACTGCAGAGCACGTGAAAGTGCTCCCAACCAGCCGGCCTCAGGGTGCGGAGCTGCCAACAGTAACGGTCCACACGAACCACAGCTGCAGAGGCTGTCGGGCGTGGAGCCTGGTGAGCTGGGTGGCGCATGTGGGAGCAGGTAAACACCCAGGAGCCACACAGCCCACCCAAACCCAGCCCTGCAGCCCCCTGCCAGCTCGGCGTGGGTGTCAGGAAGCTGGTAGCTGGGTCAAAGCAGGCTGTCACCGTGCCCTGTCCCACGAGGTAAAAACATTACGGGTGATGCTGCCCCGCGGTGGCCCCACCTCGCAGCCCTTCCTTTGAACTCTGACGGCAGCTTCACATGTGCCTGTGGCTGCCAAGCCAGCGTGTCTGATGTCCTTTCCGGCTTTTGTAATGTCACTTCCCGCCGGGGACGGGGTGATGCATTATTGATGTAGGAGAGTCACCGTTTGGCATAAAATTCCCGACATATAGAACACCAGCGTGAATGGACCTTCTGGTTCGAACGTGAGCAGTTCAGCTTCTTGAACTTTTTCATCTCGTTCTTTCTTTTTCTAAGTTGGCCACTTTGGGGATTATCCATTTCGGGGATGTACCTATGGAAACAGGGTCACCAAGGGGAAGGCCATCATTTCTGGAAATGCTTTGTCCCTTGTAAGTTCATCGTTGGTGGGTCTTGTGTGAGAATCAAATATGAAGAGACCAAGAAGTGAGACATGCAAAGCTCTTGAATCTTTGTTGGGTGGTAGCCTTTGCCGAGACCATGGTACAATCTAATACAATCAATAAAACATATGAAAGTACAATATAATACGGCGTGATAGAGTATGAGCAGTACAGAATGTCAGCAGGCATCTTTGTAAAGGAGCAGGTAGTAAATATTTTAGGCTTTGCAGGTTGTACCGTCTGTGTCGCTCAGCTGTGCCATCGCTGCAGGCAAACAGCCCCAGCTGATCCCGCGAGCAGTGGCCGTGGTTGTGCTCCAGGGAAACTTTATGTGCTCTCGTGAGATAGATATATATCTTGTTTTCAGTGGTGGTGGTGTGAACATGATCTAGCTGTGGTCACAGGCACCCCTGGCTTGGAGATCAGGACAAGGTAAATTAGAGCCTTGGCTTCATTTCTCGCCGGGAGAAGTGAGACCTTTGGGAAGGTATTTCACCCCTGGGAACCTCAGCCTATGAAGTGGGGGTGAGGACAGTGGGGGAAGCTCTGGCTTGTGGGGAAGTAAAGAGGAGACTGGCATGAGATGCAGAGCCTGGCGCATGGCGGAGGGGCTGAGTTCATGGGAACGGCCCTGACTGAGGAGGAGGAGGAAGCGGAGGGGAGGGGGCTTCCCTGGGAGGGGCAGGGGCTCTAGACCCTACCTGGCTGCTGACCTGGGTGACCTGGGCAGATCTATGCCCCGTCCAGCTTCAGTTTTCTCACCTGGCAGGTAAGGAGGTAGGACTAGTGATGCTCAGGCTGCCTCTTTTACCAGCACCTCTGGGACCTGCCAGTCCCTTGAGGATGCCAAGCCTCACAGCGGGCACTAGCTGGACTAGCTGGTGTCAAGGGCAGAGGCATTATGAGCAAGTCGCCATCCCAGGCTCTGCCAGGCTTGGGCAGCCTTGCCTGCCCATGTCCACTCGTCCACGTGCTCCCAGGAACTCTTGGGCATCCACAGTGAGCAGCCTGATGCCAGCAGGATGAGCAGATGAGCTAGCGGTCCACAGGACTCACTCTCACGGCGAGGGTCTGATCTGGCTGTGGTCACGGCCTTGGGTTGGCTTGTGTCCCCTAAAAACCAAGTCCACCTCTGGCCCCCAGAACCTGTGAGATGACCTGGTTTGAAAGTGAGGGTCTTCAGAGGTGTAATTGATTAAGGATGTGGAGACAAGGTCACCCTGGACTTAGGATGGACCCTGAATCCCAGGACACATGTGCTTGTGGGAGGCGGGAGAGGAGAGCACAGGCCGGGCGGGGGGGGTGGCCATGGACAGCAGAGGCAGCGGTCAGAGTGGTGGGGCCACAGCCAGTGGCCGCCCGGGGCCTCCAGAAGCTGGAAGATGCAGGACGGACCCTCCCCTGGAGTCTGCAAAGGATCGTGACCCTGGGGACACCTTGGGTTTGGATTTCTGTCCTCCAGAGTGTGGGAGAAGAAGAGGTTCCTTTTGTTTTAGGCCCCCAGGGTGTGGTCATTTGTTGTGTCAGCCACAGGACACTGGGGGACTGTGGGGGCAAGGGGGTGGGGTGTTGAGCCTGGATTCTCCCTTGCACTCAGTCACTCCTACAGCATGACGCTCATGTCCCCTTGAGGAAATGCCATCTCCTGATAAGTGGACAGATTTTTTTCAGTAGAGACATTGCAGGTCCACACTTGTTAATGAGGTTCAATGTCCTATTTCAATTCCTGGGTCAGTGCTGGTGCAGAAAGGATGTTTCAGATTCTGTGTGGTGCCTGGACCAATGAGTTCAGCCAAGTGTGTGTCAAGAAGTGATATGTGTGTGTGTGTGTGTGTGTGTGTGTGTGTGTGTGTGTATGCATGGATGCTTGTTAATTTGTTGTTATTTATTAGGGATCAAAAGGAAGTTTCCTAAAAACATTACAGAAGCTCCATGATGTCATGTGAAATACAAGATAACACTACAATTGTAATTAATTAATGTCCCACATCCTATCTTTTCTGTCCACTTTGTTTGTTCCTGTTTTGAGTGCGGTTTGGACTTTGTTGTTCATTCAAGTTTGGTCAACAGATTCCTATTCATCGCATGCAAGGCCTTGCTGGAATCTGCCTGATTACCCCACCTTGGAGATTTAGTACAGTGTTCTAAGTTTCAGTTTCCTCATTAAAAATGGTGCTAGCACAAGGGCCTCAGGGTCCTTGTGAAGATAAAGGAAGGAGCTGATTTCCTGGGCAGCTCGGGCCACACCCACCCACGTCGGTGCATTGTTCAGGTCCTTCTCTGGTGATGAGCTGCTGAAGCGATGCTCACTGAAATCATCCTTTCCCAGCACTCTCGGGAAATGAAGCTCTCCCCCCTGTAGCTTTTGGAGAATCCGGTGTTTCCGAAGGAGCCCCTCCTCCGGTGTCCTCAAACAAAGCCAAATAAAAACTCAATTCCACCTTTGGCGAAAATGATTCTAACCTGGAGACAGCATCTCAGGCCAAACTCAGACTGAGAACACCTTGCCCGCAGCTGTCATCGCCTGATAAAGGGGTCAGGCCGGGAGAGGACATGGCGGGTAGGGAGGGGTGGACCCTCACTCCATGTTCCCTGCCCCCAGACCGAGCGCATCTATCTTCCTAGAGGGGACCAGGCTCCTTACCCGTGATGACGCAGCTTTGCTGTTGGGGAGGCGTGGGGTCACAGGAGGGCCCAACTTTGGAGCTAGGACCCACCTGGGCTTGGATTTGGGTCTCCACTGTGAGCTCCAGAGTCTGTTTACAAACAGCTTCACAGTAAGAAGGGGCTGAGGGAGGGACCGGATGAGACAGGAGACGTGGGGATGGTGATGGCCCCCTCCCCTAGCCTAACAGAACTGTCCAACAACGCCTTCCTGTGCTGTAGTGAGTTCTCCATTGGAGGGGCATCCAAGCCCATAGGGGGGGTCCTGCAAAGAGGACTTGAGCACAAAGGAGTGTTGCCCTGAGGACCTCGAGGTCCCACCCTCCTGCGGTCTCTCTCACATCAGCAGGCACCGCTGGACTGAGTCCAGTCCCAGCCTTTCCCCTGTCCCTGCTCCGTCCACAGAGACCGTGACTCCAGAGCAGAGGCCACAGGCTGCCACCGGGTCTTACCCACTCAGTCTGGAGACTCTTCTAAATAGTGTTCACTCCCAGCCCAGAAATAAGCATGTTCATTTTATAATATTTTAAAACTTGCCAGGCTTGCCTTAAAAAAAATTTTAATACCAAGTCTCTCTTTATATATCCGTGGTAATTCACTAGGGGAGAGGCTCTCATCGTTTCCCCCCCGCCCCCCGTTATCACATTCCCCCTCTTGGAGCCTCCGTTTTAAAACTTTTTTTGCTACCAAATGATAACTGCTTCCTCATTCCTCCTTCATCACACACACTTGTGGCCGCCAGTCTGAGCATGAGCTAATCAGCATGGCCAGTGCCAAATGCAGTGAAACTTGACCTTAAAGTCACTCTGACTTTGGGCCCTGTGCAGTTTCTATTAGGTTCTGTGAAGTTAGGAAAATAGCCCCTGGGTGACCGGCATAATCTGCTCAGAATGTGGGGGCTGCCGCCTCCCCCTCCCCCGTCCTCCCTCCCCTCTCTCCCTCTCTCTTTCCTTCGGTCGGTCACCGTTCCTTCGAGCACTAATTGGGCATTCATCCCTTGCATCCCCCGCCCCTTCTGCACTTTCAGCAGGTCTTTATGGGGTGGAGCCTTTGAGCCAGGCTGCGCTAGCCCCTGGGGATACAGCAGGGACACACCATGTCCTGTCCTCATGGGATGCTGTCCCAGGGATGCAAAGAGGGGCCACACGGAGCAACCAGCAGTTTCAGGACCATGATGTGAGGGAAGTCCTGACCCTGTCGGAGGACGCTCAGGAGAACTGACGCTGCAGGCCCGGGGCTTCCTTTGTCTGCGCAGCAACAATGTCTAGCCTGTCCGGGCTAATACAGAACTCCATGCCGGCGAGAGGTGCTGCTCTAATAAAAACCTAGAACATGTGGCTCAGGGGTCAGACAGCTGGAACCTATGATCACCGGACCCACAACCATCCTGTTTTGTTTGTTTGTTTAAATATTTGTTCATTTATTTGGCTGCAACGAGTCTTGGTTGCGGCGTGTAGCACCTCTGATCTTTCTTTAGTAGATCTTTAGTTGCAGCTTTTGAACTCCTAGTAGCAGCGTGTGGGATCCAATTCCCTGACCAGGGATGGAACCCAGGCCCCCTGCGTAGGGAGTCTTACCAGTGGACCACCAGGGAAGCAGCCCCCCTCTCTGAATGCTGATACACGTGTTAAAATTAACCATGGTGATGGTGGTACACATGTGTGAATAGACTGAAAGCCATTGAATTGTGCACTTAAAAATGGCTTCGGAGGTAAAACCACCTCTTGATTAATGAAATGAAGGATTGACATAAAAAAACAAACAGGTATTGTCACGACCTCTACTTCATCTTCCCTATGGGCTGCTGGACAAGATGAAGGTCATGAGAAGTTGGGTTTTGGGGTCAGGGCTGCTCCATTCTGGCTGTGTGACCTTGGGCAAGCTCCTTAACATCTCTGAGCTTTGGCTGCTGCTGGTAAAATGGGTAAAAATGGGATGACAAGAGCACCTGCCTTTCAGGTGCCATTTTTGAAGATGAAATATGGCAACCTAGGGCAGTGCCCTGAGCAGGCCTGCTGGCAGGGAGCTGTCCCACAGTGTTTGGCATGCCACAGTTGCTGCTGTACTTTGTGGAGGGGACAGTCAAGTTCAGAGAGGTGGGATGGTCCTCAGAGGGTCTCGGAGGCCGGCCCTTCCTGTCCCCCTTCCGGATTCTGGCTGCAGCCAAGCCGGGACATGGGTCCTGGCTGGCGGGACCCGCTGCACCTTCCTTGGGGAAGTAAGCTGGGCTCAGTCGTAAGGCCTGGTGCTTTCCCAATGCCAGAACTCCAGCAGGCCCTGCACTTGTGGTTTGGAGAAATAAATGACATGCTGATTACTTAATCCTAAAACAACGGGAGTTTTCTCCTTTTCTAAGGGGCAATGACAGGAAGCTGGCAGCACTGCAGAACCGGCCACGGGAGTCTCAGGCTCCTTTCTGGGGAAGAGGGAGACGTGGGTTCTGGAGCAGGGTTGAACCCGGGCTGGGGGTGGCCTGTTCCCTGCGTTCCCCTCCCAGAGACTCAGCCGTCTGCATTTACAGTGCAGCAGCGGAGCGCGAGCGGCAGGATCAGAGGCAAGCCCTTGTGGCCCCTGCCTCCCGGAGTGGGGGGCCCTCCTCAGGCTGTGTGGGGGCCCTCCACCCACCCTCGGGTCACCTTACTCATCTCCGGTCCCATCCCACTAACCTGCCTCATCCAGTGACTTGGGACAAGGAAAATTAGGAATATCCACCTCCCTTCCCCGGTGATGCAAGTGCTGTGCTGATCCAAGCTTCAGCTCTGTTCCCTCCCACAGGACCACGGGGCCAGCGGATAGGAAAAATGAGGACCGATGGCAGCAGGTGCCTGGGGGCTTCTAGCTCTGGCTGTTGAATCTTGCAGGGGTGGCCATGTGAGTGAGGAACTGGACACGCGTCATTTCAGGGGATCTCTCAGCTTTTCCTGGAGCTGCTTCCACCCCTGACGGTTCTTCCTCCCATCCCTCACCCCACCAGCCTCAGTGGAAATGTCACATCGCTGCCCTCACCTGTTCACAGGTACCTGCTCAGTTCTGCAATCACACCTTCAAGACAGTTAATTGTGTCCTTTTCTGATGATCGGTTGAGAGGGCGGGACTGTGGGCTCAGTGTAACCGCCCCTTTGCCTCCTCTCCTCCCAGAGCCAGGCACGGCCTGTGCCGGGAACAGTGGTCAAGTGACAGGCGACCCTGAGAACGTGTGTGGCTGGTGGTGACTCTCCAACCCCCTCGATTCTGCCCACAGCGTGGACTTGACTTTACACTGTGACCCGGTTTCTGTAGGCGCACAGAAGCGCATGAAAGCTTCCCAAACAGTCCTGGCCTTATTCACCATTTCATATTTCGTTCTATTCAATAACATTTCTTTAAAAAAAGGGCTGGATTGTGCCCACTGCATTGATTTCACGATGACCCACTAGAGACACAGTGTAAAGAATTTTGCTGTTAGAAGACAAACGTGTTGAAATGCTCCCCCTCTCTGATTTTTGGGGGGGCGGTGGGAAATGGAGGCGCCAGCACAGAGTGGCCTCCTCGGGCCAGAGCTGCTCTGAGGTCCACTCCACTCCAGAGCACCATGAGTGTCCTTCCTGCCTCCCTGGGCTGCCCTGTTCATGCTGGGAACTGGTTGTAGAATCAAAGGCTGGACAGATTCGTTTTTTCAGAAGAGGAGACGGAAGCTCAGAGCGGATGAGTAGCTTGTCCAGAGTTGCTCAGCTAGAGAAGGGACGTGAGGATTCAGTCCCCTGCTGGGGCCCTGGGCCACGGTTCCAGGGAACTCTGTGTCCTCGGATCCCTTTGGGGTGTGTCTCCAGCCTGGCTCAGGCTGTCCTTTGTCCCCCTTGGGCTGAGCGAACCCCCGGTATCAGCCTCTCCCGGGGCTGTCCTCCCTGGCTCCACGTGGAGCAGCTGGGGGCCTTCCCGGCTGTGAAGCCGGCCGTGCCTGCACACAGATGGCAGCGTCTTTGACAATTGAAACGCTCGTGCTGATTGACAAATGAGCTGGTACCTGAGTGTCTGAAGCAGAGTAATGACACGGAGTGTCAGCCTGAGGGCTGGCGGGCAGGCCAGATAAAAACAAAAGGCCAGGACGGTCTGGGGGCAGCCGGCTGGGCCCCCGCGGACGCAGGGTCTTCCTGCAGGATGGGATCAGTCAGTCCGAATGCCGAATCCGGGCGTGCTGGGTGGCCCTATGCTGGCCGCTTGTCAACCCCTGTTTCTCCCACACCTCGTCCCCTTCCCCGACGTGACAGGTCCCTCCCGTCAGTCACTCAGCAGTTCAAGTATTTATTAAGCCAGACTTGCCCCAGACCCACAACAGTAACAGGGACAACAGGGACAACAGTAATGGTGAGGCTCTTAAAGTACGAGTGACTGGCATTTTTGATTCATGGAATCTTCACAATAGCTTGCTGAAACAGATACTACTTTATCAGCTTTTATAGATGACAAAGCTGGGTTACAGAGAGGTGAAGCGGTTCACCCCCTGCCATGTAGTAAGTGTTGGGGGTAGGATTCATTCACTCCTCTGAGCACATCCGTCTGGCTCTAGATGGGAGTGGGGCACTTGGGTAGAAATTGCGCAGATCTCCTCTAGGCTGCCATGCTCTTAGAAAGAGACCCAAAGAAGAAACAGCTTGTTTTTCCCCATTGGATACTGGGACATCTGTAAGTGACAGCTGGAACTGTGGCAACCATTTTGTGAAAGTGAGGAAGAGGCTGATTTGCTGAGGATGGGCAAGCAGCAAGAAGGAAGGACATGGGTTCTTGTTGATGACATTGAATTAACCAACCCTGGAGCCTCTGAGCCTCCAAACTAATTTTCCTAGGGGACAGTATGTTTTCCTTATTGTACAAACTGCCTTGGATTGTGTTTCTGCCACTAAAAGCCAAAAACCTGTCTGATTCGTGTCTAAGAAGGGAGACACCATTCAGAGTAATCTTCCTGCAGAGAAACTTCACAACAAATATAAGTGGTCAGTAAGTGGGGGTCATCATGACATAAGAGGTGATAGCGACAACGGCAGTGATGGTTACGCTAATGATTCTGCTTTCCCTGTCACTCTGGGAGAGCTGGCTTCTGGTGGATGCAGGTTTAGTATTCACAACCCATTTCCACTCAGGCTTGAACAGAAGACTCTCAGGGCAGGCAAAGGGTGATGAGGAGCACTGATCTGGTTGATCCTGGGAAGCCGCTTTTTGCTTCTCAGAGTGGCTGCTGCAAACTGAATCACAGCATGTGCGGGGCCCTTGTGTGCACACATTCTATCCCCAAGTCCATCCTGTGAGGTGGGTGCCATCCTTATTCTCCTTTTACAGATGGGAAAACTGAGGCCCAGAGGTATTTAAGCAGTTTATCCCAGATGACCCAGAAGGAACTGAGGAAACCAGGATCTGAGTTCAGGCCTGGCAAACTGTTTAATCAGGAGGGCAAGAGGGCAGAAGGCGTGTTCATCAGGGCCCAGGGAATTCAGGTTGCCACGACCTTGAAGACAGCCACATGTAACACATACTCTGATGTGGCCACAGACCTCTCCTCAGAACATCCATCCTGCGGAAGGAAAAGCGCCAGCGTGTGAGGTCATAGTTACAAGAATGTCTGTCACAGCGTCATACGGAGTGCGAGCAAGAAAACCGGCTGATAAACCAAGCAACCTGGACACAGGCAGAGCATCCCTCCCTGGAAGGTGCTGCAGGGTACCAGGAAGAGGTGGAGAAGCGTCAGGGAGGTGTCCACAGGAGGAGAGAAATAGCCCAGCCTGCAGGGTGATGTTTAAGGTTCCATCTTGTTGGGGTAAAACGTGTGGGAGTTAGACCTCTGTTTAGCTCCATATGGTTGGGTTTGACCATGTAAGCACGAGGCAGGAATGGAGGGATGTGACAGAACCTAACCAGAGGAAGTGGAGATGAGCGTTACAAAGTACTGCTGCAAAACGTGCAGGTTCTCTTTCCAAAACAGAGAAAGCCAAATGTGAGCAATGGACCATTTCCTCGGATAACTCCTGTTAACGTTCCTCAAGTCGGTGTTCTGCATGTGAGAGGCGGGTGGAATCCACAGGCTTCCCGGCCTCCCCACCACCCTCCACACCCACACTTACACCTCTCTGTGGTTCTCTCCTCTTGACTGGAGGCAAACCTGTGACCTGCTTCTGACCCACAGAAGGTGGCAAAGGTGAAAGGGCTTTGCAGATGTAGTTAAAGTCCTTCCTTAGTCAGCTATTTCTAGGTGATTAAAGAGGTGGTTCTTTTGAGTGGGCCTCGTTTAATCAGGTGAGAGCCCATAACAGAGGGACGGAGGCACCCTCCTGGCCGCCAAAGACTCTCCCACTGGCCCCTGAGATGCAAACCACCATGAGCTCCGCAGCCACAGAAGAGGGAGAATTCTGTCAGAAACCTGGGGGAATTCAGAGGCAAATCTTGCCCTTGTGGAGCCTCTGATGAGGGTGCAGCCTGGCTGGCCCCGGATGGAAGCCTCCAGAGAGCCCGGTGAGGCTGCACCCACCTGTGATCGGTGAGATATGAATGTGCGAGTTTATGGTACACTGTTATACCATAATAGAACAAATAACACAGTGCCCATGACTAGGAAAGTGAACCAACACAGAAAGGAATAACATGCGAAATCCAAGTCTGGCCCCTTTCATTCCTGCCCCCCGCCCCACACATCGCCTCTGCGGTGACAGAGAGCTCCTCTCCTATGCACAGGGGCCTTGCCAGTGGGGGCAGGCATTGTTTCCATGTGTGTGTCAGTGACTCCCCATCCCTCAGTTGCCACACAGAATATTGGAGTGCACCCTGCCTTAACCCAACCTTGCTTCTTTTCACTTAACAATGCATCTTTACTACTTTGTTTATTAGCTCCCTCAGGCCTCCTGGATTCTCTTTCTTTAATGAAAATGGGTATGGCCAGACACTTTTCTCCATTCTCTCTGAGACATGGACCACGGGGGAAGCAACCTTCCCCCATTCCAACTTCCGACAAGTGAAGGTTCAGCAGAACCACAGGTAACTTTGACTTTCAGGTCTCTGAAAATGATTAGGTCAGCTAATGGATGCTCAGAGCCTATAAAATTCACGAGGCTGTCGAATCATTTCCAGATGTAGGAGGGACGTGCCACAGAAGGGATGTGAGCTGCAAGGCTGCCTCATCCCATGGGGAGGAAGGGGGGGGGGCGTTTCAAAGAGGCAGGAGGCTGAGTGAGGGAGAGGTCCCACTCTGACACTGGGTGTTCTGTTCATTTGAATGTATTTTATTAGATTCTCTTCATTATAAAGGGAACTAGATGATTCATTATTCAGCCCAGCAGTTCAGAAGTAGGTAGATCAAATGATGTGCTAGGAATTCACCTTGAGATACTGTGCTTGAAACTACACCAAGGTATGTGTTTCGGAGTGTGTTGTTCAGCAACGTGTATGTGTTCAGCAACGTGGTCAGCATTGCTTGCGATCGCCCCCAAACAGAAACCCTTGGGTTGGTTAAGGAGGACCAGTTAAATACAGCATGGTGCCCCCAGGCGTTAGAATACTGGGCGGCTCTTACAAACGAAGATGCGGTGAAATCTTGCAGAGTGACAAGAATAAGTGAATCCCGCCTAGATGGTGTTGAACAAAGGAGGCCAGAAGCCAAAGCGCGCACACACTGTGATTCCATTTGCAGACAAGCATAAAGGCAGGCAAGCTAATCCATGCTGCTAGGCCACAGGATATGGGTTACCCCTTGGGGGTAACAGAGGCAGAGGGTTTCTGGGGGCTGCTCATGTCTGTTTTTTGATCTGGGTGCTGGTTCCCCAGGTGTGTTCGGCCAGTAAAAAATTCATCCGCTATACATTTAGGATTTCTGCACTTTTCTGTAGGTGTATTGGACTTCAACTCAAGGTTTAAAATGGGGTACCTTCTGTCATGACAACATGTGACCATATTTATAGTTCAAACACAGCTCATTGTGACAACACATTTAGAAATCCAGTGAAAATAGATTATGGATGATTACAAATCAAAAACGAAATAATACCATTTAAGAAAAGTAAGCAGGGTGGTAAGTGGGAGGGAGGTTCAAGAAGGAGGGGACATATGCATACCCAAAAGCAGAGACATTACTTTGCCATCAAAGGTCCATCTAGTCAAGGCTATGGTTTTTCCAGTGGTCATGTATGGATGTGAAAGTTGGACTATAAAGAAAGCTGAGTGCTGAAGAATTGATGCTTTTGAACTGTGGTGTTGGAGAAGACTCTTGAGAGTCCCTTGGACTGCAAAGAGATCCAACCAGTCCATCTTAAAGGAGATCAGTCCTGGGTGTTCATTGGAAGGACTGATGCTGAAGCCGAAACTCCAATACTTTGGCCACCTCACGCGAAGAGTTGACTCATTGGAAAAGACCCTGATGCTGGGAGGGATTGGGGGTAGGAGGAGAAGGGGACGACAGAGGATGAGATGGCTGGATGGCATCACCGACTCGATGGACATGAGTTTGAGTAAACTCCGGGAGTTGGTGATGGACAGGGAGGCCTGGCATGCTGCCGTTCATGGGGTTGCAAAGAGTCGGACACGACTGAGTGACTGAACTGAACTGAACTGAACTGATGGCTGATTCACATTGATGTTTGGTAGAAATCAAGACAATATTGCAAAGCAATTATCCTTCAATTCAGTTCAGTTCAGTCACTCAGTCATGTCCAATTCTTTGGGACCCCATCCTTCAATTAAAACTAAATAAATTTAAAAAGCAAAAAAGAAAATTATACAGTTTCAGGAGGCCCATGGAAACTGATAGAAGAGGGTCATAGGACACTCTGTTAAATGAAAACAGCTTGGCTACACCCCTTCCTCTGCCTGTCAAGCAGGAAGGGAGGAAGCAGGATCCAGGAAATTGGTTTCCTAGCAATGACCCCAGTTCACATCTCATTGGTCGAATAGCTTCACATGACCACCTATAGCTGCAAGAGAGCCTGGGCATCAAAGTCTTTCACTGAATTCTATTGGTAAGGGAGAAGGAATCTTGAGTACATGATGGAGTATTTCCTCCACTCCTATTAAGAACAAAATTCACCTAGTGAACTTATTTGCAGAGTCCCTGGGAATGAGGAAGGAATGCACCTTCTAGCTTGAAGACAGATGTCTTAGGCCTGAGCATGCCTCTGCTGACCATCCTAGTATCTTTGGCTCCAGCAAGGACCTCCCAGGACTGCTTGGCTGTTCAGGGTCATTAAGAATTAAGGCAATTAAGGGCAATTAAGAGGAGGAAGAGGAAATTGCCACTTGTTGAGCATTTCCCATATGTGAATCCACGTGCCTCTCAAGGGTGCTGCCCAGCATCCTCCCAGCATTTTGAGAAGCAAGAAATTTTCACCCCATTTTACAGACATGGTAAAGAGAGATAAGTGCCACAGGGTGACCCTGATAATTCTTCGGGGGACACAAGGTATTTTATTCTAGGTGCTGGGCATGCTGTGAGCTTTGCCTTTATCCCTCTAGGTCTTCCCAGGTGGCACTGGTGGTAAAGAACCCGCCTGCTGATGCAGGAGACATAAGAGGCGCTGGTTCAATCCCTGGGTTGGGAAGATCCCCTGGCGGAGGAAATGGCCACCCACTCCAGTTTGAGAAGACCCTCTGGAGAATGGAATGCCTACCCACTCCAGTACTCTTGCCAGGATAATCCCATGGACAGAGGAGCCTGGTGGGCTACCATCCATGTGGGTCTCAGAGTCAGACACGACTGAAGCAACTGAGCACACACACTCTAAGGCCAGTTCTAGGAAGGGCTGTGGTCTTGCTGTTGTACAGAGGGGAAGAGGGAGCCTGGAGAAGTACAATGACACCCTCAAAGTCAAAGGAGCTGACCCCCACTCTGTGCTTCCAAGCCCCAGCTCTCACACCTGCCCCTGGTGCCTCCTACCAGAGCACGTCAGCAGGTCCAGACCAAGGCTGTGAGTGGGGCACCAGAAAGCTCTGGACGCAAACTTTGGCTCCTAGAGGTTGAGGAAGTCAGCCAAGGCCACACAGTGAAGGGAGGCGGGGCCCGCGTGAAGCCCCGGTCTGCTGGACACCAAAAGGCAGGCTTCCCCACCGCAGCCCCGGCCTCAGGGGGTCAGCTCTTCCCATCCATCCACCCACCCGCTACGGAGCCCAGCGGAGGGGCTCCCCACCCTACAGGCCAGGGCACCCTGCACCCCATGCAGAGGAGCGACCTTAGACTCTAACACAGCCTGTCCTCAGGATGTCCTCCAGGCCACCCGAGGGGCTCCCTCCCCGTGACGCGGAGCCCTGGGTTCACGGCAAGGATGGCATGCATCCGCCGGCCCTCCTAGGGCCGGTTGTCCCCGCGGCACGTTTGGCGGCGTGTGGCCGTCCGCGTGTGTGAGTCCTGCTGCCAGTCGCCATCCTCAGAGCCGCTGGAGCCGGGAGGGCGGCCCAGCGCACCGCGTGTGCCTGCCGCCTGTGCACTGACCTTCCGAAGCCCGGAAAGGCTGGCCTCCTCTGTGCTGCAGTACCTCGGCCGCGTTTCGAAAGGACCCAATTTCCCTTCGGCGTCCGGCCCCGGCCGCTCCCAGGTTGGCATGGAATATACAAAGGGGACAGCTCTTTCTGGGCTGCAGGGGGGCCATCTGTCTCCAGGAGACCCCTGCTCCTCAGGCCAGGTATTGCTGGGGTCACGGCCCTAGGAAGGTCCCCGCAGGTCAGATGAGGGTGATGTTGAGTCTATCAATGATTCCCCTGCAGCACAGAGCCCGAGCGATGGGGCTCTGCTAGAGGAACTAGTGAGATCTGTCACGAGGGAGGGGAGGGGCATTGCTGGCTAAGGTCACAGGGTCAGTTTGCCTCAGTGACCAGGGCCTTGTGGGGGGCGCACATGCCCCCTAGCCCCTGCTAAGCCTGCCCTGTGGAACGTCCCCCAGGCAGTAGGAGGAGAGCCCGCAGGCAGTGACCTGAGAGCCCAGCCCATAGTAGTGGCTCAGTAAATCGTATCTGAATGAACATGCACATGCACAGATGAATGGACTCAGATGAATGGACTCAGAATGGACACAGATGAATGGATGAATGCACAGATGAATGAATACCTGACCGGGCGGTGCACACCTGCATTATTTCTGCACTGCCCAGCCAGTGGAGCCTCACTCCACCTTGGTCAGAGCACTCTGACTTTGCTTCAAAAGAGCTTATTTCTGTCCTATCCTCCCAGGCAGAGATGGACTCAGGCCTCGGGAGATCTTGTCCTGGCCTGGAAGCTGGTCTGTGCACCAAGGGTGGGAAGGACTCCCAGCAACTGGAGTCATTCATCCCATTTTGGGTACCAGGAAGGCATGTCTTGGCTGAAGGGTTGCAGAGGGCAGTCGTCAGCCTGTCCCGGGGGCCCGGGCAGTGTCTCCTCCCCTCAACCCCTCCCTCTTTGGTCGTGCATTCGTCCAGCAAAGCCTGGTTATGCCCCCTCTGCATGGCATACCCCCCAGGCACTGGCAGAAGGTGTGGGTCCCCACACCACTGGCTCCTGGTGCTGTGGGTGACGGAGGACTCCACACAGTGGGGCCAACTGGGAAAGAGAGGCTGTCCAGGCTCAGGGAGCTGGGGGATCTGGGGCCCCCCATTCCGAGGAGCTGGAGGTCACGGGAGAGGTGCCCAGCTGGAGGTGCCCAGTGGTCAGGGGTGGCCATGGAGATAGGAGGCTGAGGGTGAATCTAGGGTCTTGCCCCTTCAGAGGGAGACTTACAGAAAGGGACCAAGAGGCCAACCTGAATGCCCCTTCTCCCCCTGACCTTGCCCCCCACCCCCGTTTCTGGAAACAGCACAGGAAGTGAGCATTTTTGCACAGCCATCTTGCGTGTGCAGGGTGAGCGCTAAAGGGAAAGAATTCTCTTTAACTTGTTGTTTTCTCCTGGCATGAGTAGCCCTTTCAAAGGGGATTTTCTCAGCCACTTTTGTTACATGCCGTTTTGTTTTCCTGGGGGGCGAGGGGGAGGGCTAGGTGCTGAGTAATGGGGCCTTTGAACGCTCGTCCTCAATAATTATAAGCCAGCTCCCCGTCCCCTGAGGACCCTGGCGCACAATTCTTGGAACTGTCCCGTTCGCTCCATTATGTTACAGAAAGTGCAACGCCGGAGGCATTTTTCTGGAGAATCAAGATCTGAAACCAACATTATCTTACTCTCTTATTGTTGGCACGGGAAGAAACCCGGGCCTTTGCCAAGGGAAACATGTCAGACTTCCATCAAGTTCCTGAAGGTCAGAACCTTCGAGACTGGTGAATTTTGATTTCATCTTAGGAAAAACTCAGAGTGTAATGCCAGGACACAGTGAATATTTTAAGTAACTTTACACATTAAGTAGAAAACAAAAAATAATGATAAAGAAAAAAGGTGACGGCCGGTTCACCCGCCCCCCACCCCAACAGCGCAGGGCAGAGGAGGTGGGAGAATAAAGAACAAAATAAGAAAAGATCCTCAAAAACGCCGAGCCTGTTCTTTGTTCCCTGAGCCTTGGCCACTCCGTGCTCCCAGCATATCTGCTCTGTGCCTCTCAGTATTTTATTTCATCTCATTGAACCCAGATTAGACGCCTTGATTCTGTGACACCTCCCTGTCGTCTCTCCAGTCCAAGCTGGTGTTTCTCTTCTCTGCAGACTCACACCTTTTTGTTCTGTGTTACCTGGTGTCTATTGTTACCATGGTCATTCATGAGTACACCTGTCTCCCCGTCTAGACCCCAGCGCCCTGATGGTGAAACGCTGCAGATCTGCACAGTCTTTCTGGGTGCCTGGCATGTTGCCAGGTCCTTGGCAGGCAATCAGTATTCACTTGTTTCATTAATCGATGAGATGATTTATAGTAACAGGACCTGCTGCACATTTGACAGTGTTGATTCTGCTGGCCCCCAGAATCAGAGTGCCGCAGCCCCCAGTGCAAACCTCAGTCACTGCCTGCAACGTCTGGGTGTATTCCTTTATTATTTATTAGCCGCCAAATGTAAAAGGGAACCGGAGCCGGCTTACAACTTAAAACGCACGTAAACCATGAGAACGCACAGTTAAAGGCCGATCAGAAATCTCCGAGCAGGAGGCGGATCGATTTCCAGGAATCTGGAACGAGTTAGGTGCTGTAATTAAACATAAAATTTTACTCTGAACTTCCTGGCAGCCAAGACAAAATGGAAATTATTCAGGATCATCAGCGCCTTCCTGTTATTCAATTCTAGGAGAACTTGAAGGAGCCGGTCCCTATTTAAGGTCGCTGGAAAAATGCTTTTGACTTCTATTTTGTTAAAGATACAAAACATTAGTCACATATTCAAATCGGAGGTCATCCAAAGGTGATAGGAAGAGGACGCGGGGCATACGGAACCCTGGAGGGCTCAAGTCCTCACACACCAGCGCCTCCTCGCCGGGATCCTGTAACAGTGAGGCTGACTGCTAGCTACCATGACAACCACCCCTTCATCTCAGGGCACGCATCGTGTGCAGGTGCTGTGGGTCAGTCACTGTCTCCCTCCGTGAGGTCATCCAGGATCCTTTGTCCGGGGTCCCCCCACCCCTCGCTCTGTGGTCCTCCTCACCCAGCTGTGTTTGGAGAAAAGGAGAAAGAAGCGTGCACACCCGCTTCTGAGCTGGTCAGACTGGGAAGTGACCCCATCACGTCCACTCGCGTGTCACTGGGAGAACTTGTCCCAGGGCCTCTTTAGACTCAAGGGGCTTAGAAATGTAGTTCCCGGCTCCACAGCTAAGGGGATGTACAGCCATATGTCAGAATCTCCAAGGACACGCTTGCAACGCTTCCTGGCTCGGAGCATCTGGGCGATGTGAGCGTGCAGGTTTTGCACAAGCTCCGGCAGTGACTCTCAGGCATGTTCTCCATCCATGCCCACCTCCCACCTGACCACATGCATTGGTCAGACACTGTCCCCCCCACACCCCAGCCCCAAATCCATGTCCTTCTCGGAACTTCAGAACGTGACTATATTTGGAAATAGGATCCTTGAAGACATGATCAAGTCAATCCAATGACTGGGGTCCTTCTAAGAAGAGGAGAAGATGTGGACCCAGACACACGTGGGGGAGATGGCCCTAGGGCTACCTGGAGAAGGCTGCGGGCCAAGGAGGCGGAGGACAGTCAGCGAAGCCAGGAGCTGGAGGAGGCCAGGAGGGTCCTCCCCTGGAGTCTGGAGAGATGCTGGCCCTGCCCACACCCTGACTTTGTGTTTGCGTGTGTGCGCGTGAATTTTGACTTTATCACTTAGCAGCGCATGTAGTACTGACATCCTGAAGCTTCGTTTACTTTTGAGAAGTGGGGATACTAAAATCTATTTCCCAAAATAATGTCGGCAACATGCTTTGCACAGAGCCTGTCATATGTGATAAGTACTTAAAATGGTAGCTAATAGATCTCTGAACCAGAAAACTGATTAAATTACTCAAAGTGCAGTTCCAGTGAGATAGCAATTGCTCATGTAAACTAGAAGTCAAAGCTTACATATGTAAACTTGGTAACATTGTCATTTAGGAATTAGTTCTTAGCAGCAATTTCCACAAAGCCGAACTATATAGGATTCTTCTCCGCTGAGGCACAAGAGAGGGGTATCTAGCAATAAATTATGGTTACCATCCATTGTCTTCTGAAAAATCTTAGGTCATGTGTCATGCTCAGCCATGTCTGACTCTTTATGACCCCATGAACTGTAGCCCACCAGGCTTCTCTGTCCATTGGATTTCCCAGGCAAGAGGACTGGAGTGGGTTGCCATTTCTTTCTCCAGGGGATCTTCCAGACCCAGGAATCGAACCTGTATCTGCTGTGTCTCCTGCATTTGTAGGCAGATTCTTTACCACTGAGTCACCTGGAAGGTCTGCCTTTGGCTGTTAATTCTCTAAAAAGGGTCAAGTGCATCCTTATAGTTAATTCTTCCTTTCTGGGCGAATTTCTTTCAAAACTACCTTTTGCCAGGTTCAGTTGGAGTTTCCCTGGAGGAAACAAGTGTATTTTAGCATTTAGTGTAATACGTTGTTTTTTTTTCACACTTTATTTGGGGACTTATGAACTCCAGAACCATGAGATAACATGTCTCTGCTGTTTTAACCTTCCAGTCTGTGGTCGCTTTTTATGACCGCCATGAAAGCTCATTCACCATCTAACACAGTAGTGATTCTGAAGGTACCCAGGGCTGGAGAATCTGTGTAGCTCCGAGGCTTCAGCCTGCTGGCGGGGGCCTGGGAGGGCTGCACTTGACACTGGAAACCAGGCAGACTGCACGTAGGCCCCATTCTGCAGGGAGTGCCCGTGAACACAGCCCCACTTTGGGCTTCCTGCTCCTCAACTGTGAAACAAAGGGCTGGGCCTGGGAAGGGGGTACCCTTGATGTAGACACCACTGCTGGGAGTCTTGTGGAAGGTGGTGACATGTGGGCTCCTCTCAGGCCCTTTGAATGGGTGTCGTCAGGGCTGTGGTCGGGGGCCAGGCTGTCACAGCCTTCTGTAAGAAGTGGTCCCGGCATGCACTTGGCAAAGTGTCCTGTGGATGAGTCAGGGCTTTGGCGCTCTCCCTGGCTGGTCCTCAGTTGCAGGACAGCAGCTCAAGTGGTGGAGAAGCTGGGTGTCCCTCCTTCTGTCTGCCTGTGGGGCTGAGCTTTCCTCCACGTGGATTTGCTTAAGAAGATGCCCCAGATTACAGGGGCTGGGTTGGGCAGGTTGGTGGGGAGGAGAGGAACCTCTTTATTGTGTTAGAGTTACCACCTCAACTGCTATGTCGAGTCGATCTGAGAAGACATTTTTTAAACACAGACTCATCATTTGGGCAGAGAGAGTAACAGATAAAGCACATGGAGCCCAGCAGAGTCTAACAGCCAAGGTGAACTTTATTTTCTGGAAGAGAAGGTATGACGTCGCCTCCTTTGTTCCTCTCGTTCCTAGATTAACCTGGTTTTGCCCAGTCTTAATATTTACTATTTTTTTTCCATATCAGTTGGGGGAAAGTTGCATATCCTATTTTTCTAAGGGCATAGGAAAAGAAATCATAGAGAAAAAAGATGAACCCATTTGAGCACAGAAAACTTTCATAAAGCTTCTTATTACAAAATCAGAAAGCAAATGGGAAATTGGCAGGAAATTAGCAACATCCATGCAACACTTTCTAATCGGCCTCCAGAAGGCTGAGCAGAGATGAATTGTAATGAATGGCTAATACAAATTAAAATACTTAGTACGCAAACAGTGCTGGTTAATCAGTAAGGTCAGGCAATTAATGCAACATTCAAAAGGCAATGAGTATTTTCAAGCAATTCACACAAGAAATTCAAATGGCCCACTACCTGGAAAATATCCACCTGTAGTAGCCATCCAAACAAAGAAGCTGAGACTCAGATGTCCTGTCTCTTTTCTGCCCACAAACTGGCTATGGGTTTTAAAAATTACGCTGTTCAATATGAGATTTTTGAGAAAAGTACTCTAGGCAGATATAGCTGCTGAGACTGCAAGTTGATACAACTTTGCAGAGTGCTTTTTCATACACTTTTATTGGTTGGTTTACTTTCGGTTGTGCTCCGTCTCCGTTGCTGTGCGCAGGCTTTCCCTAGTGTGGTAAGTGAAGGCTCCTCTTGGCTGTGGTGGGCGGGCTTCTCACTGCGGTGGGTTCTCCTGTTGCAGGGCACAGGCTCTAGGGCGCGTGGCCTCAATCCCTGCAGCCTGTGGGCTCCAGAGCGCCATCTCAGTAGCTGTGGTGCACGGACTTCGTTGCCCCGAGGCACATGGATCTTCCCCGACCAGAGCTGGAACCTGTGTCCCCTGCATTGGCAGAAGGATTCTTAACCACTGGACCACCAGGGAAGCCCCTGTAGACTGAATTTGACATAGGGTATTGAACGCCTTACAAGTGCACACTTTCTAAGGCAGCTCTTATATTTGTAGAAATTGAGCCAAAGGAAATGCTCAGGTGTTGTAGCAAATATATATATCATAGCATTATTTATATATTCTGAAAAAATGGCAGTTACATAAATAACTGCTAGCCTGGAATTGAGTAAATTAAAGATGAGACATGCCCGCAAAGAAATACTTTAAATCATGTTCTTAAGAACCCACCTGCCAGTGCAGTCGACATGAGACATGGGTTCGATCCCTGGGGGAGGACATGGCAACCCACCCCAGTATTCTTGCCTGGAGAATCCCATGGACAGAGGAGTTTGGTGGGCTATGGTCCGTGGGGTCACAAAGAGTCAGACACAGCTGAAGAGGCTTAGCATGCACGCAAAAAAATAAAGGGGTAGATATGTTTACAAAATACACAGGACAAATACATACATGTTAAAATAACTTACCAGATAGCACAAGTGTCATGATTTTAAAGTTAAGTATTTTATCTCTCGTTTGTGGAGGGGAATAAAAACCGCTTGAGATGAATCTGAATCTTAGCACAGCAGTCTTTGAGTTTATGTGTTCACGTGTGGTGTGAAGTGTCTTGAGGTCTGGACAGCTGAAAAAGCATTGCTGTTTGATTTTAATCTTAGGGGCTTGTCTGTATTTCCCAGATTTTCTACAAGGAATGTGCATGGTTCTTAGGTTTTTTAAATGATGTGGAGCACTCACCCCTCTGTCCAGTCCCTTCTTTGTGTTGTGTTTGCCTGATGGTCGTGAGCTCAGGTAGGCTTTAGGTGCGGCCCTGGGCTGTGTGAGGGAAGAAGGGACAAGGACACTAGTAAAAAGCCATGAGGGTCTCTTCTGGGTAGCGTTCTTCTCCGCTGGCCAAGGGCCGAGGGCGCTTACGCACAGCGGCTCCGAGAAGGAGCGGCTTCCAGGACCCGGCCGGCTCTACACTGGCTTCCATCCTCTCCCCACCAGTGGCGACCTGCGTGGCTTGTTGGGCTTTCTGCAGATACACTGAAATAACGGGCTCTGTGGGCTTCAGGAGTGTGATATTGTGATTTACAATAAGAACTGCATCATTTGGTCTTCCTTCTGTTCAGGTGGCCCAGCACCTCACAAACCTTGGGATTTCCTCAGTGAGCACAGCCATCAAGGTATCTTGTTAAGTTAATGGGGGTGCTTTGCGCAAAGTCCCTAGGTCACCTAAGGAAGGAGCTGATGGCCAAGCGCCCCGTCCACGTGACTAGAGGGTTGAAACTTCCAGCCCCAGCCCTAGCCTCCAGGGTGGGGAGTCGTGGGCTGGAGATCCAGTTCCAGTGGCCGGTGGCTTAATCCATTGTGCCCATGTTCTGGAGTCTCATAAGCCCTGAGAGCAAGTGTTCAGGAAGATTCCAGGTTCTGAGCCCGAAGAGGAAGAGAACGGCATGCTCAGAGCACGGAAGCTGCTTGCCCCCACCCCCACCTCCCCCTGCAATGCCTCCCACACTGTGGCCTGGGCATCTCTTCTGTCTGGCTGTTCCTGACTTACATGCTTTTACAATAAACCAGTGATCCAGTCAGTAAAACGTTCTTCTGAATTCTGCGAGCCACTCCAACAAACCAAGCCAACCCGAGCAGGGGTTGGTAGGAACCTCCGGCCTATTTACTGCCAGTAGGTCAGGATCATAGGTGACAACCTTCACTGGCCCTTGGCATCCAAGGCCTGGGGAAGAAGACTTGTAGGACTGAGCCCTTACCAGGAGTAGGGTGGGGAGGAGTGGTCCGACACTGCCTCCAGGGCTGAGTGCATAGCTCAGAGGTGTGATAGAAATCACACATTGGAACTGGTTTGCTCTGGGGCATCATGGATCTTTGATCCACATGGGTTGGGCCCCCTGAGGCTGACTTGACATTCAGGGGTTGAGAGTATGGAAGACCTGGTGGGGAATTGGAAGAATGGTAATCTGAGATCACACGGATGGTGTGGGGGGTCAGCTCCCTCCTCCATGAATTGTAGCTCTTTTTTTTTTTTTTTAATTGTAGCTCTTTTCATCCTCACAGCAGCCCTGGGGATAGGGACTCTTAAGAGTCCCACTTCACAGATGGGGAAACTGAGGCCAAATTTGCAGGACTTGAACCTGAGGCTGGCTTCAGAATCTCTGCTTTTAAGTGGTCTACAGATGACGTGTATTGGTGAGGGCGGGACCTCTGGGGGTGGGCAGGCAGTGCCACTGATTCCCGGGATGGTGTCACCTGGATGTGGAGTGTGGACAGACGGCTGGACCTGGGAGCACAGAGCCCCAGAATCACAAGTTGGGGCTCTTCCTGAGAAGGTGTGGACACCTGCTGAGGGTTAGCCGGTTGAGTGGCCGTTCCTGAGAAGATATGTCCACGCCCTGCCCCTGGGAAACTGTGAATGCGGCCTGATGTGGACAAGGGTCTTTGCAGCTGTGATTAAGTTGAGGGTATCAAGGGGAAGTCATCCCAGATTATCCAAGTGGGCCCTGAATTCAGAACACTGTCCTTATAAGAAGCACAAACGAGAGAGATGGGGGTGGGGGGGGCAGTTCAGAGGGACGAAGCGGAGGTTGGAGAGATGCCGTCCGCAGCCAGGGACCACCTAGGGCCACGGGAGCTGGGACAGGCAGGAGGGCCCCTCCCCGGAGCCTGCTGAGGGTGCCGCCCTGCCCACACCCTGACTTCGACGTCTGGCCTCCAGAGTCGAGAGAAGATGGATTTGTGTTGCTTCAAGCCCCGGCGTTCGTGGTCCTCCATTCCAGCAGCCCCAGGGCACAGATAACAGGAGGAGACCCAACAAGGCCCTCCTTGTGCCTACTGTGTTCCCCTGGACGGGCCGCCCAGCCCTCGGTGTCTGAGAACAGTCTGCGCAGGCCGCCGCCCGGCGAGACTTCCTGCACGGGATCCGCAAGGCTGGCCTCCCCGAGCCCTGGCCGGGACCTAGAAATAGCTCTGGCCACAGCGCCCTTTTTTGGTTAATGGATTGGGCTTGCGGTGCCTGCCACTTAAATAGCTTCACCAGCGGAGAGGCCGTGGGGAGCCTGGCTCCATTCCTCCCGCCCCATCTTATCATGATGGATTGCCGCTCCGGAGTGAGATGGAAACTTAAAAATGCCTTGCTCTGCACAGCTCCGGGCAAGGCCCTGCTGGTTTGCTTCGCAAAGCCAGGGTCGTAAACTTTTAAAAATAGGCACCGGGCTGCCAGTCTTGTGAAAGGAGACTCTGATTTATCACGATGCACCGTCACCACCGCAGATGGTTCTGGAACTTGCCGGAAAGACTCAGTTGGTTTTGACACTCTTTATTTCTCTCGTGCTTCTCAAGGATTTTCTGGATACCCTCTGTGGAAGGCAAGCATCTATCGCTCTATAACTGCTTCCACAATAGTTTGAACCCAGAGGTAATCACCGCTCTTTAGAGACCGTTTGGACCAAGGAGAAAGCAACTGTCTTGAGCTGCGTTTTTACCAAGTGTGTGAGCACGCAAGTCTCTGGAATAGGGGATTTAAAAAAGAAAAAAGGAGTGGGAGGAAGGGGGTGGGACACGCGCCACCCTGAGAATGTTGCTGTTAAAAGTATATTTAGCCAATTCCATTTGGATAATGGTGGAAAATGAAATTTGCCAGGACTCAGCTGACCCCTTTATGGCTGAAATCAGATCCGCTGAGTGAGAGGCAGAGGGGCTTCCTAACTGCCCTTATTTCTTCTTTTATGGAGGCAAGAAAATGTGGAGACAAACAGTAAGAAGGAGGAATCACTTCTAATCCCTCCACTTCAGGACGATCCCCACTACAGCCCCCGGCCCCCGGCCCGCGTGTACATACCGTGGGTGTCCGCCCGGCCGTTGGCAGCCCTTCCCCTAATCAGTACACTGCAAACCTTTCTGCACGCGTTGTGTAGCTGAAGGCCTCATTTTAAATGACGAGGGTTGTTGCGTGGGTATACCGAGTCCCTTGCTGCGTCCTTGGCATACTAATCTGATTAAAGACTAACCTGGGATCCTGGGAGGGAGTGAGAGGCAGGTTCTTTGTCCCATGATTCTCCTTCTCTACGCTGAGTGCACAGGCCACCTCGGACGCCAGCTTTTGTCCTCCTGTGGAGATTAGATGCGGTCCACAGGGAATGATTCCTCACCAGAGTGGTGAGTTAGAGGCTGTCATTTCAGCCTTCTGCAGGCAGGGTTTGGAGCCTGCTGATGACAGAGAAGAAAATGGACTCTATCCAACAGCCTGTGGGTCCCGAGGAAGCTGGGACATTCTTTATCTGATTAGAGGCGGAAGAACATTTCTGAAAGTGGGTTTCTCTGGGCACAGCAAAAGCCCCAAGCAGGGTCTGTTATGGAGAGTTGGCCATCAGGAACCCCACTGCTGGCGTATGTCATTCAGGAATCAAATTTGATCCTATTGACAGAAATCGCCCAAAGGGTGGAGTATGTAAATGCACATGGTATATAACTTTTTTTCAAGTGTTGAGAATTCCCAAGGTGGCAGTGGATAGCATCGTTCAATCCAAGACTGTCAGTATTAAGACCTTTTCACTTTGGGGGTTTATTGTTGTCTTGTGGCATCAAGATGATTGCCCAGCTCCACCCCCTGTTGTATATACATCCTTGAGACTGCTTCACACCCAATAATCTGAACCTCCCACTCCCCCATCCTTACATCGCCACCCCCACAACTGGTAACCACTAGTTTGTTTTCTAGATCCTTGAGTCTGCTTCTTTTGTGTTTTATTCACTAGTTTGTTCTATTTTTCAGATTACACATGTAAGTGATAGCATCATAGCCCTCCAAATTCATCCATGTTGCTTCAAATGGCATGATTTCATTCTTTTTTATGGCTGCATAGTATTCCATTGTCTATATACACCACATCATCTTCATCCATTCACATGTCAGTGGACATTTAGGTTGTCCCATGTCTTGTCTGTTGTAAATTGTGCTGTTGTGAGCACTGGGGTGCATGTATCTTTTCAAATTAGTGTTTCTGGTTTTTTCGGATATATGCCCAGGAGTGGGATTACTGGGTCATATGGGAGTTCTGT
This sequence comes from Odocoileus virginianus, assembly GCF_023699985.2. NCBI lineage: Eukaryota > Metazoa > Chordata > Mammalia > Artiodactyla > Cervidae > Odocoileus > Odocoileus virginianus. The sequence continues at coordinate 47,771,473 of NC_069693.1, forward strand.
TTTTAGCTTTTTGAGAAACCTCCTTACTGTTTTCTACAGTGACTGCACAGAAATAAATTTTCTTTATAAAAGAACCTGTAAGTAAATCAGAGATCAGCCCTCCAGGAGTGCCTGCCACAGGCAGGCCTGTAACTCTCAGGAGAGAATCTGGTAGGAGCCACATGCCATCCAAGCTGAACAGAGAAGCCGGCCGGAGTCCAGCTCTGCCCTGGCACAAGTGTTGGGTGCTAAGACAATGGGCACCCACCTGGGGCCTCCTGCCGTCAGAAGGCCAGGCCATCCAAGGATAGGAGGATGGCTCCTTGTTAGCTGGTGTGACTTAGCGCCACGTCACCTGGGCATCAGGGCGCCCCTCTGGAGCCCTCACTGTAAGAAAATGGTCTCTCCTGAGCAAACCGTTCCTCCAAACAATTGCACTTCAAACTCTGGACTTTCCCTGATGCCCTGGTCTGTTCCTTCCCATTCCCCATGGACACCCTCGGCCCTGGACATCTGACTCTGGTCAGATAATAGAAGCCACTGAAAAGAGTGCGTGTGCACACGTGCTCATGGCCATCCTCACTCTCCCCTCCCCCCCAATTTACTGCTCATCCCTGTAAGGGAAAATATCTGACCCATGAAGTTCCGTGCCTGTCCCTATAGAGATCTGAGTCTGGGACCACCCCCCACCCCCCGATGTGGTAAGCAGGCTTGAGAAAGCACTGCAGCTGTGTACATGGATGCACTGACAAACACGTACCCCCAAGCCCACAGGAACACCTCCAGCTCCCCTCCCACACGCTGACCCCATGGTGCGGCTTGTTTTGTTTCTCCTCCGTCTCTATCAGCCACCTTCTCTGGTCCCCACTCCAGAGCTGAGACCAATGACTGTCCATGGAGGGCCGTCTCAGAACCTCACGGGGGAGCAGGAGAGGGTGGCAAGGAGGCCCCGGGCTAGTTCACTGGCTGCCTTAACAAGGTGCCGCACCCTGGCGCCAAGTCCAACAACAGAACCTTATTCTTCCACGGCTGGAAGCCAGAAGCCCAAGACCCGGGTGTCGGCAGGGCTGATGCCTCCAGAGCCCACAAGGAAACGTCCGTTCCAGGCCTCTCCCCCAGCGCCTGGTGCTTGCTGACAATCCTTGCTCTTCCTTGGCTTATAGAAGCACCACCCTGATCTCTGCCTTCATCCTCACACCTTGTCCCACTGTGGGGGTCTCTGTGTCCAGATTTTCCTGTTTTATAAAGACAGTAGTCATCTTGGATTAGAGTCCCCGTTTAGTATGACTTCATCTTAGCCTAACAAGGTCACACCCTGAGGCGCTGAGGGTTGACACTTCAGTATAGAAACAGGGGGAAGCAATTCAGCTTGTATGCCAGCTCTCCTGCCAGACTAGAGAGTGGGGGAAGGCAGCTTCAGCCTGTGAGATGGAAGGAGTTAATTCATGCTAAGGAAGAGGCGAGTCAAGCTCCAGGCAGAAGGAAGAGCACATGCAAAGCTCCTGAGGATGCAGAGAGGACAAGAAGTTCTCTCTGGACAGAAATTCTTGGGGAGGGGCGTCTGACACCCAAGAGGGATGGACCCAGGACACATAAGACGTGCACGCAGTAAGATCTCATTTTGTAAACTCAGTCACAGTCATACACACTCAGGGCCAGACAGCAGAAACAAAGATCTGAAATGCTGCTTCGACCATCCCTGGGCAGCGTGGGGCGGGCACTCAGGGCTCAGGGTAACTGGGATGCATGTAGGAGTCTCTGGTTCCTGAGACTGTGTCACTCCTGTGAGTAGGTATTTTCCCATGCAGAACGGTCTGGGCCGGGCAATTATGAAAACTTTTAAAGGCTTATGCAGCAACCCCCTCCAGAACGCTTCACTTCAGCCCTCCTCGTAAACAGATTGTAAAGACGCAATCAGCCCAGAGCCCAGTGCACTGTGATAATCTGATGTAAGCCAGGCGCTGATTTATACGCGCCAGTCCAAACAAACATACCTGTAGACCATCAAACTGGAATTTCTTCCATACTTTCTTCTTATGCATTAAGGAACTGCTTTTATTTCTCTCTTGCCGGAGGGAAGTGATCTATTTATTTTGCGGAAGAAGACAAGCCACGTGCAAGATGCTAGGTAAAAGTGGCGAGGGGCGAGGTCGGCCCGGTGTGGGTTTCGGCTCCTTTACAGACAGGCCAGGTCAGGACTGAGGGGCTGAACAAGAGTGATGTCCAGTTCACTTCATGTTGATGCTTGGAAACAACTCATTAGGTGCTTGTTAGGGGCCAGGCACTATTCTGAGCACTCTGTAAAGATTAACTTTGAGACTCCTCCTTCCCCATTTTAGAGATGGGTAAACTGAGGCAGCAGTGGCATGTGTTTCTCCCTGGGTTTTGGTTTGCTCTCTGCCTTCGCCTCCCATCACTCTTGAACTCTCAAAATTTGAGACTAGATTGTCCTTCTTAGTCCTGGCTGGTGAAAACATCCGATTCAATGACTTTCACCCATCCATCCTCCCCCTCTCTTCCTGCTTCTCCTCCTCCTCCCTCCCTTCCCCCCCATGCCCCTCTTCCTAATAACATTCCTGCAAGGCTCAGCATATGAATCACATGGTTGCCTCCAACCCTGCCTCCACAGCTTTTATCATGTGACACTGCATTTCCTCTGCACTGAGCTCATCCATGTGACTTTGTTTGGTCAGTAGCATGAAGGAGGGGTGACAGTATGCCGGTTCTGAGCCTTAAAAGACCGTGCAGGTTCTCTTGTTCCACCACCACTGCCGGGAGGGTCGTGTGCCCTGGCTTCTCCCATCCCAGGAGGAGGACGGGGGAGATGGGAGCAGAGCCGTCCTAGCTGGGCTCGACCTGGGTCAGCTAGCTCTCTACCAACCCCGAACCATGAGCTACATAAATACTTCTCACTGAGATTTGTGGCTGTTTGTTACGCAGCATTTTGTGAGCCACAGATGACTGCTACAATGTTCACTGTAGCAATTTTGCCTCATACAGAGAAGGGTGGAGAAGACAGAGTCATCTATATTTTCACCATGCTAAGACAGGCTGTGGGAACATTTCGGGGTCTTCTCTTGGGCTGTCTTACTCTGAGTGCACATGTCTGTGTCTGTGGGTTTACAAAACAAGATCTCACCACATACATATCCCATGGGCTGGTTACCTGTTAGGACTCAGCACTCCCTCCCCAGGCATTTCCAACCCTGCTCATTCCAGAAAGCACTTTTTGTCTTCTCTGCATCCTCAGGACGTTTGCATATGCTGTCCCTTCTGCCTGGAGCACGCCTCTCCTTCTCCTTGGCTGAGCCACTCCTCCTCATCCCTCAGGTAGTGCTCCGCTCGAGGCTGCCTCCCTGAGCCTCCAGTCTGGCGGCCAGTCTATGGTGTGCCCACAGCCCCTGTCCTCGTATTTAACGCCCACCTCATGTGTGCTTGGGTGCTTTCCTGGTCCCTCCTCCTGACCATGAGTCCCATGAGGGCAGGACTTTTTCTGATATTGACATAACATGACACCGTGGACGGTTTTCCCCACATCATTGAAGGCCAGCTTGACTTCAATGGGAAGTTGTCTCAAGCATTGAGATGCTTAGGATTTCATGCAACCAGGGCAAGATATTTCTGCGTTTCCCTGAACCAAGGCTCTCAGAGTTTCCAGCAACGTGACGGGACTCTTCCCCAGACAAGCTCAGTGGTGGTGCCCTGCCGTCTCCCACCCCAAACATCTTGGTTGCCAACTCCTGCAGCCACGAACTCCCTTTTTATGATAGCACTGCCCCTGTTGCAGAAACTTCAGAGGCTCCCTAGTTCCCTGGCAGTGTGTGCCAGGCTGATCATTTAGAATTTAGGTACAGAGTCGTGGTTACGGTAGAGACCGGGAGGAGGAGAGTTGAGCAGGGCTTTGCTGGGCTCCCGTGGCCCCAGCTTGCTGTCCTGCATGACTGCGTGCTCCCTGAAAACAGGAAACAGGCCTCCCCTTCTCCCACCAGGGCTAAGAGCCCTCGGGAAAGGTTTGAAGACTGTAAATGACCGACTGCCTCGTCGGGCTCCTGACCTCTGCTCCCTCCCTTTGTACCCATGGTCCCACTATGTGCCTAGGGTCCCAAACACGGGGCCACCAGAGCCCCGGGTCTGCTCCGGCTCATCCCCTCCACGATCCCGCTGGTCCCACCTCTGGGTCTTAGGAGGCCAGGCCTCCCCTGCGTTGGTCTCACCCTTCTTTGCTCTTTAGCTGGTCACCCCCTTGGTCGTGAGCTCGCCTGCCTGGCATGGCAGGTGCCACTCTGACTCTTGTTGAGAGGTCACCTGGCTGCTACATCTCCCAGTGTGGCAGGTGGCGGGCCATACTCGGCCGGGAGGGAAGTAAAATGCCGGCTCCAGTTAGACAGAAGGTCAGCAAACCCTCCCCCCGAAAGGACGGTCAAGGACACCCTACCTTGCCCCCTGGGGAGCCACCAGGTCTCCATCATGGGGCCGTCTGGGTTTAGGTTCCCCAGAAGCACACTTACCGTAAGTGTTTTGAGCACAAGGAGTTCGTTTAGGAGGTGACCCCAGGAAATGGCAGTGGGAACCAGGGAAGGGGGACGGGGCGGGGAGGTGGCCGATGAAAGGGTGGACGAAGGGACCCCCTGAGGGCCCTCAGGGCACCGTGTGTGGCCCCTGAAAGACAGTGCTGGCCATGCCAGTCCCAGAGCTCTCCCTCTGGAGCTGAGGTATCCATCCCCCAAATCTCTCTCTCTCACTGCTGATGGCTGCTTTGGGGGATCCCTACAACCCTGCCGCCCTGTGTGTGGACAAGCGTGCCCCAGAAGAGGCCAGCTCAGGTGGAATGGCCTGGGGCTCCCAGGGCAGCTGGAGGTGGAAAGGTGAGTATTTAAGGAGGCTGGCAGCTCGGGTGACAGCTGGTTCAGAGCCAATGGATAAGTCGGGGGATCTTCACAAACAGAAGACAGAAAAGATGTCCATGTGGGATTCAGTTAGAGAGGAGGGAAGTTGGAGGGAAAATATACATGGCGTGATGCTGTTCCTGTTCAAATACATAATGCATAGGTATGTTTCCCCCTTGAATAAAAAGAGCATATGATGCCATGTCCACACACACTGTTTAGCAAGCTGGGCATGACAGTGGGGACAAGTCTATCAGCCCTACTCACCTCTGAGTTGTTTGAATGTGTTGGTCTCATAATGTAGAAGTCAGTAAAAATACACAAATGCTGCTATATGGAAAAGAAAAATGACATGGTTCATGGCACCAAATTAGTATTAACTTAATAAAGTAGGTTGTAAAACAGTCTGTAGGATTTTGTTTGCTTGTTCAGTCGTTAAGTCATGTCCAACTCCCGGCAATCCCGTGGACTGCAGCACGCCAGTCTTCCCTGTCCATCACCATCTCCCGGAGTTTGTTCAAACTCAAGTCTGTTGAGTCGATGATGCCATCCAAACATCTCATCCTCTGTCATCTTCTTCTCCTCCTGCCCTCAATCTTTCCCACCCTCAGGGTCTTTTCCAATGAGTCAGCCAAACTATTGGAGCTTCAGCATAAGTCCTTCCAATGAATATTCAGGACTGATCTCCTTTAGAATTGATTGGTTTGATCTCCTTGCGGTCCAAGGGACTCTCAAGAGTCTTCTCCAACGCCACAGTTAGAAACCATCAGTTCTTTGGGGCTCAGCCCTTATGATCCAACTCTCACATCTGTACATGACTACTGGAAAAACCGTAGCTTTGACTAGACAGAACTTTGTCAGCAAAGTGATGTCTCTGCTTTTTAATACGCTATCTAGGTTTGTCATAACTCCTTCCAAGGAGCAGGCTTCTTTTAATTTGGCTGCAGTCACCATCCACAGTAATTTTGGAGCCCAAGAAGATAAAATCTGTCACTGTTACCATTTTTTCCCTGTTTATTTGCCATGAAGTGATGGGACCAGATGCCACAACCTTGGTTTAGGCTTCCATTTTTTGGCCATTTTTTGTGTATGTGTGTTTGTAGGTGTGTATGTGCATATATGTATATGTTTCTATGTCATGTGTATATCCATCCATCTATATGCATATCTCTGTATCTACCTCTGTCGATCTATACCTTCTTTCTATACCTGTCCATCTGTCTATCTATCCACCTGTCTATCTAGGGAAGAGAGGGAGCAAGATCTCTGTTTGGTTAACTGTGACTATTTGGATTCTTTGTTGTGGGTTTTTTTTCTGTGTTTAGATTTTTCACACTGGACATGGGTTACTTGTGCCCTTTTCTGAAATTATGAGGCCCTCCAGCTCCTGCGTCTGTGCGTTTGGGTGCCCAAGAGGAGCCCTGGGGACAGAGGGAGGAGGGTTGTCCTCTCGGTGAACAGGTGGGGGCTGCAGGGCCACTTGACCCCTGTGGCTCTTGTTGGCCATTGGTGCAGCCCATCCAGCGGAGGGCTGGCTCAGGATCTGAGGTCACAAGGTTACGCTTCTCATGCTTCCCTGCCCCTGCCGGAGGCGGATGAAGGTGGAGAGGACTGGAGTGATTCAGGAAGGCTCACGAAATGAGCAGAGGAGAGGACGGAGGGCAGACTGCTGGGGTCTTCCACGTGGAAGGGGCGTGGAGAGAAGAAGACAGGAGTACGGAGGATGGGGCAGCCTCCCACAGCCACGCCAGAGCCAAACTTCCCCAGGCCTGGCTCACGAATTTGCTCACTCAGCCAATCATCATCTCTGTGCTTCACACACCTCCAAGGACCCTCCAGCCCCAGGGCCTTTGCACGTGCCGGGCCCCCTGCCTGGAGTGCTCCTTCTCAGCTCCTCCTCCTCCCTCCGTCTCAGTTCAGTTGGCACCCTGGCTGCGCCACCCCACCCCATCCCCCAGCGAGCGCTCTCCAGCACGTTTTCCGCGTGGCCGTGACTGCTACTCGGAACGCTCTGGGCCCTGGTTTGTTCTCTCCATTATCATCTGCCTCCCACCCGTGAAGGCAAGGACCTGGCCTCTCCAGTCCACTGCTGGGTCCCCCCGTGCCGGGGGACAGCCAGGGCTCCATATGGCTCGGTTCCTGTCACAGGTCTGCCCACCCCACGGATCACGGGACCTAGGGGGATTGCTGGGGCCGAAACCACGCAAAGGAAAAAGACTTTACAGCGGGCGAGCTGGCCCCATGTTGCACTTCCTGTGCGAGGTCACCGTCAGCCCTGCCCCTGGAACTGCCATTACGAGCTTAGATTGTTCCAGAATCCCACTGCCGACGGTTCAAAAGGCGCCCAGCTGCTATCCGGAAATGGCTCAGGAAGGTCTCCGCTAAACACCGAGAAACTGAGATGCAATCAGCCGGGCTGGGACTCAGGAAAGCGCCGGCCCTGGGGCTGGAGGAGGAAAGACCGCGCTTCAAGGCTAGAGCAGGCCCATCTGCCCTCCTTCCACCTGCCGGCCGGGAGGACCCGCTTCCCGCCGCGGCCACCGCCTGGGGCGCCGCGCCCGCAGGGCCGAGACCCTGATCCGGCGGCTGGTGGGCAGGAATGTTCTGTGATTGCTGCTCCTTCCTGCTCCTTGGCATCGGCCCGTAATCTTTCAGTTGTGGTCTCGAAGGCCAAACACGAACCAGGATTTTCCATGATGGTTGCAATTTTGGCTTGTAATTTTATCACTCGAATCTAAATCCACTTCAGAAATGCCATAAACTAATTGTCACTGAATAAACTGAAACTTTTGAGGAGTTTATAAAAGTGATTTAATGAAAAAAAAAAAGGAAAGAAAAAGAAAATAGAAAACAAATGTTGCTTACAGAATCGCTGGCAAAAAGGTAAAAAGTCTCTGTTTCTTTTGAAAGCACGCCCTGGTCTGGGCCCGAGCCCTGCCCGCCGAGGCTTCAGGGCCCAGTGGCTGGTAGGCTGTTTGTGTTGGAGCCTATGGCGTGGATTTCACATTTTGTCCCCAGGGAAGCTGACTCAGTTGGGGGTGGGGGGGGGCCATCGGGGGCCAGGAAACTGGTCAGGTCACCTGAAAATAAATGGCCACAAATCAGATCAAACCCTGATCCGGCAGAATGAACCTCGTTTCCTCGATTAAAAATAAAAATAATAACAGAGTGAACACCGGGGTTAAGTAAATCTAAGTTAATTACTAAACTGTGACCGTTTTTTGCAGTTCTGAAGCTAAACACTTCAGTGCGAGTTGTCAGTTTACGTTAGGCAATAATTTGAATGACTACCGGTTAGCGGTTTCACTTCATTCATATTAAGAAACAATATACAAAGGGTATAAAGTGATCAAGCTCTGTTTATGCTGAAGAGGAGGGGTGTAACGTCAGATCCCAGGAGTGGGGCAGAGCGAGAGCTTGCTCCTGGCTTTCCGTGGGCTTCTGCTGATCCTGAGTGAATGAAAATCTTTGGGGAAACATCCAAAGACCTGACAGTCTGGGGCTGGTCGAGCAGAGGCTATCAAAGCATTCCCAGCACGAACGGGGGAGGAGAAGAGTTTCGTTGAGGGCGTATCTGGTGGATAAGAGTTGTCTGTGAAACAGACAGGCCCTTCCGGGTTGGAGAGATCAGTATTAGGGGGTCTGTTGAATTCCTACATGAAGAATCCAGCTGGGACCCAGGAGGTGAATTCCAGCATTTTCCCTGACTGCTGGGGTGGGGGCGGAGTGGTTGTGGAATTCTGAGCTTCCAGGTTCGCTGGGGAAAGTGGAGTCAGGACGGGCCCTCCCTCCTTTCTCAGTCTCAGAAAAGCCTCAGAACCTGGTGGCCTCAAACCCTGGAAATCTCGGCTCTTCTGTTAAAACAGGACACACACACTGTGGTCAGAAATCAGCCTGGATTCCAAGGCGGGGAGCCTTGCACACGTTCCGGTAAAAGAGCAACAGAGACTCCTGCAGAAAGCCAAAATATTTCCTTTAGTTGAGCCTCTTGGAATAGGAGGTAAGAAGCAACCGCAGCTGTCCATCAACATGTGAACAGATAACGTGGTCCACCCACCCAGTGGAGTATTACTCAGCCTTAAAAAAGAAAGAAATTCTAATAATTGCTATGACAAAGATGAACCTTGAGGACACTGCCAAGCGAAACAAGTCAGTCACAGAAGGATGAATGTTGCCCAATTCCACCTCAGTGAGGTCCTGGGAGGAGTCAGATCCATAGAAACAGAAACTAGAACAGTGGGGGCCAGATCCGGGGGAGCGTAGGATGGGGTGTTAGTGTTTAATGGGGACAGAGTGTCAGATTGGGAAGATAAAAATTCCCTGCAGATGGAATGCCATGATGGCTGCACAACTGCATGAGTGAGCTTAATGCCACTGAACACCTAAGAACGGTTAAAATGGCAAATTTTAGGCTATGTATGTTGTACAACAGTAAAGTAAAAACAATGTAAAACAGGTGTGAAGTCGACATGAGACGATTCCTCTGAACAATTTAGGCTTGGTTGGCAAATATTAAATAGTAGGCAATCTTGTGTTTAAATTGCCATTTTCGTTGTTATGACTAGTACCCCATGACTACTTTGAGACATTTTATGAGACAGAAAGCAGCACAGAGAGAGAATTAACTTCTATTATTGATCTGTACAGCAGGATGCTGTACATGGTTGTACATGATCCATGGTTGTTGAAAGTAGGATAGTCCCTGTGATGCAACTTATAGTATAAAATGGATGAACCAGGCCTTTAAAATTAGAGAGTATTGGGTTGTCTTAACTCAGCCCTTTGTAGCAATCACAGCTCCTTACGTCCTTGTTGGGCAGCAGTACATTCTCTGCTGCCCAGAGCTGGGACCCACCAAACCAGAACCCAGGGCCTCCTCATGAGCCACCTCTTACATTTCAGATGAGCCAGGCAAGTCAGTCAGCCGTGTCTGACTCTCTGCGACCCCATGGACTATACAGTCCGTGAAATTCTCCAGGCCAGACTACTGAAGTGGGTAGCCTTTCCCTTCTCTAGGGGATCTTCCCACCCCAGGGATCAAACCCAGGTCTCTAGCGTTGTAGGCAGATTCTTCACCTGCTGAGCCACAAGGGAAGCCCAACCATCGTCCAAACCCTCTCGAACTTCCCTCCGTCGTCACCAGGACACCACGTAGAGCAAGGCGGGAGCTGCTCATGGGCAAGGGGCCAGAGGCAGCCGGTCCTGGCCCTGCAGGGCCATCCCCACTAGCAACACCCACCCATACCCTCCTGGTTTCTGTCTCGCCGCAGCCCCAGCCTCCTCATGGTCAAGGGGCTGCCGATGCTGGCTGGAGCTGTACAAACACAGGGAAGGAGAGAGGGAACAACTTGGCCCTTCAGATGTTACACCCCTCCAGTAACAGTACCCGTGTCATGACTGATGGGTGCAATTCCTACAGACCCTTCTCTTAGAGTCTGATCTTTAGAAATGTGTCTAAATAAGACAGGCTTCTGCAGGAAACTGTCCTTTTCTCTTTCTCTCTCTCTGTCCCCCTTCCTCTCCCCCCCCCCACCTCTCTCCTCCCCTTTACTTTGGCCTACAAGTAGCTTCGGGGTGGCTGCCAAGAGACAGACCCAAGGCTAGGCCCTGAGTTCAACTTCTGTGTCTACGAAGGAGCCGAGAACCCTTCTCCTGGGGGAGAAAGAAAGAGCACAAGGTGTTTTTCTTTCTTTCAAGTGAAAGCTATTCCCATGGCTGGGTCCGCAGAAAGGTACCCACTTTGCCTAACGCCCCCAGAGCCTACAAAGCCCAGCTTGCTTCTCCAGGATTTAAGGAGGTTCCTGGGGGTGCACTGTGGCTGCTAAAAGCAGGACAGCCCGGGCCAACCAGGCCCAGCTGGCCACCCCATATCCCAAGCCAGTCTTCCAGTATCTTGAGCTTCTCCTCGGGTTTGAGACAAATCGCTGCAGACCATCGGAGTCTGGCTTGTCCTCAGAGCCCTAATAGGCTATCTGGCGGTTGACGGAGGCCTCTGATCTTATCTCCGTCTTCTCTGGCAAGCCTGGCTCCACCAAAATAACTTTTATCTGGAAATAAAATAATGCGATTAATGTCCTGTCTGATGCCCTCTCTGGTGATCTCAGCCGTAATGATTTAATGGGTGTCCTCCATCCGCTAATTACCTCGAGCATTTATTGAGTTAAAGGCACTCGGCCCAAAAACAAGGGCGTGCCCTGCCTGAGGACCGTGTGAGATGGAGTGGGTCCACAGGCAGGGGTTTTTTTTTTCCCTTTCTCCTTCCCCCCAACCGTCTGGCTCTCAGATGGCCCCGCACCCCACCCTTCCCGCAGCAGGAAAAGTGCAGGCCACTCGCAAGTGTCCTGGCTGCATTTACGTCACCTAAAGGATTTTCTTTTTCTGGCTCATGCTCTGGCATCGCCCGGCCGAGAGGCTCCAGGAAAATCGTAAACCCCGCTGAATGGCACCGTGGTAACGGCCTGTCCCATCGGACTGCGTTTGTGCTTTTCGTCTCATAATGTCACAATGAACTTGGCCGGGAAATTGAAACCGCCAGCTGTGTGTGGGTTTGGCATTCTGCGTTTCCAGGGGGAACCGGGCGGCAGAGTGGGGTGGGGGGCAAGCCGGCTCCCTCGGCATCCTGGGGAGAGTCACCCTCCCCCACTTCTGTAAAATCAGGCTGCTAAGAATCAGGCAGGGACCCCTGCGGAATTGCCCTCTCGGCCCCGTGAGCACTTCCTGAAGCTTCTTTTCCGCACTCAGGGCTGAGTTTGTCACAGAGAGGCCCTGGGTGAAGGTGAGCTCAGCTTGGCTCTGCCACCGAGGAGCTGTGTGACCTCGGGGAGGCAGTTCACCTCTCTGAGCCCCAATTACCATGTCTGCAAAACGAGAGCACGTTGGACTAGGATATGTCTCATCCTGGGATCTTAGTTTCTATGGAAACTGACATTTTGTAAAATGGCTTAAAGTTGAGATCTCTTGGAGCAGGCGGTTGGTAGTTTGGTCCCATCGGCTGAGTGCCCCCCACCACCCTCATCAGAAGGAACCGGGGAGGGTGAGCCTCTCAATGTTTAATAAACGTGCCGCAAAAAGCTCCCAGGATGGAGTTTCAAGCTCCTAATTCTTTTTTTTGTTTGTTTTGCACTTTTTATTTTGTATTGGGGTATAACCAATTAACAAGCAAAGCTGTGATAGTTTCAGATGGACAGCGAAGGGACACAGCCGTCCGTACACGTGTCCATTGTCCCCCAAACCCTGTCCCATCCAGGCTGCCACATAACCTTGAGCAGAGTGCCACGTGCTCTGCAGTAGGTCCTTGTTGGCTATCCATTTAAAATACTCAAGCTCGTGATTCTGTGTTCTGTGATTTGCCAAGATCAATGTCAGCTCATCTGTCTGTCTGTCTAGCTAGCCTATTACCTTTCTCTGTGTCTCTCCTTCTCTGCATCCTCACATCCGTCTATCTACCTTCTTTGCCCTTTGCTCCCTCAGCTCTCTGTACTTCTATCTACGCATGGCTCGGATCTGTGCTCATCTGTTCCCAAACTTTAACCTGTCTGAGGAACCCCGCCCCCCCTCCGCCCCCGATGTCTCTGACCCAGGGCCTGGGGTGGAGTCTGAGTTCCGAGTCTCTAACAAGCTCCAGGTGGGACCACTGCTGCTGGTCCCTGATCATACGATGAATATTTCCTAATCTTCTCCTGCACTTTCAAACACTGAAAGTGTCTTCCTGCTTGATTTCGGAAGCTTTTGAAGAAAGTGAAAAGTTGTATAGAACAAAAACAGTAACTGAAAGTCACTGAAAGACAATGGTTGAATTTAGGATTTTTCCACTTGAAGGTGGTGTGAAAGTGGCGTGCATCCAGTAAAAACCATACTTTGAGTCTGGATCTTTCCAGGGTTAGTGGTTTCTGGTCTGGTCCTCTCTCGTGGTGCTGGGCAGCCCTGAGATCATGAGGGCAAATGACCCGGGCACCTACTCCCTTTCTGCTTTTCACTTTCAGTACTGTATGCAATAAATTACATGAGATAGTCAACACTTGATTATACAATAGGCTGTGTTAGATGATGTTGCCCAGCAGTGGGCTGATGTAAGTGTCCTGCACATGTTCAAGGTAAGCCAGACCAAGTTATGATGTTTGGTAGACGAGGTGCATTAAATGCATTCATGACTTTGGATGCATTTATCAGGACAAAACCCCATCATCACTTACATGCCCTCAGAGTCACAGTCCATGATGCACTTGTGTCCAACTCAGAAGTGAATTTTCTGCAAACTGAGACCTGAGCACATTTGCATCATAGGATACTAGTATTTATCAAATTAATGATTCTTCCCCTTATGGTTGAAGCATGAAACTCTGATGAGTCAGCAGTCAGATTAAGTGTTCACATATCCCAGGGGCCAGGCCACCCTGGGTCAGCACCCTGCAGAAACCTTTCACGTCTGGCCCACACAGGATGTGAGCAGAGATGTGCATCCAGGCGCTGTTTGTGGTGGTGAGGATGCAGGAATCTGTCACCGGGACACTGAACAGTACATGGGAGGTGCCCACCCCAGGGTGCCCAGGATGTGGGGCACCAGTTAGGGTCCACGGATTGAGTCTGTCCAAACCATGGATGGGTCTTCATACTGTGCTGGCTGGGGTGGGGGTGTCGGAGGTGGGTGAAGAGAAGGAGAGGGAGATTTTTTTGTTGTTTCTTTAAAACAATTGTAAGTGGAGAATAATTACTTTATAACATTGTAATGGTTTTTGCCATGTCAGCATGAATTGGCCGGAGGCACACATGTGTCCCCTCCCTTCTCGCACCTCCCTCCTCCCGCTTCCCTCCAGGTTTTCGCAGAGCACCGGCTTCGGGGAGAGGGAGGTATTTGACACAAGACCACCTGTGCGAATTCTTTGCCCACAGAACTCTGCACAAGGATATACATGGAAACAGGGACACGCTGTAATGGTTGTCGTGTGGGGAAGGGCACCTGAGTGGGGACCCAGGCAGAGGGCGTCAGAGAAATAAAACAGGAAATCACAGAAGGTGCAGAGGCTGCTGCAGAACTGAGTCATCTTCTTTGTCTGCGGATGCCCACCGTTTTAACTTTTTCACTTTTCTTTTTTTTTGTAATTTTTATTGGAGTGCAGTCGCTTTACAGGCTTCCCTGGTAGATCAGTTGGTAAAAAGACTGCCTGCCATGTGGGAGACCCGGGTTCGACCCCTGGGTCAGGAAGATCCCCTGGAGGAGGGTGTGGCAACCCACTCCAGCATTCCCGTCTGGGAAATCCCATGGACAGAGGAGCTGGGCGGGCTACAGTCCACAGGGTTGCCAGAGGCAGACACGACTGAGCCACTAAACTGCCACCGGCTGCTTCACAACGTGTCCTTTTCTGCTGTACACCAGAGAACCAGCCATATGTGCACATACGCACCTCCCCTCTTTTTTGGGGGGAAGGATTTCCTTCCCATCCAGGCCCCCACAGAGCACCTCGTAGAGCTCCCCGTGCTGGACAGTATGTTCTCACTCATCTATTTTACACATAGTACAGTCCATCCTAAAGGAGATCAGTCCCGGATGTTCATTGGAAGGACTGATGCTGAAGATGAAACTCCAATACTTTGGCCACCTCATGCGAAGAGCTGACTCATTGGAAAAGACCCTGATGCTGGGAGGGATTGGGGGCAGAAGGAGAAGGGGACGACAGAGGATGAGATGGCTGGATGGCATCACCTACTCGAAGGACATGAGTAAATTCCAGGAGTTAGTGATGGACAGGGAGGCCTGGCGTGCTGCGATTCATGGGGTCGCAAAGAGTCAGACACGACTGAGCGACTGAACTGCCTGACTGACCAGTAGCGTATATGTGTCAATCCCAATCTCCCAATTCCTCCCACGCACTTTTTCGCTTTTCATGTATTTATTTCTTATTGATTGTTTGGTTCTGACTCTTTTCTCCAGCGGCCTCAGTTACTTCTGGCTGCCTCTTCTCATCCACAAGATGCCCAAAGCCTGCCCCCCTCCTCGGGGTGTCATGGACCAGGGAACCCCAGGCATGGTCGGATGACTAGAGAGACAAGGGGAAAGGACTCACCAGGCTGCTTCTTTCGCTGTTACCCACATCCCTGTGATGCTCCGTGATGGTGTGAGTAGTGTTCCTTGTGGAACACCGCTGCCCTTTGCGGGCGAGCTCACAATTCAAAGGCAAACAGACAGGTGGTCCAGACACCCCACCCCACTTCCTTACAATCAACCAAGGCTCTTGATTTAAAGAAAAAAAGCCTACATTCCCAGTGCTCACTGCATACCACGATCTCCCAGGCTGGGATTAAAGAATCTGCAGATTTTTTTTTTAGTTTTTTTAACATAAATTTTCCAGGTATTTGAAATGAAACCCGAGTTAGACCAGGCAGTGTAAGCCTGAACCTGGGTCTCCAGGTGCGGAGACTGGACTCCTCTGCGCCCCCTGGTGGTGAGGATGATGCGCACGTGGTCATCCTGGGTGGAGAGGCCGGGGACACAGATAGGAGCCAAGTGTTCGGCGAGTGTCTTGGGGAGCGAGGGGAAACCACCACCCTGTCGCAGGAACTTCGCATCCCTTGCGTTTCAGTCCATCCCACAATTTATAGCCAAGGTGTTGTCTGGTTTGGTCTCATTTGTGTTTTCACATGTATTTTTCCTAAGTCCAGAGGGTGGCTTTGATGGTGGAATTCTAGTGGCTGCAGCTAGATATCAGGGAGAGAGGGCTCTTTGTCTGCAACAAATGTATCTCAGAGATGAGAAACACAGAGGCACCAGGAGGAAGGAGACCCTGTCCCAGCCATTCAGCCAAGAGCTGGGAAGCTGTGTGTCCCCAGAGCCCAGCCACTGACCACTCAGAACAGCAGACACGTGTGAGAGAATCAATGGATAAATGAACGTCAGATGCCAGGGGCAGACATGGTCAGAGGTAGTGTTTTATCTTCCCCATGAGTCCCCATGGGATCAGCGTGTCCCTACGAGGAGTGTGAGGATGCCAGGTGCTCGTGGTTTATCACCTCTCTTCCCCACCTTTCCAGGCTTCCCAGGTGGCTCAGTGATAAAGAATCTGCCTGCCAACGCAGGAGACATGGGTTCGATCCCTGGGTTGGGAAGATCCCCTGGAGAAGGAAATGGCAACCCACTCCAGTATTCTTGCCTGGAAAATCCCATGGACAGAGGAGCCTGGCGGGCTACAGTCCATGGGGTCGCAAAGGGTCGACACAACTGAGCGACTAAACCACAACCCCTTCTTCCCACCAGCTCCCTCCACCAAGCCGTCAGGGCCTCCAGAATTCTTCAACATTGCGGGGGGAGTGCAGAGCGCCCTGAGGGATAGCATCCTCCTGAGAGCGGCAGCAAGGCAACAGCCAGCCTGGCAGCTGCTTGGCGCTCCGGGTGCAGCAGAAGTGAGGGTCCAGATGTGGGTGTCCACCGCGCCCCGGGCCCACACACCCTCCGGAGCGCTGAGCACCGCTGGCCAGAGGGCCGGCATTTGCTCCAGCTCCACTCTGAAGTCTGCCTTTGGTCCCGCTCCCCACACTGGACCTCCATTTGAGACTGGCAGCACTTGTGTGGAGGGACCCAGAACGGCCGGCCTGACTCCCATCTGGGGTTATCCTGTGCGGCAGGGGGGTCTGGAGTGAAAGGAGGGGCCCAGGAGCGGAGGGGGAGTGATGGAGAGGAAGGCAGGAAGGGGCCGCACCTCCCTTCCTAAGAGGACATTTTCAGAGAACTTCCTCCCTGGGAAAAGCCCTGCAGAGACGAGGTGGCTGGCCCATTTCAGTTCAGGACGAGTTTTTAAAGAATCGGCCAGGTCCCAGGGGGGCGTTTGTGTTCTGAGTGTCCTGAGTGGATGAAGCTGTGTGTTGGGGAAGATGGTGAGTGGAGGGTGGAGGCCTCCTGGCCTGGAGACCTCAGGGGCGCACCCCCCACCTGCTGGCCTCTGGGGAGGGCGGGGATGTAGCTGTGGGGTAGGCAGCGTCTGAGATGCAGTGAGGTCCTCTCAGTGGCTGTTGAGTGGATAAAGCCACTTCTTGGGGACGACGCTGCCACCCCCAGGGCGTGGCCCTGTCCCTGGATGACCCAGGCAGTCTGTCGGAACGTTCCCCGCCTGGCCCTCCGGTGCAGGACAGTGTCTTTCTCAGGGTCCCCTTGAGAGCTGGTGGGAAAAGCACATAAAACAGCTCCCCCCGCCCCGGGAGGTTTACGAGAGCGGTCAGTTCCCCCAGGCAGTGCCCCAAGATAAGAGGCTATTAAAACGTGCAGGGGGCCGAGGGGCTCTCTTGGCCAACAGAAGCAGCTCCAGGGGAGAAGGGACCCATGCATTCCTCCTCCTAGCCCCTCCTGGGTCCTGGTTCCCAGGGACCCTGCATCCATATCGGCACAGTGACCGTCCCTGAGCTGGCGCCCAGGGCTGAGGCCTCCCAGGCCCTGGGAATTCACAGGAGTAGATAAGGCGGCCCCTATTCCTCTGAGCTCAGAGCCCGGCAGACCCACTGAGTGAAACTGCTTGCTATGGGAGCCTGATAAGCATCGGGATTAAAAAATAACCCTGGTCGCAAAACTTAAAAAACACCCTTTAAAAAAAAATGTGTGTATTGAAATATGCATGTCATAGGCAGGGAGCTTGATGGATTTTTGAGAGGTAAACACTGGCCTGGAACCAGCCCCTGCGGCCCCCAGCACCCCAGTGCCTCCCACTCCCCCGTCCTGATAAGGCTTATCAGGCCGGCCTCGGCCAGGGAGGCAGAACCACCCCGAGTGATGCAATGGATTTATCATAGGGACTGGACCGGACACGGCTGTGGGAGGAGCTGGGGAGGGTCAGAGATGAGTTCCACCCCACCTTCCAGAAGCATCAGTGCCTCGAGTGAGGTTTGCAGGGACTGACCTTGGAAAGCGGGCCAGCACATGTGTTCCCCGACTGGAACCTGGTCCCCTGATGGATGCGAGCTGCTTCTACGGTGGCGGTCCAGGGGTCACTGCCGGTCCGTGAGGCAGGAGGGCAGGAAGGAGAGGAGGACAATGTGCACTGGGGGCACCTCGGGCGTCGGAGGGGGGCGTGTTGCTGCCGCTCCCCTCTCCCTTCTAGATCAACTGCATGCCCTCTTTCTGCCATGACAACCTGGGGCCACTCAGTGAAAAGTGGTCCCAGCTCAGGCAGGTGGACGCAGTCGGACACCCACATGGGCGCAGATCCGGGTCACCTCTCGGAGTAGGTGTGCCAAAGCCTGGCTCAGCGGGACATGGGTGAGAGTCACCCCTGGGGCCGTATGCAGCAAGGTTTGTTCAGACCCATGTTTGCAGGATAATCATGTACAATTACTCCATAGTTACTTATTCATGGAGCTGTAGAGAGGCACTGAAATAGTTTCCAGTCACTGCCTGTTGGAAATAGTGCTGCCTGAGTATTCGGTGCCTGTCTCCTGGGGGCCACACACACACTTGGGGATAGGCCTAAACATGGACTCTGTCACAAGCTAGGCCTGTGCATGTGTGTGTGCTAAGTCACTTCAGTCGTGTCTGACTCTTTGCAACCCCATAGACTGTAGCCCGCCAGGCTCCTCTGTCCATGGGATTCTCCAGGCAAGAATACTGGAGTGGGTCGCCATGTCCTCCTCCAGGGGATCTTCTTAACCCAGGGATCGAACCCATGTATGTCTCTTAACATCTCCTGCATTGGCAGGTGGGTTCTTTACCACTGGCCTAGGCCTGTAGATAGAGCTAATTCCCCAAAGTGGTTCGTTACATTGAGTGTTGCTTGTCCTTATTTGTTTTGCGTCTTGAGTCCAGATTTTGACTCCGTTACATAGAAGCCAAGTTGCTATTTGGTTTTTTGGCTGCGCTGGGTCTTCACTGTGGCATACAGGCTCCTCCCGTAATGGAGCATGGTCTCCAGAGTTCATGGGTTCTGCAGTTGCAGCCTGCAGGCTTCGTTGCCCCAAGACATGTGGGATCTTCCTTCTCCGACCAGGGATCAAACCCATGTCCCCTGCATCAAAGGTGGATTCTTCACCACTGGACTCCCAGGGGCATCCCAGAAGCCAGAATTTTGCCCATTGCCCCCAGGGTTGAGAGGAGGGGCACACCCAGGAGGAGGAGTAATACACACTATTTGTAAACACTTTTATACCTTGTTTACTTGCTTCTTGTCTGCCTTTTTCCCACCCCGAATTGTGAGCTCTGTGGGGTCAGAGACCATGTAAGCAGAATGAGCCACCCGCTTTGGTCCTCACCCCCGGAACCTGTGAAAATGTTGCCTTCCTCCCCGACCCATGGCAGGGGGTGATTAGGGTCACAGATGGCCCTGAGATTGGGAGACTCTCCCAGATTATTTGCTGAGCCCATGGTAATCACAGTGTCCCTAAGAGTGGCTGGGAAAGCAGAGCTGAGACCTGCAGAGCCAGAGTGATGGTTCCCTGATGACCCTCGACGTGTCCTGGCTTGGAAGTTGGAGAGAGGGGCCCCCCCCGCCCCCGCTAAGGAGTGTTGGTGCCTCTGAAGCCAGGGAGGGGACTCTCCTGGGGGTCCAGTGGCAAAGGCTCTGGGCTCCCAGTGCGGGGGCCCAGGTTCGATCCCTGGTCAGGGCATTAGATCCTTCTTGCTACAACTACATGTTCAGGTTCCCCAACTGAATCCAAGATCCAACATGCCGCTACCATGACCCGGAACAGCCGAATCAATCAATACTTCTATAAAATAAAATCAGGGAAAAGCCAGGAAACAGATTCTCCCCTAGCAACTCCAGAGGTACGTGCCGCTCCAACACCTGATTTTAGCCCTGTGATACCTTGTTGGACATCTGACCCCCTGAATGGCGAGAGAATGCACGTGCACCATTTAATCCACCTGAATTCATCGTGTTCCTTACAGACAGCGTCCACAGGACACAGGGACTGTCTGCTTGGTGCTAGGACAGGGACTGTCCTAGGCTCTGGCCTAGAGCAGACCCACGATGAATGTTTGTTGAGTGAATCAACCCAGTAGGGAACTCGCTGCTAAGTGTGTGGTGTGCCAGCAGCTTCATACCCAGGGAGGGTCGCCGGCTGCAGCCCCTAAAAATACAGGGTGCCCAGGGAAATTTGAATTTTAGATCAACAATGGGCCAACTTTTATAAAAGTATGTCCAATGCTATAACAAAAAAAGAAAGAAAGAAAGAAAATCACTGTTTAGATGCAATTTAACTTGACTTGGATGTCTTGTATTTAATCAGGCAGCCCAGTGACTTCCCATGTGGGAGGATGTGTCCGAAATTCACAGTTGGTTAGGGGGCAGACCTGAGGCCTGAGGGCGGCCCCAGTGGTTCCCAAGGCCTCTGCCCCTCCTGCCCCAGCACCAGCTGCTGCTCCAGGGAGTGATGGGAATGGTCCATCCGCATCCTCCCGGGGTCCCCTCACCATCCCCCAACAGGAACCCCATGCTCTGGGGAAGCGGGTTCAGGGGGTCCCTCTGCTGAGCAGAACCAGGGCCAGGCGACCTCCAGGAGTCTCTGAGCCACGTCCTGTCCAGTCCACGGGGAGGAAGGGGCTGCAGTGGCACCCACGGCCAGACAGCTGAGAGTCCGGGAGACCTCTGCTGCTTGCTGTCTTCCTGCCAAGCTGGCCTCCCCCTGCGCGGGTCCGAGGAAACAGCAGGCAAGGGAAGCCCTTCCCTGGGAGGCAGAGCCCCCGGAATGCAAGCCGGACAGAATCTCGCTGTTCTATTTCAGGGAAAATAGTACAAAAATAGGGTCCACATGGAATTCTTTCCCCCGGAGCTACACGGCTGCAGGAGGACCGGTCAGTGGCTTAAAGGAGCCTCACAAACACCTTCAGGAAACACCTTAGCATGCTTGCCCAACACAAAAATAAACCTCTGAGCAGAGCCCCGGGGGACGAACTTCTTTGGCAAAGGGCTTTACCATTCTTTTCATTAGTGAGGACTTCAGACCTTCTCAGGTTTTTCAAGGAAGTGAACGTGCAGCAGGTCCAGGGCTCTGCCCAAGGTCATGGAGCACAACCGTGGCTTCTCTGCCCTCCAGCCCCCAGGCAACTGCTCGCCCAGGGATGGAGTTGGACCACCTCTCCTCTAAGACTTCCAGGGCAGTGAGCATTCAGGCCTGACCCCTCCCCACCGGCCCCGCAGCCCTCAACGCAGGTCACCTGATCCTGGTGTGAGTCTTCCGAAATAATGGCAGCTTCACACAGATGTCAGGGTTTATGAGCTCGACTGCAAACACGATCTTCCTGGAGTTAGAGAAGCAAAATTTGAATCGCTCCCCAGTTCACAAGGTGAAGGGAGGAGGCAGCATCAGGCTTCTGGGGGGAAGTGGGGCACCAGCAGGGTCATCAGATTGGGACGTTTGAGCGGCATTGAACAGAAGGACAGCCTGCAATGTTGAGGACAGTTGCGGAGACTGTTCAGAGCAGTGCAGTACCGGGGGGCGGCACCCCGGTGGCTGCCACTGCTTCGGGGCACAAAAGAGGGAGGTGTCGAGCTTGGAGAGATGGGCCATGTGGACGCCAGGGACTGATGGACAGTGGGATGAGCCCCATGGGGTCAGACTAGTCAGAGCTAGAGAGGGGCAGGTCTCTCTGGAACAATGTTGCTGTTGTTCATCTGCTAAGTTGTGTCCGACTCTTTGCGACCCCATGGACTGCCGTGTGCCAGGCTCCTCTGTCCTTCACCATCTCCCAGAGTTTGCTCAAAATCATGTCCGTTGAGTTGGTAATGCTATCCAATCAACTTATCCTCTGCCACTCCTTTTCCATTTGCCCTCAATCTTTCCCAACATCAGGATCTTTCCTGATAAGTTGGCTCTTCGCATCAAGTGGCCAAAGTACTGGAGCTTCGGCTTCAGCATCAGTCTTTCCAATGACTATTCAGAGTGGACGAGCACGGCAGGGATCCATTATCAAACAGTCTGGGGGTAGAAGGCATATGTGTGGATGTGGGGTGTGTGTGAGGGTGGACAGGCTTGGAACCGATCTGTCTCTCTGTGGCTGATTACAACCTGATCGACTTACACAGACCGTCGCACACCAAACCTTGTCCATCAGATCTTTGTCTTCTGGGGAAATTTATGAGACTAAACTTCCACATCACAGTATAGAACTGGACTATGAATAGTAGATAAAATACAAACACACACTTTGCCCAGGAAGCATCACGTCTGTAAGTCCCAACCATTTCAGCTAAAAGCCTTTCTCACTTAGCTCCTGAGGGCAACTTTTCCACCTGGGCTGGCCTGGTTGGGGTTCCAGAAGTGTTTCCTGAGGATTTAAGCTTCCAAAGAGCAGAAGCTGTGCTCCCCTGGTCCACTGCTCCAGCCCCCAGCCCGGCTCACACCTGGGGCTCCCGAAATGTTCCTACAACTGGAGAAGGAACACGGGCTACTGTCTTCATCCCCCGAAAGACCTCCCTGAAGCAAGAGGAGCCCCATTCACGACTTTGAGGAGCTTCTGTCTTGGTTTAAACTGAGGGTCCTCTGCCTGGAAACTTTCTGGTGCTGATTCAGTGTCCATGAAATGCTTTGGAATGTCAGTTCAGAAGGGGGGAGTGGTATCCATGGCAACACAGCTTTCTCTGACGTGGTCCTCACTCCAGGCTGGGCTGAGTCACTGAAACACGAGCAGGGTGACTCACCCGGGGTCAGAGTTCACAGGAATGGTCGACACGTGTTTTGGTCCTTATTCTGGAGTTCCCATTCTTGACAATAAGGACCCTCAAAGCGGGGGTGGTGGACAGGGAGGCTGCCGGGGGACTCTCCCTAGGATGGGTTTCCCCAGAAATAAGGAGGGCAGCAGACTGGCTTCAGAGAGTAGATTCTGCCTGGGATCCCTTGGGCTGCAGGGTCCTGGCAAGTTAGTTGTTTACAGAGTTGAGTCTCTGCCTTTCTTACCTGCAGGACTGGTGGGAGCATTCAAAGAGATGGTATTTGTTAAAAAACAAAAAGGTGCCTGGTGCAGAGTCTGCTGGGGTTGGAGATATTTCTATTTTCTTATCCCAGGATGGAGTTGTCCTGTCCACTATAGTTGTTATCTGTGAAAATCCCCGTCTCTTTGTGCAACACACTGTCCAGCAAAAGATACTTCATGTGTTCCATTCTATCTTCCCAACCAGCCAAAAAGAAAACAGATGCTGGAAGGGGAGCCAAATGCCGTAGGCGCTGTTCTCCTCCCCAGAGCATTACAGCATCCTCCTCGCCGGTGGTGTCGAGGGAGGTCTTGTGCCACGGACATCGCCCAGCCTCCTGACGATGCCAGGAATCCGGTCACTGGGGAAACCTCTGGGCCATTTCCATACAGATGAGTGAACTCTCCAGGACTCCAAGCTCAATGCCAAGGCCAGCAAGTCATCTTCCAAATCCAATTACCTGAGATCATCAGCGGCTTTGGACGTGTCCCCGGTCGACCGTTTAAATCCATCGCTGGAAAGCAGCCTTGCGGGCACACAGTGCAGGAGATAGCCCCGGGGCCTCGGCCGGTCCAGCCCTGCCTAAGCGACTGGTGGAGGACGTTAACAACCCCGAGTGTGGGCTTTTCCGAGTTTGTCCTTTCGCCGATGGCTATTAAGAGAATTACGGTAACACAAGCATCTAAAATGGCCCTATGGCCAATTCTCGGGCTATGAATCATTAGACCAACGTGGTCAAATTCTGTTGTCAGTGACCCGGGGAGTTTGTTGGGAGGAAGGAATTGTATTCAACATCATGCAGACACTTATGCTGGGGAACACCGGTGAGGACAGGCGAGTTTCCGAGGAGGGAAACTCATGAAGGGGGGACATTTTCTGCTTTTTGTTTCACTTGAGCTGTAATAGCAGCTCTTCTGGGAACTGTGGGACCTCATGGTGGACCTGGGCTGGGCATGTTCCATCAGGTGTCTCCTGAGATCCAGCAGCGTGTGAACCAGTGTGAGTGTCCCCGCAGACACACACAGAAATGGAGGACCCACACAAACCTTCTGTTTTGAAATAACTTTGGACCTGCAGAAAAGTTACAAAAAGAGTAAAAGATTTCCGAAAACCTTCAACCCAGCATCCCCAAAGGCTAACATCTTACCAGACTTGCTTTGTCACGTCTGGCCCATGTGATGTTGTTTTGCCTCCAAACATTCCAGCATAAATTTCCTAAAAACAGGGGCACTTTGGAACATAACCACCAGAAGGACGTCAAAAGGAGGAATTCATCCCTGGTACAATACTTTCATCTACTTTGGGGAGCTTATTCAAATATCACCAATGATCCCACGAGTGCCCTTTAAGTCTAAGAGAGGGGCACAGAGGTCTCTCACTCTGATTGATTAAAAGTCAAATCCAGGACCACAGGTACCATTCAGTTGTCCTGGATTTTTAGCCTCCTTTATTCTGGACCATCCCTCAGTCTTTTCTAGTCTTTGAAGAGTGTGGCATTTTTGATAAGGGAAGACCTGTTATTTTGTTGAATGGCTCTCAATCTGGGTTTATCTGATGTTTCTTTGTGATTAGATTCCCTCATGAATTTTTGGCAGGAATGCCCCAGAAGTGATGTTGTATCCTTGTCAGGGTATCATCTCAGGAGCCATTTGTCCCATCGTTGGTGATGGTAACTGACCACTTGGGCAGGGTGATGTCTCTCCTCTATAGAGTCACCGTTTCCCCCTTTGTGGTTGATAAATATCTGTCGGGAGCTACTTTCAGTTCAGTTCATTTCCTCTGTCATGTCCGACTCTTTGTAACCTGCAGTACGCCAGGCTTCCCTGTCCTTCTCCATCTCCCAGAGTTTGCTCAAACTCATGTCCATTGAGTCATTGATGCCGTCCAACCATCTCATCCTCTGTCACCCCCTTCTCCACCTGCTTCAATCTTTCCCAGAATTAGGGTCTTTTCTAAGGGGTCAGTTCTTTGCATCAGGTGGCCAAAGTATGGGAGTTTCAACTTTAGCATCAGTCCTTCCAATGAATATTCAGGACTGATTTCCTTTAGGATTGACTGGTTTGGTCTCCTTGCAGTCCAAGGGACTCTGAAGAATCTTCTCCAACCCCACAGTTTGAAAGCATCAATTCTTCGGCGCTCAGCCTTCTTTATGGTCCAACTCTCACATCCATACATAACTACTGGAACAACCATAGCTTTGACTAGACAGACCTTTGTCAGTAAAGAGATGTCTCAGCTTTTTAACATGCTGTCTAGGTTTGTCATAGCTTTTCTCCCAAGGAGCAAGCATCTTTTAATTTCATGGCTGCAGTCACCATTTGCAGTGGTTTTGGAGCCCAAGAAAATAAAGTCTGTCACTTTCCATTGTCTCCCCATCTATTTGCCATGAAGTGATGGGACCAAATGCCATTCTTAATTATTTGAATGTTGAGTTTTAAGCCAACTTTTTCTCTCTCCTCTTTGAGGCTATGCAAAAATCCTTTTACTCAGCATCCTTTCTCTTACTAGTTTTAGAACCCATCGGTGCTAAAACTTGCCCCCTTGTCAACATACCTTGTGCAGTGAACAACCTGTACAACTATATCCAAGCCCAGATTCCAAGAGAGCCCTGGGTTTTTTTTTTTTTTTTCTTTCTGCTCTGGGTTGTAACCTGTGATCAACAATATATATATATTCTGTTGCCCCAATCGTCCTAGGTTTGGCCAGTGGGAGTCCCTGTGGGCTGACTTTGAGAATGCCCCGTTATTCATTGAGCACTTCTGTGAGTCTGTTACAATGAGATGCTCCAGGCTATGAGCCAGTCTCCTCTGCAGTTTTCACTTCCTTTTCCCCACGTGCTTGCTTCCACCATAAGCAGCATCTAAATCCCTTGACTTGTACTCATGTACTCTGTATGTTCATGCACCCACTTCAACATCAGATGTGAGGGATTCTCCTCAGGAAATGACACTTGAGGACCAGGTTGGAAGGACTAAAAAATAAGGTGGGCCCAGATAGGTTTCTTGGATCTGTGCAGGTAATCCAGCCGTGGCTGTCAGTCAAGGAAGCATGCTAGTTACCCAGGGTTCACTTTAGCCTCGCCAATTAAATTCCTCCAATTTTGCAAGTGAAGCCCGGCTGATAGACATTTATTGTTGCAAGATAGTCATTTACCTTGGAGAGTGGAGGATTAAAGCAGTCCGAAGTCAGGATAATGCACCAGGGTAAGAACGCTTAATCTCCAGGGAGTGCCCCAAATCCCCATGACATGCTTTTAATGCTTTCTGTGCATTTGGAAGCCTGTGATAAGCAAAAAGAGGTAGAAACTACACAAAGACAGGAGTTTTAATCAGTCAATGATCTAAGCTGTCACTAGCTCATATAGTATCTGTGTACAAATTAGAAAAAGATGCTTTTCTCCCTCTAGTAGCTATAGCCCAAGCCATGTGGAAGGTTTGCAAGTGCACTGTGGGATAGCCACTGTCCCCTTGCCTACATACCTTGTGCAGTGAACAACCTGTGCAACTGTACCCAGCAGCCCAGAGTCCAAGAGAGTCCTGGGTTTTTTCTTTCTGCCACAGGGAGTTCTGTGGACAGTCCACAAAGAATAAAGGGCAGTGGCTTGGTTAAATGTCAGCATTTGGCTGTGTACAAATGTCAACTCCTTGAAATACCTGCTTTGATGAGTTCCTGTCACCTGGGCAGGCTCAACTCCTGTTCAGAGGAAGGTAGGTCAAGAGGCCTCTTGTCAGCACCCTCACTCTGTTTGGACCTGTGAGGTGGGCAGAAGAGTACGGGATGGCTCACTTGGAAACCTGCCCTCGCTGGGGGGGGGTTCCTCCCAGAAAGATGGTGTCTCTGGAGCTGCTGTGACTTAGTGGCCAGAGCATTGAGCAGCTGGAACACGGGTAATCAGGTTGTTCCAATCATGTGCTGTGAACATCTGAGCATGCGGGTGAACATCTCGGGGGGCAGAGACAGGCTGTAAGGAGAGCAGAGTGGGGAAGGGAGAGGAGGGGGACCTGGGAGTCCAGGAAAGGAGGAGGCCCCACTGTCTCATATCTGTCTGTCTCATGTTGTTGTTTCTATCTCCATTTTACAGAAGAAACCGAGGCTCAGGAACCGTGAAGCAAGTTCCGGGTGTGAATAAATAATTATACCCCAGTGTAATCATGTGACAAAGCTCTGTCCAGATGGCATAGTTTGTATTTTGATCCTATATATTACCTCACTTAACCTTTCTAGGATTCCTACGTTTTCATAGGTAAGGAATGGAGGTGTTAGGATTAGTGCAGGTACATTTACAGAAAACCCCAAATAACAGTGGCTGTAACATACAGGGGCTTATTTTTCTCTTTTGTAAAACAAGTCTAGAAATAGGAAGCTCAGAATCAGTACACTGGCTCCACAGTCATCAGGGATTCAGATTCTTTGTATCTTTTGTTTTATCAACCTTAGCACCTCCTGGTTCAAATACTGATCACCAGCCATTGTGTTTGCCTTCTAGGAAGCAGGAAGGAAAAAGGGAATGTACTGTGTGTCTTTTTTTTTTTTTTCATTTATTTTTATTAGTTGGAGGCTAATTACTTTACAATATTGTAGTGGTTTTTGCCATACATTGACATGAATCAGCCATGGATTTACATGTATTCACTCTGTGTCTTTTTATTTCTCAAGGAACTTTCTCAGATGCCCTGCCCAATCATATTCCCTTACTTATCATTTGGCAACCGGAGCTGCAAGGGAGGCTGGCAATTTATAGTCTTTTCGTTGAACACACAGTCTTCTGGGATAAACACGAGGTTCTGTTAATAAGCACATGAATCAGGGTAGGCTAAGTGCTGAAACAAACCAACCTCCAGTCTCAGAGATTTAATAAAATAAATGTTATTTGGTGCTCACATTGGGCTTCCCAAGTGACAGTATTGGTAAAGAACCTGCCTGCCAATGCAGAAGACATGGATTCGATCCCTGGGTCAGGAAGATCCCCTGGAGGAGGGCATGGCAACCCACTCCAGTATTCTTGCCTGGAGAATCCCATGGACAGAGGAGCCTAGCGGGCTACAGTCCATGGGGTCACAAAGAGTCAGGCTCAACTAAAGCGACTTAGCGTGCATGCAAGCACGCTCACATCTAAGGGGCTTAGAGGCCGGAGGGAAAAGACAGCGAGGACTGGGAACAGGAGGATCTCACACACCACCCCTGCTCACATTGGCTGGACTCCTTCATAAAATCTGCAAGGAGGCTGGGGAAAGTAGCCTCCGGGGTGCAGAAAGAAGGGGCACAGGGGCGAACACCAGGGCCACCAGCTGGCCAGGCTGCAGAGAGGGAAGTCCGTGGGGCCCAGAAGGCTCAGAGGAGGAAGGACGGCTTCCCTGAGCAGCAGAGCTGAGAGCCCGGGGCTGTGCGGCGTGATGCTCAAGGCCCGTGACACCCCTTCCAGGTAGCAGGAAGAGCCCCTCCTCGGAAACGCAGGGTCACACCACCTCCCACCGCACTTCCTCCGAAGGATACAATTAGTGGAGCGCTCCAGACAGAGGCCGAACATCGAGGCCTCCCCCTCCCACGACCTGAATGGATCATTTGTGGCTCGAATGACAGACAAATGCAATAATTAGGCCTATTTAGTAAAGAGGGGGTGAGAGGTCAAACTAGGAGGCCGACGTTTCCTATTACTGGCCTGGTGACCAAGCGGGTGGGTGGTGTTCGCACAGTTAACCGCCGCCCCACCCCACCGGACCGAGACCAGCCGCCTCCCTGGGGCTTTCAGAGGCAGCTTTTAAAACCCCCAGGAGCCAGCCCCAGGCTTGCAGGATCCAGCCTCCCACCCCTCCCTGTAGGGCTGTATCCTGACAAGGCGCCGGGGGGTGGCAGGGCGGGGTTGGGGGGGGGGGGAGCTGAGCTGCCTGGGCCAGACGTGGATGTGACCTCGTGGTGGCATCCACGGCGGGGTCAGGGGAAATAGCCTCAGGTAATCCACCAGACAGTGGGTCAGTGCTCCCTCCTGCCCTGAACTCTGAGCACCCCGCTTCTCGCTTTCTTCTTCTTTTGGTCCCTAAAAATCTGATTTCTTTTCACTTTAACCCAACATCGGTGACCTGGCTGCTTCTCACTCTTTTCATTGTTCCCTGCCTGAGAGGATGTCCTGAGGGTCCCTCAGGCCTGGGGTGGGGGGTTTGGGGGGTGTAAGCAGGGCAGGCCCTGCTGGGTGTGGGCCGGGCCCACCTCCCCAGAGCAGGCGGCACCTGGGTGCAGAGGCCCCTCATCTGTACTTAAAGATGGTGCAAAGCCTTCACAGCACAGGATGGGTCCTTCCTGCTTTAACATTCTCTGCTGCTTCCCACCTGGTTGTTCTTGCTTCAAAAGGCGATTCAGCTGGGAGGGGGCAGAGGTGAGCGTCCTGGCCCTTGTGGGGAAGGCTTCCTCGGCCTGGTCACTCGGGAGAAGTGACCAGCCCAATGTTCCGTCCCCTTTGGCCTTGCAGCGGCCAGGAGGCGCCAGGCCAGAGCCGGTCCCCACCCAGATTTGGCAGATTCTACCTTGAACTTACGGAGCCTTTGGTGGTGGTTGGGGCAGAGCCGGGAGGGTTCAGTTAATTTGGTCTTAGACAAATGCTACTTCCTGATTCACAGGACAGAAGGATTTAAAAGAATTTTTTTTTTTTTAAGTTTTCATCTCTTCCCTGTCGCATCACTCTTTGCAAAGCGACACTGGGGTGAACGAAAGGGACAAGGATCAGAGACCAGCGGGCCTGGGGGTGGGACTGCCACAGGGAAGGAAAGTTCACAGTCCACCCTGTCTTGGGGTGCAGGGCCCTGAGTGGCCAGGAGAAGAGGTGGGGGACACGCAAGATGCTTGTCCAAACTCACATGGCCCCTGCCCCGCAGGATCCAGGCCAAGCCTGCCAGTGGGGGTGAAGGTGCAGAGGCCCTGCCCCAGCCAGGAGGCCGGGCTCTGTCTGCGGGAGGCGAGCCGGAAGGAGGCAGATTTGTTTGTTTGTTTGTTTGTGGAGGAGGTCACTGTGTGCCCTCAAAAGCCCGCTAGAGTCCAAGGGACAAACCAGTCCCTCGGGAGAGGTTGTTTTTGTTTTATTGTGCAAATTAGAGTTCAGCTGTGGAAGTCACCAAAATATATGGCCCTTGAAAATGAAAACACTGCCGAAGAATTGGGCTACGGGGGTTAAGACAGCTTTGTCCAAAAGCAGGCAGGATGGAATCCAATTCCAGAGGCGCCCGTGACCCTCCTCAGTTCCTCGAGGGCTTGGCCTCCTGTGAACCCAGCTCTCATGGTACAAGGTTGTTCTCATAACTGGTAACCACAGCTTGCTGTTCCCGGGAACTCACCTCTGATCCTTGCGGGGAAACCCGAGCTTGTCGCTTCTGAAAGTCCCCAGGGGTGTCACGTGTGGACTTATTTGGAGCCGAGGTGGGAGCTGGGCTAGTGAGATGGATTCCGACAGGGCAGCAGCCTCGGCCAAGGACATGGGCGAGTCAGGGTCAGCATCCTCAGGTCCATCTTGTCCTGGGCTTGTGTCTCTGTGGAGGGGTGGGGTATGATCCTAGGGGCCACTTGCTGGCTCTTGTGATGCACCCGTGACCTGAGGGACCCCATCTCTACTCACCCTCCCATGCTGTCGGCACCCCTGTACAGATGAGGAAACCAAGGCCCAGATGCCAAGTGAGCTGTGGAGCCAGGTGTCGACTCAAAAAAGATGTACTACTTGAGAGTTGTGAGTTAAGTTTTATTTGGGGCAAAATGAGGACTGCAGCCTGTGAGGCAGCATCTCAGATAGCTCTGAGAGATTGCTCCAAAGTGGCAGTGGAGGAAAATCAATATATAAGGTTTTGGTGAAAGGGGAGTTCAATACCATGAAGCACTTGATTTACAAAAGGTTTTTGGTTAGCCATGAGGGTCTGATGTCATCATGAAGGGATTTAGTGCTTCTCTAGATAAGAGAAGATGCAAGGATTGAGATCATAAAATCTGTTCCCCAAAACATCCAACTATCTAAAAGACCTGTCCCACCAGATTCCCTGGAGCACAGAGTGCCTCACTCCACCCTGAACTCCCGCAGGGGTTGTTGAAGGTCAGCAGCTATAGCAGCACGGGTTCAATCTCCGTAGAGGCAGATGGCAAATGCCTTGTTGTTCAGTCATTGGCAATGCTCTTGGTAAGTGCCAATTTGTAGTTGACACAGGCAACACACTGCCTTTCAGGAACCACAAGGCCCTTCCTCCGGTGCCTGGTACACATGTGTAGGAACCATGTGATACTGCCAGCTGTTGTTTAGTCACTAACTCATGTCTGACTCTTTGCGACCCCATGGACCTGTTGCCCACCAGGCTCCTCTGTGCATGGGATTCTCCAGGCAAGAATACTAGAGTGGGTTGCCATTTCCTTCTCCAGGAGATCTTCCCAAACCAGGGATCGGATTTCCATCTCCTGCGCTGGCAGGCAGGTTCTTTACCACTGCGCCACCAAAAAGTCAGAATACCCAGCTGCTTTTGATTTATGAAAATGGCAGTTTCCTGAGCTCCAGGCTGGTGAGGAGCATCAGGTAAGGGGAGCTACTACCTAGGGCCACTCACCTGTCTGCTGCTGAGCAGGGCATGTCCTGTTCTCAAGTGGCCAGAGCCAGCCGGGCCAGCTGGTAGCCCCAGTGCAGTGTGAGCGTTTGGGCAGAATCCTCAGGGAATTACAACGGAGCCCTTAGAGAACATGATGACCCTGGGGAAAGAGCCACTTCGCAGAGGATGTGGAATCAGCCGGGGCTGGGTGACCGAGCCATTTTTAAACTAGAGCTGGAAAAGGACCCTCCCACCTTGGACATGGCAGGGCTTGCTGGTATCACTTACCACATATTAAGAGATCTGACTTTGCAGGATGAGTTTTTTGTTTTTTGTCTTTTTAACTTTTGGCTGTGCTGGGTCTTGCTGTGCACAAGTTCTTTCCCTAGTCGAGGAGAGCAGGGGCTACTTTCTGTTGTGGGGTGTAGGCTTCTCATTGCAGTGGCTTCTCTTGTGGTGGAGCACGGGCTTAGTTGCTCCCTGGCACATGAAATCTTCCCGGACCAAGGGTTGAACCTGTGTCTCCTCCATTGGCAGGCAGATTCTTCCCCACTGGACCACCAGGGAAGTCCCTGCAGAGTGAGTTTACCAACATGAATAATCATCGGGCCTCATGTACTGATTTCGGTTCCTGCATGTTCCCCAGGCCTTGGGAATCTTGAAGGAATAATGGGATATTTCTGTCCCCATTTTAAGGATGAGGAAATTTAGACCGGAAGGTGTGTGCGTTGAGCGTTAAGCCAAGAAGCTACATGTGGATTCCTGATCTTTCATTCCAACGAATCAGAACTGTTTTCTTCTCCACTCTTACTTCTTCCTTAGGAGCTGTGTGTTTCCGGGCAATGTCACTGAAACCAATTAAAACCTTTAAGCTAGTACCTCACTTTTAACCTATCGCAAATCAGATTCAGTAATAATCTGATTTCAAGTCTCTTGTAGTGGGTAAAAAGGAAAACTCTCTTCTCTGTGAGATTTTGGTTTCGCTGCCTAATTAGGTTGGTTCCACCATTATTGCATTTTAAAAGTAAAACATGATTTTATAACGAACAGTGAAACCACAGACGAGATGGTGTTGCAGTGGGAATCATTCAGATAAGCAAGAAAGTCGTACCAGATGCCTGCCTGAGACCAGATTCGACAGATGTTTGGCTGTCTGGGGCTGTCCCAAACATTCCAGATTTAAACGACCAGCCCTTCCCTTGATTTCTTTACTCTATGTGAAACGAACATTGGAAATGGGAGGGCAGGGATGGGTCAGGCTAATCAGAGTCTTTTCCAGAATCCAACCCGATTCAAAGGCCACCTTGGCTGCCTCTCTCTTCCCACTTTAAAGACGCTGGGCTGGTTCTTGGCGGCTCTCATCCCCTCCCTCCCTGGCGTGATTGGCTTTCTGGTTTCCACCCTGGGGCAGACAGAGATGGTCCTCAAAGAGCCAAACTCCAGTCCTCGCCGGAGGAAAGGTCCAGGCCAGGCCAGCTGCCTCGGGTCACAGAGGCTCTGCTCAGGTCTCCAGCCTGACTAGGCAGCGCCTCAGTAGTGGACCCCATGGGGCGGGGTTTTCTGAAACATAGGAGGCTCCCCTCCCCATCCTGAAGTCTGCCTTAGAAGCTCAGAGAATAATTCGCCCGAGGGCTGTGATGACGGTGGAAGGTACTCAGAGCCAGGAGTAAGTCTGAGTCAGACAGAGCTGTCTGGGTGGGAAGAGGATTTGAACTTGCCCCAAACACGGAGAGTGTAGCATTAAAAAAAAAAAAAAATAGAGCAACCAAATTCCCATGACTTTCCTCACCACTTCCTCTCTTTCCCTACTCTATATCAGAAGTTCATGCCTGAAGTTTAGAACTTTGAAAGAAGACGTTGAAATAAAGAACTTCAAAAAATAGCGTACATTGTGCCTGCTGCATGTTAAGTTGCTTCAGTCATGTCTGACTCTCTGTGACCCCATGAGTTTGACTGTAGCCTGGCCACCAGGCTCCTCTGTCCATGGGATTCTCCAGGTAAGAACACTGGAGTGGGTTGTCACGCCCTCGTCCAGAGGATCTTTCCCACCCAAGGATCGAACCTGCATCTCTTGCATCTCCTGCATTGGCAGGCAGGTTCTTTACCAAAGTACATTAAAGGTGTAACTTTAACTCTACAGATCAGGTTCACAGTTATCTAGTAGACAAATGATAGATGCAGTGGCATTTACTAGCTAATAGGGGCTTCCCAGGTGGTACAGTGGTTAAGAATCTGCCTGCCAATGCAGGAGATTCAAGAGATGTGGGTTTGATCTCTGGGTTGGTAAGATCCCCTGGAGTAGGATATGGCAATCTATTCCAGTATTCTTGCCTGGAGAATCCCATGGACAGAGGAGTCTGATGGTCAGGCTATAGTCCAGGGGGTCACAAAGAGTTGGACATGACTGAGTGACTGAGAATGCATGCATAACTAGCTAATATTCTGTGTGTTTGGCAAACATGTATTGAGCACCTACTGCGTGCCAGACTGTGCTAGGTGCTGGGGAGACAGCAGAGGATGAAAGGCACAGAATCCCTGCCCCCGTGGAGCTTTCATGAGAGGAGGAGGAGAGAATGGAGAGAAGACAACAAAATAAGTCAATAAGCAGGATGGCAATAGGTGTTTTGGAGAAGAGAGAAGTAAATAGAGGGAAGGGAGATGGGTAATTGAACTGGTTTTCATTTCATTTTTATGTTGGAGTATGGTTGATTTCCAGTGTTGGTTTCGGGTGTGCAGCAAAGTGACTCGGTGATATATACGTTCTTCTTCAGATTCTTGTCCACTGTATGTTACTCCAAGTAATTGAATGCTGTTCCCTGTGCTATACTGTGTTGGTCCTTGCTGTTGGGTAACTGCAATTTTAAAGAGGGCACTCGCAGATCACTGCCTGCTGGCCTGCTGTGTGCTCTGAGGTCAGTGTGTTAATGTCTATGCCCATTTAACAGATGAGGAAACTGAGTCTCACAGTGAGTTGAATGAATACATGAAGGCTGTTGAGAGTGGTGGGACTTGGGTTTAAGTCCAGATTTACGTGATGCCAGTGTCCAAGCTCTTAACTATTTTTTTATTACTCATTTTGATATTTTTTTTTTTGTCTAATCATGTAACGTGCCATCTCACACCACAGCCACCCCACCCCCAGCAGAACTTATCATCCTATTTATTTTATTTATTTATTTTTTGACTACACCATTTCGGTCACTCCACTGCAGTGGAGGCACGGATTCCTAACCACTGGACCACCAGCAAACTTCCCTGGTCCCGTTTATTGACAAGGAGATGGAAGCCCAGGAAGTAATCTGTCAATGGCCCCATCAGTGCTGGGCAGCTGCCCAGGATGGGCCATCTCTGGGCATGAGGTCAGCAGATGGGCCCAGTGGCTCCGTCTCACTGGAACCATGGGCGCATCTGATGGTGAAGGACCCTTACATCTGGCCAGAGCTGTAAAAAGTGACAGAGTGACCTCTGACTTGATTCGGTCTGCAAAGCTCTAGCCTGAGCCGGCCATAAAGCTGAGAAAGTAAGATTTCAGTGAAGATTGAGGCATTTATCACAGGAAACCCTCCTTAATTGCCATTAACGTAAAGCCCTCTGCCCCGCATGACTGCGATTTGTGCCTCAGGCCTCGGGGACGGAGAAGGGGACTGACTGGACCTGTCAAGGACCCTGAGGAGGTGGGCCGTGGCCCCTCGTTCTCTCTTCCACTGTTTCTACCTTTTAATTTAAAACAACAGCAAGAGTGTGGAAGCGGCTCACAGGACCAGCCTGTGCTGGGCAGGGCTGGCCCCCCTGATGGCCGCAGAGGAGGAGGAGCCACCTTTGTCAGGCCTGACATGCCCTTGGCTGCAGACGGGCCTGAAGCTCCTCTCGGGATGGCTCACCGATGCCTCACCCAGCCTCACTCTGAGAAATCTCCTGGGAGAAGCTTTCTTCCTTCTATTGTTGTTGTTTAGTTACTAAGTCGCAGCCAACTCTGCAACCCCATGGACTATAGCCCACCGGGCTCCTCTCCATGGGATTTTCCAGACAAGAATAATGGAGTGGGTTGCCATTTCCTTCTCCAGGAGATCTTCCCAACCCAGGGATGGAACCTGAATCTCCTACTTGGCAGGCAAATTCTTTACCACTGAGCCACCAGGGAAACCCCCCTTATTCCTTCTATATAGATGTATATATATATTCAAGTACTCCAACTCCTTGATTTAACTAGGGGAAGAAGAGATGCTCATTTAAACAAATCCAGCCAATACAGATGAATAAAAACAAAGAGGACCTGGTTCCGTCTCAGGGTTTGCCATCCTGCAGGGAGGACCACTGTGGGCAGACAGGGAAATAACGTCCAGAATTTTCCAACATTTGTTCAAAGCTTTTAACTTTGTACTTTCCTTACAAAAAGGGGAACTCTGTATACACGGTATCCTCCAGCTTGCTCTGTCGCTTACTAATTTACCACGGATAACTCTCAAAGTCATTGTGAAAAACTGATTCTTTCTCTTTTTTTTTCTTTCTTCTTTTATTTTTTTTTTTCTGATTCTTTCTCAAACAGACAGCAGGATTAATTCAGTGACCCAATTAAATCACTGTCATTTTAAAAATCAGTCTTTTTCTTTGAGCAATGAGAATCACCTCACTCAACCCATTTCACCTTTTCCTTTGGCCGCCAGGAAGCCCAAGCTAAATTCCATTTCTGGCTGCAGTCGTGCATTCTCTCCTGTGTTCTCGCCTTGCATTCAGTGACTAAAACTGCCCAGCACCTGCCATTTGCACACGTGCTGCTTCCTGCTCTAGATGGTAAACTTCTTGCTCATAATCCAGAGGAGTGTGTGTCAATGCTTCCTCCATCTAGCACCTAGCATATGCATGATGAATCTTGTTTAATAATTAGTGGTGATACTTAGGGGGCCCAGGATCATCTGCTCCTCTTCTTTTTTTTTAATATTTGTTTTTATTTATTTGGATACTCCAGGTCTTAGTCATGAACTCTTACTTGCAGCACATGGGCCCTAGTTGGCTGACCAGGTCTTCTGCACTGGGAGCACAGAGTCTTAGCCACTGGACCACCAGGAAAGTCCCCTGTTCCTCTGTTCTTTTTTGCTGGATTTTATTTTGTTTGAATTGTTCAATAATCCTGGTTTCCATTCTGCTTTGTTTTAAAGGATGTGTTAAATTATTTGGTGAACCAGATAAGATTTCTTTAAAAACTTAAACATGCTTAAAAGTAAAGTCCATCAAAGCCATGGAAAGAACTGATCAATCAGTTCCAAATTACCTGAGAAGGATAGGCTCTGCTTCCCCTGCTTTTCTTCTTATAATTTAGAAAATAATGTCACAAGAAAACAAACAGAGTGGCACTTACCAACTGGAAATTATTCTATCTTTAAGAGTTACAACAAGAAAGCAAAAAGGAAAGATGGGGGAGCTTCTATAGGTTCTATAGAATCAGTTCAGTTCAGTCACTCAGTCGTTTCCGACTCTTTCCGACCCCATGAACCACAGCACGCCAGGCCTCCCTGTCCATCACCAACTTCCGGAGTCCACCCAAACCCATATCCATTGAGTCAGTGATGCCATCCAA
Source organism: Odocoileus virginianus (assembly GCF_023699985.2). NCBI lineage: Eukaryota > Metazoa > Chordata > Mammalia > Artiodactyla > Cervidae > Odocoileus > Odocoileus virginianus. The sequence continues at coordinate 47,808,341 of NC_069693.1, forward strand.
CCATCTCATCCTCTGTCATCCCCTTCTCCTCCCACCTTCAATCTTTCCCAGCATCAGAGTCTTTTCCAATGAGTCAGCTCTTCGCATCAGGTGGCCAAAGTATTGGAGTTTCAGCTTCAGCATCAGTCCCTCCAGTGAACACCCAGGACTGATCTTCTTTAGGATGGATTGGTTGGATCTCTTTGCAGTCCAAGGGACTCTCAAGAGTCTTCTCCAACATCATAGCTCAAAAGCATCAATTCTTTGGCACTCAGCTTTCTTCACAGTCCAACTCTCACATCCATACATGACCACTGGAAAAACCATAGCCTTGACTGGACGGATCTTTGTTGGCAAAGTAATGTCTCTGCTTTTTAATATGCTGTCTAGGTTGGTCATAATTTTCCTTCCAAGGAGTAAGCGTCTTTTAATTTCACGGCTGCAATCACCATCTGCGGTGATTTTGGATCCCAGAAAAATAAAGTCAGCCACTGTTTCCACTGTTTCCCCATCTATTTGCCATGAAGTGATGGAGAGCAGGTTAAATAAATAAATGTTCAATCATAGAAATGACTCCGAAAACAGTGAAATGACCCTGATACCAGGACAGCCTGGGCAGAGAGGGGCCTTGTCGTGCCTGTCATTTGTTTGAATGAGTGCGGGCACCTCCCGCATGCCAGGCCCTGTGTTGGGGGATGAAGAGGACAGACCAGGGCCTTCCTGAGAAGGGCTCGTCCAGGACGTCTACCCCCAGGGCCCGGGGCATCAAGCTTTACCTGTTTCTTTTACCCAGGACATTTGGGGGACTTCAGGGAGAGCCTGGTGCAGAGTGAGAGGGGGCTTGGAGACCCGCAGAGGAAATTGCACTGAAAGTCTCCCGAATTTCACCACGGCCCCTAAACCCATAGTGCAGGAGACCTGGGGGCAGTGTCCGCCCAGAGCCACGGTTCCCACCCCTCTGTCTGCAGTCACCTATTTCCAGAACCTGCTCCTGTCCTTTTCACCCTGAGCATCAGCAGCCCGGCGCTGGACCACAGAGTCCCTTCCTCCCTGGCAGATGTACACAGGGTGTGCCGCCACGATGTACCCTGACTGTGACATGAAGGCCAGTGATGTTCAGTGAGGCCCAGCAATGCCCCAAGATGCCCCAGATGTCCAGTGAAGCCCACTGGGAGCAGCCCCTTCCACAGCCCCGGGGCCAGCCCACCCCGAGCACACGCCCCAGGCCACTCAGCCACACAGGCTCCTGTTCCCGCCACCCTCAGATGGATCCGCTCCACTGGAGCGCTGCGTGCCCCTCCTCACTCCCGCCCCAGCGCTTCAACCCCACTCACGCTTGTGGACAGTTGTCATTACTCCAAACCATCCGTGTTTAGCTCTCGTAAAGCCTTCCTGACAAATCCGTTCAGCTCGTTCCTTAATCATCCTGTTGCAATTCTCTAAACAACCTCCAATTTGTTGACATCTCCGGGCCGTGCAGCCAAGAGCTGTACACACAATCCAGGTGCAATTTCAACAGCCCAGATAAGGAGGGGCTGAGGAGCGGCGCCCCTTCCTGAGCCCAGGGGGTTCCTCGGCCGGTTCACATGGACAAAACCAAGGGGGAGGGAGGCAACCCCCAGGGTAATCTTCACCCGTGTAGATGGCAGTGTGGACAGTGTCTCCAGAGGCATCAGGGTTTGGATAGCTGAACTGAGGCCTTACTTATTATTGAGCTGATGCGTGTTCCCTGGGGGACAAATGAGAACCCATGCATGCAGAAAGAGAGGGAGGGGGGCCTCTAGGTTGCCAAGCCCTAGACACGACCAGTGCTGGCACCACCTCATCGCTAGTCTGGGGCTGGGGAGGCACGGATCTGGGCTTAACTACCTGGGTTCAGGTCCCCACAACGCCCTCTGCCTCGGTTTCCTCCTTCTGAATGGGATGCTCAGCATAGTAGCCGTGCTGGGCCTCTGAGTGGATTCCTCACATAAATGTAATCAGATGACTGGAATGTAGCATAACCACATGTCTCCAGCACACTGACCCTATGTCTTCAGCACTCCTGGATTCGTGAGCTTTCCTCCTTCTAGATGGCGTTCCCTGGGCAGGTGTCCTTCCAAACACTAGACTCTACCATCAATTACTTCTCCCTCAACCTGTTTCTTAAACATCTTGCAGTGTGTTGCAGACTTTTAACGTTGGCCAAGACTCTTCCTCAAATTACAATTAATGACACAGAATGTTCCAGAGACTGAGAGTAGCGTGTTGGGTACCACCTTCTAGATGGATGGACTTTTAGGCATCAGGCAGCTTTTTTTTTGGGCCAGGACAGAAGGCTTCAGTGGCTATCTCTGCAGCCCAGGCCATGGCCCACTCGTTAATTAGGTCCCGAGGGCCTATGCCTGGAAACGCACACTTGCAAATGAACATACTGCTGAATCGCCCTTCTGGAAGATTCCACCCACTCGTACGCCCAGAGTGCCAGGCTGTCCATCTCCATGACACACTTTTTAGAGCCTGACTTCCCCATCGTAGGCTTTCCCCCTGGGCTGCACGTGGAACACGTGGGAGATTCGCCGGGTCTTCGTGGCTGCGTGTGGGATTTCTCTAGTTGTGGCAAGTGGGGGCTCCTCTCCAGTTGCGGCGCACAGGCTGCTCTTGTTGCTCCATAGCATGTGGACTCTTCCTGGATCAGGGATTGAACCTGCGTTCTCTGCATTGGCAGGCGGATTCTTAACCACTAGACCCCCAAGGAAGTCCGGTGGGGAGATTGTTAAAAGGAAAGTATTTTAAAAGTAGCTCCCCAGGAGAGTATACTGGGCAGTCAGGCCTGACTGCCACTCAAAAGGTCATTTGCTTGCTCACATATGCCTTTGTCCATGTGGTCAGCAAGTGTTTATGGAGTATCCACTGGGAGACTCACAAGCTGGAATCAAGACTGGGGGGAGAAATATCAACAACCTCAGATATGCAGATAATGCCACTTTAACAGCAGAAAATGAAGAGGGATTAAAGAGCCTCTTGATGAAGGTGAATGAGGAGACTGGAAAAGCTGTCTTAAAATTCAATATTCAAAAAACAAATATCATGGCATCCAATTCCATCACTTCATGGCAAATAGATGAAGGAAAAGTGGAAACAGTGACAGATTTAATTTTCTTGGGCTCCAAAATCACTGTGGACAGTGACTGCATCCATGAAATTAAGAGACTCTTGCTCCTTGGAAGAAAAGCCATGACAAACCTAGACAGCATATTAAAACATCTCTTTACCAACAAAGGTCTGTCTAGTCAAGGCTATGCTTTTTCCAGTAGTCATGTATAGATGTGAGAGTTGGACCATAAAGAAGGTTGAGCCCGGAAGAATTGTCGCTTTCTAACTGTGGTGCTGGAGAAGACTCTTGAATGTCTCTTGGACAGCAAGGGGATCCAACCAGTTCATCCTAAAGGAAACCAGTCCTAAATATTCATTGGAAGGACTGATGCTGAAGCTGAAGCTCCAATATTTGGCCACCTGATGCAAAGAGCTGACTCATTGGAAAAGACCTCAGTGCTGGGAAAGATTGAGGGCAGGAGGACAAGGGGATGACAGAGGACAAGATGGTTGGATGGCTTCCCTGACTCAATGGACATGACTTTGAGAAAACTCCTGGAAATGGTGAAATGCAGGGAAACCCGGCGTGCTGCAGTTCATGGGGTCAAAAATAGTCAGACACAACTTAGTGACTGAACAACAGCAATGGGAAAACCAGGGACACGGTTGCAGGCAGCTGTCCTGAGGCCTGGCCACGCTGCCACCTTTTCCTAGAGCTTCCGGGGGTTCAGCCACACGGGAATGTCAGATTAGAACTGGGACCCCATGTCCTGAGAAGGCTTGGGAGGCTGGTGCAGCCAGAAAACAGATGCTGGGGACAGATGTGGAACTTTCAACAGGAAGGAGTTGGGATGCTCAGAAGGAGGAAGGGGAGGAGGAGGAGAGAGAGGGTAACCTCTGCTCAGCTGCCCTTGGAACCCCCATCACTGAAGCCACCAGCAAGGGGCTCCCAGGTGTGTGAACAGCTCCGTAAACCCTTAGTGCAATCTGTGAAACGATGGGGTGGGATGTCTGGCTCTGATGTTCTAGAATTCCGTGAAATCATCTCCATGCCGGGTCATGCCCAGGATAACGACACCCATGGATGCATGCCCTGCGTCCGCACTGTGATTGCAGTCAGTGAATATTATTTCATTACAAGAACAAATCATTATTATTGCGAGCAGAGGGCCAATGGGGCCCGAGGGTTATTGAAACCATACTTCCGAGGGCTATCAGCTCCCGTGTGAAGACATTGATCTCTCCTCCTGGGCAACAGAGCCTGAAGAAATCCGCTTTTAATTACTGATCAGCATTGACTTAATGTACCATAGCTGTCTTATCACATTTAAAGAACATGTCTACTTAAGATATGTAATTTAAAGTGATATCCTTAATTTCCTCATGGTTTCCAAAGTTTATGTTAACTCTAACCTGCTAGTTTGCAAACGCACTCTCTTTGATTACCACAGGTCAAGTCCCCACACATTTACCTCCAGTTACTTCAGCGGTGATACCCAAGCTCAGTTTCATCAGCATCGCCCTGTCCTCACGCACACAAGGGGTAGCAGACAGTCCTGAGCTGGCCTGGCATCCTGTGAGTCGGGCCCGGCATTCAAACACCAGGCGATCACACTGCTGGCTCACCCTGACCCCACGCTGGCCATGGGCCAGGCACGGGAGTGGTTTGCATGCACCATACACCAGGGTAGGGGCCCTCATACATCCATTTGCCGAGGAGGAGGGTGAGGCCCTGGCCACACAGCTGCCCTTTTAAATGCAGTGTCCATCTGGACAGACGTCATGCACTGGCCCCAGCACAGGGTGCATGGGAGGACACCAAGCCCTGCGGAGGTTTGGCCCAGCTGTCAGTCACCCTGAGCCCCCGGCGTGGCCAGAGCAGGCATCATCCAGTCCACTCGGTATGTGCCTTGCCCGGCTCACCCAGCTAGCAGGTTGTGTCCACTGGGAAATCTCTGATGCTCTCCCCTTCTGTCCCCCTCTTCCCAGATGACCACAGTCATCACTGCATCTCAGCTGATGGAGACCACTGTCAGGCTAGGCCTGGAGGGCAGGAGATGGGCTTGAGTTGGGGGCTCACTGCACAGGTCTGAAAAGGAAGGACCAGGTCTGACTTGCAAGCCTGACGTTGGGGTGCGAGGTTCAGCCCCAGACAGTGCTCCATGCCTCTGTCTGCTCCCGGAGAATCCGGTAAATGGAGGAGAGGCACACCCCCGTGCACGTTCCGTCTGTGCTCAAGGATTATCTGCTTTAAAGGACGTCTTCCCCCAAAGGCAGCTTGAATCCTACAAATTCATCACAGTTTATCTGGCTGCTCATCACCGTCGCTTTGCCTGAGTTCCTTCTGCTTAAGTCTCTTCAGTCGTATCCAACTCTCTGCAACACTATGGACCATAGCCCTCCAGGCTCCTCTGTTCATGAGATTCTCCAGGCAAGAATACTGGAGTGGGTTGCCATTTCCTTTGTCTCCAGAGAACCTTCTGGTTTATTCATTTTAGGGGAGGAGCTGCCTCTTTTCAATTTTATAAACTTTAGCTTCTAGACTAAAAAAAAAATCTTTATGTGGTTGTGCTGGGTCTTAGTTGTGGCATGCAGGATCTCTAGTTGTAGCATGTGGGGTCCAGCTCCCTGACCAGGGATGGAACCCAGGGCCCCCGGCATTGGGAGCACAGCGCCTTAGCCACTCGACCGCAGGGAGGTCCCCAGGTTGTTTTTTGGATGTGTGTGACTCCATCTGGAAGACCGTGATATACCACAGCCCAGTGTAGGGGATGGATTCTGAGGCTGAGCTGCTGGGGTTGGGCCTCTGCCCAGGAGCCTGGTTGTCTGAGACGGGCAGAGAGCCCCTCCTGCATCCGTCTGTTCCTCTGCAGAGTGGGGGTGACCACAGTCACGTGTCAGGGTTGTCGTGAGGGTTCAATGAGCTCTATGTGAGACCTGAACAACTCCACAACACTTATAATCACCATGTCAGTATGAGGTGTACTATCATTATTGATGAATCAATAAGTATTATGGGCTTGGCTGGTGGCTCAGACAGTAAAGAATCCATGTGCCAATTCAGGAGATTGGGGTTCAATTCCTGTGTCAGGAAGATCCCCCAGAGGAGGGCATGGAAACCCACTCCAGTATTCTTGCCTGGAGAATACTCCTCCTCCCATGGACAGAGGAGCCTGGTGAGCTACAGTCCACGGGGTCGCAAAGAGTCAGACATGGCTGCGTGACTAACACATACACACACACACATACATATTGCATTATGCCGAGTGTTTGGTCAAATGCAATCTCAAAAATCAGAACCCTCGGGCATTGCTGGTGAAACTATAAAGCAGAACTTACTTGAGAAGCTTCCTTCCAGATCATGTATTTTACTTTTTTAATATTTATTTTTATTTATTCTGCCCACACCGGATCCCAGTGGCGGCACTCGGGACTTTCAATCTTCATCGCAGGACGAGGGATCTTTAGTTGTGGCATGTGGACTCTTGATTGCAGCATGTGAGATCTAGCTCTCTGACCAGGGATTGAACCCAGGCCCCCTGCATTGGGAGAGTGTGGAGTCTTAGCCACTGAACCACCAGGGGAGTCCCTCAGATCATTTAAATCCCCACAGTGTGTTGGCTGTCTCAGATCTGTGGGTACATAGTGGTTTTTTCCCCCCTTTCTGATCAATTGATTGAATTTAGAATATGAAATTGTAACATAAATGATTCCCAGAATTTTAGTCATCAAAGTCAAGGCATTTTCATCACATCCATGCTTCTTGAAGCTTCTGACCACTAATCTTTATCCTAACGTTCTGTCTGCATCTCAGGATTTTCCATGAGAACTAACAAAACACTCCATCAGAAGTAAAGTACTGAGTGTGCCCACGTGCCGGCCTGTGCCAAGGAGTGTCTGTGCTCTATTTCCTTTCTGATAAAGCAGGCGCCCCATTTTACAGATGAGGAAACTGAGGCCTTTGGGAGTTTGATAAATTTTCCAAGGGTATACATGGAGCCTGATGTTGCAGTGGGTCCTTATACCATAAAAGAATCAAATTACTAGCCAAAGACTGTGTGTGAATCTCTGAGTTGGGCACCCAGTCATTCCTAATTCCTTCACATATGTACTCCCTGTAGAAGAAACAAGTGTGACTATTTTAGTTCTCCAGGGTCCAGAACAATGATCATTTTGTAACTTTTCTAAGTTTGCTAAATAGACATTGCAGATTTATACTACTCATAAAATCATCTAAAAGTTTCACTTTTGGGGGGGTCACTCTTTCCTCTGTAATGCACCCAATGTAGTAAATTTCAGAGAGATTTTTATAGTTTTTCAGCTTCAGCAAAAACAAATGTTTCCCCTCTTGAATGTCAACAGTGAGTGCTCCAAAAAAAAAACAAAATGTTTTATGATCTTCCCAGAATTATGGGTGGAAGAGATTCAAGGATAATTTTGAAGTTTAATCACTGAGGACCCTATGAATTAACTCTGCACCCGAGAATCCCTTAGGGGTTCAGTAAATGGTCAAGAGTTGGGACCACCTGAACTTTGCATGGACTCTGGGAACACCTCCTCTGACACAAGCTCCGCGCTTTTTATTCTCTTATTCTCAGTGCAGCTTGAGACTCCCAGACCCCAGGGACAGCCCCCCAGTGCCCCCTGATGGGGCATCCCTCACCTCCCACCCACAGCAAGCTGAGCCCTGACTTAGTTCAGGACCCTGCCTCACATCTCGCAAGGAAACGGTCTGGCCACTCCCCTTCCTCTGGTCACTATTGGGTCAATATTTGGAATCCACCAGGAAGTAGGCACTTGGGTTAACAAAAAATGTCTAATATTTTTGACCTAATTTCAGGAAATCACAAATAACCATTCCAGAGCAGCTATTCTATTTTTTTCCACCGGTAAAGGAAGTTCGCACACTTTAAAATTTTTTTTTCTCCCACAGAAGAATCAATCATAAAATAAATTATGTCACATCCATAAGATGGCATATTAGGCAACCATTAAAATGATGTTTATAAACAACCTCTAATGACTTGGTTAAGTGCTTCTGAGGTATTGACAAGTGAGAAAAGCACAATATAAAACTCCTGACACGGGCTTTGTAAAGGATGCATCATATAACCCACAAACACACACATGCACACTCACTTGAAAAAAACAGATCAAAAAGAAATTTACCACCATGTTAATAGTGGTTACTACTGTGTGGTGAAATGTCACGTCATTTTAATTTTCCATTTTAAGCTCTTCAAAGTTTTCTCGCAAGAAAGAGCTTTATATTTATAAGAGAAACCAAAGGATTATAACAGAACACGTTTCTTTAAAGGGAAAGATAGTTGAATCAAAGTACAAAGAGAAAGTCAGCAGCAGCAATCGTGTTGTCAGTAGGAAGCTTTCAAAACGATCCTTAAAAAACATAAATCCAACTTGCAAGTTTTAATTATACTTTTGAAAACCGGCAGATCCTGTTACACATGCTTCTTCATTTTTCACATTTAAGCGGCTCGGTGGAGGAATCAGATTCTTGTCTCCGCGTCTGCTATAAAACTCATGGGCGATTCCACTTTGGGGGGTTCTGAGTGCCGTCCAGGTTAACCTTCTTGCCAGTCCCCCCTCTGTGGTCCAGGAGATCAAGACTCCAATCCAGTTTGTGGTGTGGCCTGCAGGTGAAAGAGGAGGATCCCCACCCAGGCTGATCGATTCTAGTTTTGTCTAAAAAGCCAGAGATGTTGCCGCCGGCCTTCGGGGAGTGAGTTCCCAGAAGGTACGGAGTGTGAGAGGGTGGTCGCTACAGACTCGCTTTGTGTTGGAGGTTCCTGGCCAGAGGCGAGCCCCCAGCGCCCAGTGGGGAGGGGCTGACCCTGACCCCCACCCCCACCCGCAGAGCAGCCCCTCGGCAGCCCTGCTCCCTCTCGCCCACGGTTTTTCCCAAGCCGGCAGTCTGGATGCAGCCCCCGGGGTCAGCGCCAAGGCGCAGCGCAGCCTCCCGGAGCTCACGCAAGGGTCCTGTGCTGAGGATGGAGTAAACAGACTCTCCGTAAAGGTCACCTCTTCAGACTCTGGCTCCAGCGGCCGGAGGAAGCTGCAATCATTTTTCAGGGCTGTAAATGCCAGAAGAAAAACGCACTGAGTCACAGCTTTCCTCCGTGCCCCTGCTCAGCGAGCGCCTCTCTCAAGGCACTTCCTTGCCAAATAAAGCTTCTTTTTTTTTTTCTCCCCCTGCCTGAACCCGGAATAGACCTCGAGTAACCTTTGCTCAAGGGTCTTGGGATGCAAGCTTTTAAATTTAGTTTGCAAGCTGTGGTGGTTCCCAGCTAGTGGTTTTACACGGAAAGATTTAGACTCAGAGTGGCATCTTTACGTTGAAAGGGATCACGGTGTGTACTGCTGTGTAATTTACTCTTTACTTTTTTTCATTGTTGTTGTTGAGTGTTGTTTGCTTTGGTTTGAAACAAGATGAAAGATTTTATTTTGATGGCCTAAACTTCCTCTGATTAGAAGCAGCCCATTGCCGAGCTTATATTTTTATGTCCTGAAGACAGACAGGTGCCCGAGCAAGCAGAAAGCTGCCGAGATGAAATTTAAGGATTAATTTCAGTGAAGCTGAGCAGTGTCCTGTGTAGCTAAATGGGGTTTCCCTGCTGTCCAGTTCACAGACATCCATCTCAGGGATGAACATGCACCCTGAGCATAATTACTCCTGGTAAGGTGTACCTACTTAGTTTGTTGGACTAATTCATACTAATGTGTGACTGACTGATGCTACAAAGAATGAGGTTTTGAAGAATAATATAAGGCCTAGGTAGCTGGGAAACAGGTGTCAGGTAGTCAGAGAGGTGGGGCCCAAAGAGGGGACAAATGAGATCATTGCATCTTGTGCGGGTGTTTTGCTTAAGGGCATTTCTACAGGTAGAAAAATCTCTAAAAACAACTCTCAGTGGGGAAAAAAAAATAGAGGTGAGTGTTTTGGAATAATTTGGGGTCTGCATCAATGAAGTCATACTTCAGACTTTTTTTTTCTTATGTGACATGTGAGTCACAGGGTATCTTTGAGGCCGGGCCACCCTCCTGCTTATCTGTGGCCTAGGCGGCCAGCAGGGCTCCCCACACAAAGCCCAAACGCAACTGGTATCTTCCAGTGGCTCTAGTTTCCTTGGGTAGCTGAAGACAGCATCTGTAGGGGAAGAAATCTTTACAGATCTACAGTTTGAGCCAGCATTTTCTAAGTTAGATTTCTAGCCGGGTTGAAGTTTCCTTCGTGAGCCTTTAAGTGGTGTGGTTTGCATGTGCTTGAGAAAAAACACAGCTCAGCTACTGGCCCTGCTGCTTTGTAGCCCTGTGACCCTCAGCAAGTCCCTTCTCCTGCGTATCTCCGTGACCTGGATTGGAACAAACCGGGGAGGTAGTGGGCCGTGCTTCCAGCCTTGTTGGAGGCTTGAGATGCTCTTCATTGCAGGGCTGAGCATAGCTCCTGGCGCGGCACGGCCATTCCATACATACTGTCTTTTAAAGGTTAGCAGAGCAGGGCTGGGAATGCAGTGGCCCCTCTCAGTGGTGAGCTCTCCAGCTATGGGTGTATTTAAGCAACAGGGGCAGGAGGATGTCTTTCAAGAGAAACCGTTGAGCTGATTCAGATATTCAGTGGCTGAGTGGAGGGGTGTATGTTGGTGGTGGAAGGGTGGTGTGGGCCTGTTGACCACTAAAGTGTTAATTGCTCAGTCGTGTCTGACTCTTTGCAACCCCTTAGACTGTAGCCTGCCAGTCTCCTCTGTCCATGGAATTTTCCAGGCAAGAATACTGGAGTGTGTAACCATTCCCTTCTCCAGGGGATCTTCCCAACCCAAGGGTCAAACTCGGGTCTCCCGCATTGCAGACAGATTCTTTACCATCTGAGCCACCAGGGAAGCCCAGAGATCTTCGCAATATGAAGATGTAGGACTGAGTCGCTGTACCAGTTTACAGGCACGTAAATGACAGGAAAAAGTGAGCGACCATGAGCTGTTCCTTTGCATCTACAGCATCAGCAGAGGGAAGCAGGTGGTGCCCGGCATGCAGCAGGGCTGGGAACAGGGACCCAGGAGTAGCTGGGACCCTGGTTTATGGAAGGAAAACTGATGATTCCTTGTTTGTGGGTGGCTTGCTCAGGCACATCCATATTTTCAGCGTATAAGCCTTGTATTTGTTACCCCACCTCTAGGAGTTGACCCGAGGAAATACTTAGGCAAATATTCACCAAATGTCCACTGCAGCGTGGTTTATAACGCACATCAGCCAAACTTGGGGAAAGTCTGAACATCAGCGCTGGGGCCTGTGGGACACAGTAGAGCTGGGCATCTGTTCCATGTGTCTGAACTGTGTATCTGTATCTGATGCGGATCAGTATTTTCTGACATGAAAGTGCATCCATGCCTTGCTGTCGAGCTAAAAAGAAAAGCGGGTCAACTGCAACATGTGCAAGGTGACCCCACTTTTGTAAAACAGAACACAGGGATCTCTCTGGGTATCATTTACATAGACAAACGTTTAATGCAATATTACCATTATCCTGGGTGATGAGGTTTTGGGCGACTATTACTTTTTTCTTTATATTTTGATGATTTTTTTTTTGCAATTTTTAATAAGAAACATTTATTAGAGTGTTAAAAGAGTGTCTATGTCCTAATTTTGAAAATAAAAGTGAAATAACTGGCCGAGCCCTGCAGGAACTCTCTAGGCTCCCATATCTGGCCTGATCCATCTCGGAAGATGACATTCCAGGACAGGGAATTTGTGGGGACGGAAGACAGTTGACGGATGGCAGAGCCCTCCGGCCTCTCTGGCTGATGGGCTGATAAGCCCGCATGCAGCCCTGGCCCACTCCGGACAGGGCTGGCCGCGGAGCCCGCGTCCCCAGCCTCCCTCAGAAGTAAACAGGAAGCAGAGTCAGCAGCGCCAGGAGCAGAGAAGACCCGGGCCCCTACTCGGCCCATCGTGAAATTCCCAGGAAACAGGCAGCAGGCGTGGGCGCGGGAGGCTGCGCGGGTGTGAGCAAGGCACTGGGCTCCCAGCTCCCCTCAAGGGGAGGGACCCAGGGGGACACAGACACAGAAGGGGACACCAGGGGACCATCAAGCAGAGGGACAGGACACAGAGAGACAGAGGCCGACTGGGGGAGAAAAGGATGACAGACCCGCTTTATTGGGGTCATTTCAGGAAATCAGGACAGGAATGGGACTTCAAAAGAGAGAACCCAGGGACTTCCCTTTTCGTCCAGTGGGTAAGACTCCACACTCCCAAAGCAGGGGCCCTGTGTTTGATCCCTGGTCAGAGAACTAAAATCCCACATGCCACATGGCGAACCCTGCCCCCCACCCTGCAAAAAAAGAGAGGGAACCATGAAAACTACTGTTACCCCCTCTAGTGTTCGGACACTGGTCACGGTCACTCCAGACAATTGATGACAACGTCCAGGGTCCTCTGGGCTTACTCTGGATGCTGGGAAAACAGAATCCCGTTGTTCTACTTACCATGTGGGATTTCAGAGGTGATTGAAGGACGACATAGGTGTAAAATCATTAGAAAAAGTAAAACACTGCAGGCGATACATGGCATTCTATTCTAGAATTTCTTTGAGCATATTACACTCAGAGTCATAGGTTACTCTGAGTTTTAAAAAAAAAAACACACACACGCAACATAGAAATGATCTGTCCAAAATACGCCCTACAAACCTCCTGGGTAGTGTCCTCTTTGTAAGGCCCGTTTCGTCTTCCATTCATTCATTCGCAGTTATGTGTTATGCTCTTCCTGCGTTCCAGCCTGTTCCCTCCCAGAGGACAGTGCAGGGAACAAAAGGCAGAAAGCCCAGCCTCTGCACAGGCAGGAAGCAACAGATGCTTGTGGGAAGCTCGTAAAATACGTGGCCCCACAGAGCCCTGGCAGCCGAGGATCACGTGGCTGATCAATACTGACGGAGCTGCTGGTGCAGGACGGACCTCATTCCAGGATGCAGGGCAGGACGGATGCTGGTGGAAACAGGGGCTAGAACCCACGGCCTGGAGTTGAGCCCACGATGCCAGGCATCCGCATCCACACCACATGTGCACCTAACATCCACACCTCACGTGCACACACACACAAGCCCTCTGACAACCTCGGGGGTTGAGGGGCCCTGAGTACACAGGGACAGCTTGGCCCCTGTCACCCACAGCAGAATTCCCCAGCTTGTGTGTTTCCAAGATGAGCAGTTCTCAGAGCCATTCCGTGACAAAAGACACATCTACCTATGACAAAAATACCCTAAAACAGCATTTATCAGAAAGCGACTTTGGTAGGGCTTTCTTTTTGCATTATCATTATTTTCGCCATACTGTTTCAAGGCACAGGAGCAGTTAGGTGACTGGCCCCAGGGCACACAATGGGCGAGGGGCTGAGCTGGGATTTGGACCCAGGCCTGGTGATTCCATCGTCTTGTGTAATCCCTTCACTACAACCAACAGCCTCAAACTCTGGGCAAGGGTGAAGATGAAGACGTGAGTCACCGGAACACGAAGCTCTGCTGGTCATCTGCTTCTCACCTCTAATTAGCCCACACCCAGGGGGTCTAAGTCCCAGCTCCCTCCCCGTTTTACCAGTGATGGGGACACCAAGTGACCCACCGGAGACGACAGGCCCAGACAATGGAGGCTGCGTGACACAGGCCTGGTGTGACACAGTGGCTGTGTCTTTCCATAGAGACATCAACCACAGAACATAGGAAACAGAGAAAACCAAAAGAGCATCACTGGGTCAGAGGACTGTTTCACGCGGACTGCATGAGTCCTTGAGTCCTTGGAGAGGATAAACCTTTGGGGAGGGGAAAAAACTTAACTTCCCAAAGAAAAACCCCAAACCCAGCTTAGCTTCTCTCCCAGAAAGACCACCGGTTTGTGAGAGCTTACACTCCCAGCCTGCGGCGTGCTGGAAGCCAGCAAACACAGAGGCCCCCGCTCAGATGCCTCTCCCGGGAGGGCGGGAATTAATCAGGGAATGTTTACTGCACGCCCGGGAGGGAGGCTGCACAGAGACTGTGCCCAGGGAATCGTGTCGGCCTGGGGGGCCTCACCGTCCATCGGAGGGCCGTCCGCCACAGGAACCCTCCTCCTGCTTCTCTCCCGGATGTCAGGCTCACCACGCAGCAAGTGAAACCGGTTTCTGTGGGGCTGAACCGCTTTCCCTGGGCCTGCGCGGGCAGCTGCCTCTGGATCGCATTAAGCTGCATAAATAACAAGGCTGTTGTCAGATTTCCCCCTGGTGAGGAGAGGGCAGAGGGGGAGCCCCGGGGCGTGACCTTCGTGTTTCTCAGCAGGAGTCAGAGCGCCTCCAGGCCCGTGGAGGGTCTGTTGTGCTTGCCCTGGGCCCTGACAGGCAGGTGTGGTTCCGGTGCAGGGCGCGCGGGGGGTGGGGGGTGGGCGACGTGGAGGGATTGCTGGCTCTGTCTATCTATCCGTCTGTCCATCTGTCCGTCTGTCTATCTGTCTGGTGGGACGACCTCAAACCTTGCAGCAGAGACCACGATGACCAAGAGTGGGTGGCCCTCTGTCTGGCGATGGGGCTGCGTGACCACTGTAGGCAGTGACAGGTCATACATGCTGGGGACTCCCGCCCGGCCCTGAGGAGGGGCTCAGGCAGCGCCCACCCCCAGGTCCATCCAGGAAATGCAGGAGAAGGCAGCGTCCCAGCTCCACTTCTGGCCCTGACCTGGGTCCTCCCCTGCTTCCCCGGGCACATGGATCAGGCTCATACACTCCGTTTGCAGTGGCTGCTTTCTGCGTCCTCGCTGGTCGTTTCTCCAGTTTTTAAGTTAGTGAGTTAAAAAAAAAAAAATGGAAAAGGCATGGATAGGGAGACATGGGAGCTTGAGAAGAAAGAGAGGGAGGCAGGTTTACCGCTCACCTACTGTGCGCCAGGTGCCTGCTCACAACCCTCCTGGTGACAGGACTGTAGGCCCATTTCACGGGGCAGCAAACTGAGGTTCCTAGAGATTAGTACCTTGCCCACAGGACACCCACACATAGGGCGGAATCCAGAAGTTCAAGTGAGTGGAGGCCTCTGAAAGAAAACAACAATTGCCTCCCATTTCTTGAAGGCGCTCCCAGGAATTCCTTCCTTTCCAGCCAGTCATTTCTCTATCCCCATGTCAGTGTGGCTTTCATCTTTACATTTGCAAGGTACAGCAAGACCTGCTTGAGAAAGACAGCGATTTCCGGGTTTCTCCTCTTTGGAAAGCCTTTCTTACCTTTATAATTATTCACTAATAACCAAATACCCTCCCACGGAACAAGGCAAAGTGGTAGGAGGAACCTCAAGGAAGGAGACCCAGCCTCCTCTCCCTGCCAGGGATGGCAGAGTGTCTCTGGCATCCGTTTTTCTCCACCCGTGGATTAAATAAGGCGTGTCTCCCGAGGGAACGGGTCTCACTGGGGCTGGGCCTGAGTGAGTGACCTCATTCAACCCTGAAAGCAACTGTAGGCCCATTTTCCAGGTGGGGAGACTGAGGACTGGTATACCAGGCAGGTGGACAGAATGTCTGGATGGCTTTCCCAATAAGTGTCGAAGTTTGGAGCCCCTGCCAGAGCTGCTCTGACCTCTGGCTCTCCACCCCACCATCCTGTCTTATTATCTGGGGTCTTCTCCTCATTCTCTGAGAGTCTTATGTACACCTGTTTCTTCTCTGCTTCTCCTGCAGGTCGAGGCCTCTGTCCTTGGAGTCATCGCATCCATAGAGCCTGGGCCAGTGACCGCGTAGTAGGTGCTCAATAAAAATGGACTGGCTGGTGCAGGCAGCAATGTGAAGTTCAAAGGCTCGGCTCACACCTGATTCTCTCAGGGCGGGCTGCCTGAGCCCCAGGACCGAACCCCCCTGCTTATATGGGGGGTGGGGACCACCATCTGCCGTGCTCTGCAGAACCGCAGCCTGGATGGGGGGCTTCAAAGCACGCCTGCCGATAGATCAAGCGTCCTCTCCACCAGGACAGCCCCCCACCCCCCGCTCACCTCCCCAAATAAACCTGCGTAATGAAGACAGATGGCCTCGCTCAGCGCCGCCGTGTGCAGGTGGGGCCGGGGCGGCCCGAGGCCACACACCCCACCCCGGAGGGGGGCCTGGGGTGTCACCAGGATGGAGACCAGCCTGCACCCCCTTCATCACCACCCCCCGACCGGGGGCAGCATCTCTATGTGATAAGCTGGGTGAGTCAGGAGGTGGGCCCCTTCCAGGGCACTGACACCTCGTTAGGGAGGCGTCCAGGGACCCGGGGGTGGGCTGCGGTGGGGTGGGTGGTGATGAAGGGAGGGGGTGAGTGGTGAGGAGGCAGACACCGATCCATCCCCGGCTCCTGCACGCCTTGGGTCCCAGGCCGGGAGAGCGGCTTGGCAGGACCCGGGGCTGCCTCCTGTTGGTAAGGCCTTCTGGATGCAGCCTCCTGGGCTGTCTCTGGGCAGGAAAAGTGTGGCCAGCCCTAGACCGGTGTGCAGTGCCTCCAGAGGGTGCAGGCCGTGGCCTGAGGGTCTCTGAGGGTCCCAGGGGTCCCAGGGCCGAGTGATGGGCCCCGGGCGGCAGTGTCCACACGCACCCTGCACACCAGTGGCTGTTATTGCCCCGGCTCGCAGGCAGGGACACTGAGGCCTGTCAGAGGGCCGCCGCCCCACCCGGGGGTGTCTAGACGCTTCTCCAGCCTCCCGGGGCACAGAGGACCTGCAGTGAGCAGAGGCCAGGCCTGCGTGCGTGCGTGTGGGGAGGCAGGCTGGGCAGCTGACGCCTGTGTGGTCCGAGGGGGCTTTGTGTGTGTGGTCCGCCACCAGCCCAACGCTGATCATCTGTCCAAAGGCTGCTAACTGCCTGCCCGGTGACCAGTCTGTTTACTTTAGTCCTGTCTGCACCAACTGAACTCAGAGCTGTCTCTCTCCAGCTGGACCTCCTCAGGGGGAGCGGGAGGGGGAGAAGGCCGGAGAGAGATGGGGACGGAGGGGGGAATTGGGAAGAAAGAGAAAGTGCTCCGGAGGCTCTCTGGGGGGTAGGCTGATCCTGGGGATCCCAGGAAATCAGGACCACCGCTGATGGGCCCTTTCACCCCCAGTTGCCCGGTGCAGGCCTGGGACCCCTCCCCACCCCACCCCCTGGCGCATTTGCTGAGATGGTGATGAGTCAGCCCCGCCGAGTGTGGCCGAAGCCTGCTCTGTGTTCCTCACCGGTGACATCAGAAGATGGCGGGTGTGGATGTGCGGCGCTGTGTGTCGGCGAACATGGGGGAAGCGAGGCTGGTCGCCTCAGAGGCTGGGCGAGCGTGGGCAGGGTCTGCCCCTGGGCTCTGTCCATCCATCGCATGCTGGGATTTCAGCCCCTGCTGAAGCTCCCTGGGGCAGGGAGGGGGACAAGGGCATGTGCTCTGGGGGTTAACATGCCACCTGAACACAGATTGAGCTTACGACCTGCCGCCGTGCAGGGTTCCATCCCTTCGTGGTGTGTTCTGACAAGTCCACTCGTAGGATCTCAGTATTCAGTTTTAACTGAAATTTTTCCCCGTTTCATATTTTCACGTGGTGATTTACTCTTTTTTATTATGTATTTCCTATAAATCAGCTCAATATTATATAGAAAGGAGGGGGAAGAGAGAGAGGATGAGAGAGAAGGTTCTAGAAGGCCTGGTTTGCATGGACGAGTGGATGTCAGGCTAGAACTTTTGTGTTAAGACCTGCACAGTCTATAAGAAAACGACTCAGTGTCGTGTATAGAGAGGTTCCGTTCTTCAGAAAACTCTTTTTTGAACTGAAATGAATCTTGGTGATGACTTAGCTCAGTCCACTCACTCACGGCCCCTTCCCCTGATTTAGACAAAAGCAAGGGCCCCCTGCCTCGGGACAAACCCGTCTTCTGACCTACATTACCTTACCCACATCAAGGAAATTATTAAATATACAACCTGGAGATAAACAGATAACTTCGTTAGGTGGTTTATTTTACAAAAGAGCATTTTACCCACCCCACCCCCAAATCCACGTAACAGAAATTCACCACTTTAAAGTGGGTGACTCAGTAGCATTTAGTACATTTATAATATCATACAATCACCACCACTGTCTAGTTCCAAAATATTTCATCCCTCCAAAGGAAACCCCCAGACCCATTCAGCAGTTTCTCCCCGTCCCTCTTCCCCCAAGCCCTGGGCACCCACAGCCTGCTTTCTGTCTCTACGGATTCACCCAGAAAATCAGGCATCTTGTAAGTGAGCAAAAGTGTTAAATGAAAATAGCTTTGCTGCTTTTAAATTACTATTATTATGAAAAAAAACTCATGCTTGTGTAGAAAACCTAATCAATACAGAAACACAAAAGAGATGTTTAAAAGGATGCCTCCTCCCAATATCTCGCCCTGAGTGACTAAAGGCAACATTTGGTGTCTCCCAACCCTGAGACCTCTCTATATAAACACTCCCATAACACACCCTTTTAAAAGCTAGTGGAATCACATTGGAACCTGAACTTTTATTTTTTTCAGTTCAGTTTGGAGCCTGATTTTTTTTTTTTAACCTAACAGCACACATCAGGGACATATTTTCATGTCAACACATATGATACTCCGTGATAGTTTTCGTCTGCCTGGGGTTTCCCTGCAGACCTGCCGTGAGTGGTTTTAACCAGCCCTCTCTCAGGCTGGGTGATTAGGCGCTAGCATCTAGTTTTCACTCAAAAGGATTGACTTTCTGGGGTCGTTAATTGATTGGATTTAGGGGCTTGGTCTCAGGTGGGAGGGATTGAGGAAGGATTTAAGAATTCTCTGGAGGAGTTCAGGGTTCCCCAACACCACCAGTGAGACCCCAGAGTCCTGCAGACACACCCGATTCTGCACCTTTGCAGATATGGGTGAGGAGCAAGCAGAGATGTGGGTGAGAGCAAGCAGAGATGATCCAGGGTTAGAAGGAGCTGCCCAAGGACAGCCAGCAAGCCCACTCAAGAAAGGGGCGAGTGCAGGCCAGCCACTCAACCCAGCAAGCAGGGGCAGGTTCTGAGGCAGGGGGTGTGGTGTGGTGGTTGTTCTGGGGGTGCAGTGAGGCCAGCGGAGGTGCCGACTGGTGAGTGCCCATGTGTGGCTGTGTGTCTCAGAGTGTGTCAGTCAGAGCGGAGACACACGCCTTGAAAGGAGGGCTGTCAGTTTTCCAGAAACCTCCTGAGAACCTTGTCAGTCAATCCTGCATCTCACCTTCATACCGTAAATGGCAGCACACGGAGATTTGTTTAAATGGATCATTTTGCCAGAGTTTTCTCAGATCCCTGCTTTCTCTCTCCACCTCTGGGGAGTTTCCGCGGCCCAGGCAGTCTCGCCCCTCGCTGAGCCCTCCAGTGCTCCGTCCCTGTAATTCATATGGACACCCCTGGGACGCCTTCCCATCCCGAGGTTTCACCCTTCCCACCATGTCCGTCTCCCCAGTTAAGCTGTTTGGCTCCAGCGCTGGTCAGCGTGTGAGCCTGTGCCATGTGTTGGGGGGGCCTGCTGGCAAGGCCTCTCACACCCGGGTTTCTGGGAACACTGCCGTCCAGAGGGGTGACTATGATTATTTATGGGGCAGGGGTGAGGGAAATGAGATCCTGGCTTTGGGCACAAAATTGAAGGGGTTGCTGGAAAAAAAAAAAAAAAAAAAAAACAGCTACCAAGAACCCTCTAGTCCTGGCTGATGTGTCTTGTCCAAGGTCAGTGGTGGTAGAACCAGGATACAGACCTCGCTTGCAGGGGCCAAATCTTTTCTGTTACACTCTTGACCTCGAAAGAGTGTTAGTTGGTCAGTTGTGTCCGACTCTGTGCGACCCCATAGACTGTAGCCCGCCAGGCTCCTCCATTCATGGGATTCTCTAGGCAAGAATACTGGAGTGGGTAGCCATTCCCTTCTCCAGGGGATGTCCCCAACCCAGGGATTGAACCCAGGTCTCCTTCATTGCAGGCAGATGCTCAGCCTTCATTGCAGGTTGACCTTGAAATGTAACCATTAATACCAGTCATCAGAACCCCAAATCTCTCTGTTACATAATGTTGATCTGCCTGGGTTCCTTGGCTTCTGGGTGGAGCAGATGGAGAGAGGGATGAACTAGGCTGAGGTTTGAATACCATGAGCATCCAAGAGGCTGCACACAGAAGATGCTTTGTAATTCTGCTTGTTCAGTCCTTTCCCCTCTAGACCTGCAATGACTGTCTGGAGACTTCACAAGAAGTCTCCACTTAAAACTCCCTGGCACCACATTGCTGTCAATATAGGATCTTGTCATTCCAGGCACAGTGGTGATTCCATCTGAGACTTGTATTGAACTCCTAGAACAGTGTTTTTGGAGATTTATGGATTTCATGTGACGTGCACACCTCGCCACGTGTGCTCATAACCCTGGTGACAAAACACCTTCCTCTTCGCGCTCAATGTGTGATTTTGTTTTTTAATAAGATGTTTCCCAAACTCAGACCCTCAGAATCTGCAGAAGGGAGAGTTTATAGGATACATGGTAAGGGTCATTTATAAATTGATTTTGTTGTTGACCAAATAGTTTTGCCTTTAAAAAAAAAAAAACATGAAATGCTAACATTCTTAAACCTAGGCTTGCCCGCCCCCCAGGTGGAGTTCTGTTTTGCTGAGATACAGGCTTAGGACCTAGGCAGGCTGGCGGTAGTCCTGGCCACGAGGGGCTATTAGCCTGTCGGCTTTAATTAAACTGACTGACCAATTTAGTAAAACAACAACAGTGTAATTATTTGGTGGAATTGGGCATTTCTGGAGCTGAATTTGTCTACCGTTAGGACAGACAGAGGAGGAAGCAGGTTGTGACAAGGAAGTGTGGGCTGGAAACCCGCTCCATCCCACCCCGGCTGCCTGGCTGGAGCTTCCTGGCCCCTCACTCTAGCTCTCCTTCCAGAAGGTTCTGATCAGATGGCTGGGGCTTGCATTGCATTTGACTCAGGACCTGCTTCCAGAGGATGTCCATGTCCTGTCTGTACTCATCTTCCTTATCCTCACTGAACAGATACTGTGCTCAGAGGCAAAACCTTCTCAGAGTTGGGAAGGGGGAGCCGCTGGTTCTGAGGGTCCAGAGGAGTTGTTGTTGGATTTTGATGTGTGTGGGGAGGCTAACTGAAACATCCTTTTGAAAAAGTGTTGTTTAATATCGTTCACTCATCATCTAGTGTATGCAAAGGCCTCCACTAAGCTACTCAGTGCATGCATAATCAGTCACTTCAGTCGTGTCTTTGAGTTCCCGTGGACTGTAGCCCGCCAGGCTCCTCTGTCCATGGGATTTCCCAGGCAAGAATACTGGAGTGGTTGCCATGCCCTCCTCCAGGGGACCTTCCTGACCGAGGGATCAAACCCGAGTCTCCTGCATTGCAGGGGAAGCCTGCTAAGCTACTCCAGGGAAGCCTGAAACCAATCCAATCCAGTCCCCTGGAGATAACAGAACCGAGGGGACCCCAGCTAGTCCTGAGGAGGGAGGAAGCCCGCCTCTTACCAGCACCTCCATGTAAAAGGCTGCTTAAACCAGCTTTTCACTTTTCTTAAGGAAGAGTTTAGAGACATGGTTTACAAACATAGCATGTATTTTTTGTAGGATATCTGGAAAATACACAATGACACAAAAGGGATTTAAAAAACACACAAAGATGCCACCACCTAGAGAGACTCACTTTTCACATTTAGGGATTTTGGTCTGTAAGTTACACACACATCCGCCCAGTGCAGAACAGTCCCTGGTGTCCAGCTGGCACCCAGGCAACATCAGCTATTGTTACCAGTTATTTATTTTCTCTTGTTCTCAGAAAAACAGGATGGAATTGTGCATGTGCTGTTTTTGCAGCTTTCTTTCTTTCTCTGATTGCTTGAAGATCTTCTTCTGCTTTCAGTATTTTTCTGCAATATAATTTTTCATGGCCAGAGAGGGGAAAACTGGTTTAAACCTCAGCTCTCTCCAGGGCTGCCTGGCCTCACTCCTGAGGGTCAGAGCACCTGCCTCCCTGTAAAGCACAGCTTCCAGGGGGAAGCGGGTGAAAATGCACAGAGGCGCTCTGAGGGCTCTGCAGGCTTGGGGGAGGCTTCAAGGCCGAGATATTTTGGTGGAGTTGACATACATCTTTGCCCTTTCGTGAACGTGGCTCTTTATCCTAAAACTCCTGCAGTCCTGCACAGATGCCGCCCGGGAGAGGGGAGGAAGGAGAACAGAGAGCCCAGGCTTGCATCTGCCCTTTTGTGTCTCTGCCCATTTCACTGGGGGAACAGCAATGACACTTCGGAAGCCATCCCCACCCCCACCTTCCAAACTGGATTCTTGAAGTCCCAGGCATGGGGGAGGGGCAGTTGCCAAGTTCCACAGGAGCAAGCAAAGTTCCCGCCAAAGCTACTACACTGCCCAGGGAAGGAGCAGACCCAGCACGGTCTGCAAGCAAAGGCAGCGAAATCGAATTTCAGTAGTTCACACACCACGCTGACAAGCGTGACTGTTTTAACGCCACTAGTATTAACGCTGACTCCGAGGGAGGCAGGCAGTGTTCTAAAGGGTCTTGCAGGAACTCCTCCTGTCCTGTACCCATCCTGAGGCAGGTACCATGCCAGATCCTGGCAGCTGAAGGCTGCAAGTCTCCCTGGTTGCACGTAATTCCCTCCCACCACTCAGAAGCCCATCTGGTTTATTTTACTCAGGTAAAAAAACAATATTTGCAATATTGCTCTTTTGTCCCCTTATTACAAAAACAGGGAATGTTTGTTGCCCCACTTCCAAGCGCCACTGACTTAGAATGGAGGCTCTGCCTCCACCCACAATTTCTTTACAAAAATGGGGCATTTCTAGTCCTTCTGCGGAGAACTGGCCTTTCTCACACGCACCGCTCTTGCCGCCTGTGGTGCCCTCCAAACGTGAGTGCATTGGAATGAAGCTGAGGAAGGCAGGGGCTGCCTGACAAGGGCTGATGGCATTGAGTGGAGGAGTCTGTGCCCTGGTTTCCGGTTTTCTTCGACTTTGAATCTGGCCACTCCTGGCTCTGGCACCCCCAGCTGAGCTCTGAATCCGGGGGCATTCTGTAAGTGAGGGATCTAATAACAGAGCCTGCTCCAAAAGGTTCGGGGTCTTCAGGTCACTATTAACACTGCAATGCCACGATGCTGTCCCTCCCCGCTGAGGTTCCCAGAGCCAAGTGTGGGAAGTGTGGGAGATTCCAAAACGACCTTCCCGGGGAGCAAGCTCGGCTTCGGAGGCTCCGTTCAATGAGCCACTGGCTGCCCTTTCTTTCCAACCTGAACTGCAAACAGTGCACATCTCTACCCTCCAACTGGTCGCCTGGCAGTGCCAGACACAATGAGCTTATCTGTCATTTAAACTCTTTCTTCTTAGGAATTTCTCCTCCCTCCTTTTAATTAGAATTTTAATATTACACGGTCAGATTGTAAATGGAATCAAGGTGCTATTGCGTTCTTCTACTCCAAAGGGAATGAGCAATGACAGGGTTCTGAAACCTGGTAGGTCCCTCCCCTGCCCCGAAGAGCAGAAGGGCGCTGGAGATGCGTCTCTGTGCTGGGGGTGCATGGAGCCTGGTGCCCCAACTTTCCCTGCACCTGCTGCCCGACCCGACCCAGACTCTGGCCAAACTGCAGGCGCTGCCGGGGAGAGGAGGCGGGTGCTAGGAGAGGGTGCGGCTTGGTAACTCGGAGCTACTGGGATACTTGGAGATGGGGAGTGAGCGGGGACAGAGAGGAGCAGGCTGGGAGCTGGAGGGGAGAACAAGGAGTGAGGAGACCTGAGATCTCTTTGGAGAAGGGCGAGGAGGGTGGCCAGGAGGGTGCAGACAACATCCACAAAGAGCTGCACATTCAGAGAGGACTGTGCCCAGCCCCGAAGCGTCTCAGCAGAGGTGGGGGTGGGGAGCCGGGATGGGGGTGGGGGAAGGGCAGGCAGAGCCGCGGAAGAGAAAGCGGGGAGACCAGGGGAGCCGGGAGGGAGCTGGAGTGGGACCCACGGCAACTCCAGGGAGGCCAAGTGCTCAGAAGCTCAGCGCTTGCCTACTGAGTGCGAGTACCAAGCCCTGGCCCCTTTGACATCACCCCAGTCAGCCCGGGTCAGGAAGCAGACCCGAACCTCCAAGTTGCAGGTGAGGAAACTGAGGCTGGAAGCAGCTGAGCAGGGAGCCCAAGGTCAGGGCCTGGCCCCTTCAAGGTTGTTGAGTTGAAGAAACCTGGAGGCAGAAGCTGTCAGCAAGGGACACAAGGTTCACAGCAAAAAAAAAAAAAAAAAAACACCAAGAGCTGAAGCTTGTAAAATCCACTTTCAGTGCCCAGAAGCCTGTGTTTTCCAACCTATCACAATCTCAAGCAATCCTGTGACGTACTGTTCCTCCCGCCCGTTTTACAGACGTGGGGACTGGGGCTCCACCTGGAGGACACCACCAAACTGGCTCTCGGAGCATCTCTGTCCACGTGGAGCCTCCTTGCAGAACCCAGGTTTCTCCTGCTGGCTCTCCCACCCCCACCAGGCTCCCCTGGGCTGAGTTCTAGTTGGACAACATCCATGAAACAGTGAAACCAGCAGCCCTTGGGGCACCCAGGTCCCCGGGCCAGCCCCACCTCCCTGGGGGAACCTTGCAGTACCCCAGAGTTTCTGCACCCGAGACCTCGCAGCCTTGCCCTTGGAATCCTGTGAAGCAGTGCAGCCAGCCCTTCAAAGGGAGGCCCCAGGGAGAGGACCTGTCATCGACTCTGCTGACATGATGGGAGCTGACTAGCAGGTTTTAAACAACACCTGGATGACAAATTAGCTGATGTGCGTTCATTTGTTCTTGGGAGGAACCCAGCACAAGAAGGATGTCAAGAGGATGGCATCCGTATTATGCAGCTTAACGGGGACACAGAACCTGAGTTCCCTCTGGCTGGCCTCCCAGAGTGGAGGTGGCACAGTAGCCTCTGTGAGATGCCTGGGTACCAGCAGTGGGCCTTTCATGGTCAGTGTGACAAGGAATCTGACTTCTCAGAAGGCTCTTCAGGATTACCCTTCCCTTGGCCTGAATCGGCTGAGGTTGGGACCACTCAGCGTTACAAGGAGCTGTCCCAGTTTCCCGTGAAGAGCAAATGCAGTCAAAGTCTGAAATACAGAGGAAGAGCGATTGGGAGAAGACAAAAGTGAGAATCCAGTGCTGTTTTTCCTAGAGGTGCAGTTAGTTGCCATCAGCCTGGGCTAACAGAATAGCCTCACAAGCACAATACCTTTTCATAGGAACACACTGAGTGATGGTGCGAGGGGAATGTTCCTTCTACTCTGGTTATTCCTGAAGTGATGTGAAAGTCACTCAGTCGTGTCCCACTCTTTGCGACCCCATGGACCATAGCCTGCCAGGCTCCTCTGTCCATGGGATTCTCCAGTCAAGAATACCAGAGTGGGTTGCCATTTCCTCCTCCAGGAGATCTTCTTGACCCAGGAATGGAACCCAGGTCTCCTGCATTGCAGGCAGATTCTTTACCATCTGAGCCACTTTGTCTCTTCTGGCTATTATTTTGGTATGTAACAAATCACGGGAAGTGTAGTGGCTAAAACAACCATATTCTTTTGCTCAAGACTGTGTGGGTGAGGAATGCAGGAAGTGCCCAGCTGGGTGGGTCTCACTAGGGATCTCTCTTTTGATTGTAGTCAGATGACTGCTTGGACCTACAAGAGGGCACAGTTCAATACCTGCCAGCCCATGCTTGCTGCCCTTCAGGCACTCCACCAGGCTGAGGACTGGA
Organism: Odocoileus virginianus; assembly: GCF_023699985.2. Classification (NCBI taxonomy): domain Eukaryota; kingdom Metazoa; phylum Chordata; class Mammalia; order Artiodactyla; family Cervidae; genus Odocoileus; species Odocoileus virginianus. Next base: position 47,834,134 of record NC_069693.1, read on the forward strand.
GCCCCAGCACGGGGCTCCTCTGGCAGGGGGTCTCCGTGTTGTTGGACATCTTACCTGGCCGCCGAGTTCCTCTGAGCCAGCGTCCCAAGGGGACCAGGCAAGAGCTGCCTGGTCTGCCATGCCCTTGCATTTCTGTGCCTGGAGCTTCTTTGGATTTTGCTGTGTGAATCACACACACACACACACACACACACACACACACACACACACGGCACCAACAGTCTTTGATAGATATGGTAAATACTCCTTTCCCTCTGCTAGGGTAACAGCCAGTCTACACCAGCTGCTAGAGTTTTCCCAGCAGAGTAGTGGCCCATGGGTGGCCCATGGGTGCCAAGTGGCCCCGTGACCTACCCTTCACAGCCTGCCCTCTGCACCCCCTCCCTTTCCCTCCCCAACTCATCCACTGATGCTTCCTGGGACTGTCAGCTAAACAGACTTCTTCACTTGAATGCTGTTTCTGCATCTCTTGGGAAGAAACCCAAATGAAAACAGTCCCCAAGAAGTCTGCCTGCTTCCTCCAGGCACGAAGGCCTCCCCAGACCAGCCATGCGTGGAAGACGCTCCCAAGAAGTAAACAAAAGTGAAGGACCTGCAGACTCACGGCGACTTTCGCAACCAGGGCTGCCCCCCACGAGGCTCAGGGTACATCCTCCCTGGACATGGCCCAGCACCAGATCCTTGGGCCTGGAGGGTCTGGATCTTAGCAGGGTGAGAGCCCGCCCCCACTGTCACCAGAGCTGAAGGCAGAGGTTCGTGAGAAGGAACTTCGACTGGTGGTTGGAGAGGGTCCTGATGGGGGAGACCCTGCGTGAGAAGCAGCAGTTTGTCTCGCATCGGGGGGTGATGTGGGCCTGCTCCGCCTGGCTGGGGGCCATGGTGAAGCGGTCTAAATCATCTGCAAACTCCTGAGCCAGTCTCTGAGTCTGGGCACTGTCAGAGGACATGTGGACAGTGGGCTCTACCATCCTGATGCCGGCAGAGTCAGGATTCACATTCCTGGTGTTGGCCTCCCTGGACATGTGCAGGGGCTGAGGGCTGGGGGCTGTGTTGGGTGGGATCTTGTGCTGTGGTCAGCTTGGAGGAAGGGAATTTATTGTATTGCCCAGCTCAATAACCAGCCATAAGGATGGAAAGCCAGGCTCAGGGAAAAAGGAATAATCAGGAAAACACTAGAGTCCATTTGTGGAACAGGAACTGTTTGATGGTCTCTGTAAGTCACCACTGCTGGCGGCTACTGTGTTTTTTTAAACATATTGGCATGTTGCTCTTACTATTACTTATATACAGGCACACATGTTTAACTTTCATAACAACGCTATGAGGTCAATAATTTTATTATCTTCATATTTTAGACAAGGAAACTGAGACAAAGGAGAATTTAAAATGACTTGCATATGGTTAGAGGCAACCAGAGTAAGAGGCAACAGAGTTAACATTTAAGCTACAGTACTTGGTTTTTGGGATATTACTGCTTTTATCGTTTTAAAAAAATGTCAAAAGATGTCCTGTCTATTAGCACCTTGAAATTCTTCAAAATTCATTTTTATCCACTTTGCGAGCTTTTTTTTCTGAGGTCTCTTGATCCAAAAAGGCCGCTGATGCTCCATTCATTGCATCCATATTCCAAGAAGAAAACTGGCGGTGATGGGAGGAGGAAGACAAAAGATGGCTCTCTCAACTGAGACACCATTTTAAGCTATTTTCTTGGAAGTTCCTACACAATAACTTTTGCTTACCTCTCAACTACAATAATAAATAGGAAAGTAGTAAGTAGAAATCCTTGCACCAGCTTTCCTTTTTCTGGGAACGGGTAGTAAGAACCATGTGAAGTTATATAAAATCTGCCATATCCTGGTTAACACATGAATTCCTACATTTTAAAATGCGTTAGGTAACTCATTATCACCACAGCCTTATGGAGCACATTACAGGGATGTTGGTGGGCTTAGTTAAATCATTAGAGTGAGCTGCTAGAGACCTTCTTGTTTCTGTATTTAGATTAAATCAGCATTACTGACTTTCTGTGGCAAGGCTTGCTTTCAAGCTCTTATTGGTGTAATTAAGTGAGGTTCTTTGCAAAGAAGACGCCCCCTGTTTACTCTTACACCCTGGGAGACCCAGCAATTACCTCCTCCAGCCCTGGGAAGGTGTGAGAGCAGACACAGCCCCTGCTCTCAGCTGGTCTGACAGGCACGCCGTTTCATGAAACCCAGATTTAAGCACCGGATCATTTCAAGTAGATGTCTGGGGTTTGTTTGTTTGTTTTTTCCCCACTGGGACAACTTCATCTGCGTCTTCGAGGTCTGCAGGATTTGGGGATGGGTAGGGTCGGGGCTGTGTGGCATCAGTTTCAGGGCAGGCTTCATTCTGGCTGTTTGGTCTTGGCCCCTGAGTCTGGGAGAGGGCCAGCTCTGCCAGCCACGCATGGACATGTGTAAGCGACGCAGCCTCTAATGAGCTGCGTCATCCTGGGTGAGGTGGCTTGCCCTTTCTGGACCTCAGTTTCTTCATCTGTAAAGTGGGTGTAATCCATTGGTGAGCAAGAGGTGTTTCTCCCACCAGTGGATTTTGATTAGCCGTGAGGCTGTTCAAAAACAAAAAAACAAAGGGCAGATGAGAGAAGCCAAAAATCACGGGAGAGCAAACAGCTGCCCCTCCCCTCAAAGGACCCTTCCTTCCCGTGTAGCTCCCTCCTTCCCTCCTTCCCATTTTGACCCGCCTTCCCTCCCCCAGGCCACTCCTCCCAAGATGGGTGATCAAGACGGGTGATCAAGAGTCAATCCATAGTTTTTGACAAAAAGGTTTGTTTAAAAAAAAAAAATTGAAAAAAGTGAACGCGTTAGTCACTCAGTCATGTCCAACTGTTTGCGACCTAATGGACTGTAGCCCACCAGGCTCCTCTGTCCATGGGATTTTCCCAGCAAGAATACTGGAATGGGTTGCCACGTCTTCCTCCAGGAGATCTTCCCAGCCCAGGGATCAAACCTGGGTCTCCTGCACTGCAGGCAGAGTCTCTAACATCTGAGCCACTGGCTGTGCTGGGTCTTGGTTGTTGCACTCAGGCTTTCCCTAGTTGTGGCGAGTGGGGGCTACGCTCTGGTTGCGGTGCACGGGCTTCTCACCGCAGAGGCGCCTCTTGTTGCGGAGCACAGGCTCTAGGGTGTAGGGGCTCAGTAGTTGTGGCGGGTGGGCTTAGTTGCCCTGCAGCATTTGGAATCTTCCTGGACCAGGAATCGAACCCACTTCCTCTGCATTGCCAGGTGGATTCCTAACCACTGGACCACAAAGGAGGTCCACAAAAAAGCTTTGAACAGCAAGATACACTGCTGAAGACACTTGTGTTCTTCAACATGTATGACAGTATCCTGTATCACTGTACAGAATATACCCTTAGGGTTAAAAAAAAAAAAAAAAAGTCTGTTGAGAAAGATGCCCCCCTCCTGGGCATTTCCGGGTGTTCTCAGATGAGTCCAGTCGACAGAGGGGCGGGGTGACATCCCTGCCATGCCCCTGCTGCGGGCAGAGGCGCAGATCCTGATGAAAAGCCTTTAAAGCCGAGCGTCCGGGTGTCACAGGAGTCTCAGAAAAGGTATTGAAGAGGCTTGTCAGTGCCTCTCCATCAGCTCCCCCTGGGGTTTTTAAATTTGATTTCCTTGGCTGCGAATTCAGTCCTTGGCCTAACCACAACCTCATGAAATATTAACAATTTCCCCTCTGGAAATCATGTGTGTGTGTCTGTGTGTGTGTACATGTGAAACCATAACTTCCTTCTAGAAAACGCTGAGAATGCCGGGGCAGCGCCTTCTGGGGATGCTGTTGCCGTGTGCCTGGACCCTTACCTTGTGGAATCGTCCCGATACCCCATCGGGCTGGGGTTCTTTTATTCCCATTCCAGACATGAGGACACCGAAGTCAGACACGGGCCCTGAGGTTCACGGGTGGTCAGGGTAGACAGAGTCAGATCCGGTCCAAGGCCCCTTAGTCACAGGGTAGGGGTCCCCCCCTAGAAGGATAGAGCCTGTCTCCAATTCTGGAACTTTCCATAGCAGTTCTTCCCAGTCGGGGAGAGTCTGCACCTTAACGAGGATGGACCCACACTCCTCACGGTTCCCTGGCCGCCCCTAGAGCCCACCTCCACCTGTCTGTCGGCCCCAGGGAGCTCAGGCCTCTTGCGCTTCCTGGCAATGTGCCAACCTCCTCCATCGCCCCAACTTGTTTCTTTCTGGCACCTGGAGACTCAGGGCCGCCCCTGACTTTTTGCTTCTATTGTGGACATGGAGACCAGGCTGGCTCTGGGGGCCCAGTGTCACCACTCTCTTTGGCACCTGGGGGCATCTTCTCCTGGCACCTCTGGAGACCCAGATGGAGACCCAGAACCCTGCTCCCCATCAGATCCTGACCCCGGAAGGAGCTGCCAAGGCTGAGGGCGTCATCCTCTCCAGGGCAGGAGGAGTCACTTGTAGTGCTTCTAAATAGGGTTCGGGGTCATTTCTGTGGGTGACACCCTCAACAGCCTCTCCTGGGTTTCACTGTTTTTGAAGTCTGGATATACTTCCTTTCCTTTTTCTTAAAAAAAAATTTATTTCTTATTTTTTACGTATTTATTGAATTAATGTATTTATTTGGCTGCATCGGGTCTTAGTCGCCGTTGTGGAATATCTCACTTGGGCGCACAGACTCCTCAGCCGTGGCTCACAGGCTCGGTGGCCGCAGCATTCCTGCTTGGTTGCTCCACAGCACGTGTGTGTCTTAGCTCCCCAACCAGGGATTGAACCCATGTCCCCTGCTTTGCAAGGCAGATTCTTAACCACTGGACAACCAGGGAAGTCCCTAGACTTCCTTTCCTTCTGAAGTCAGTCCCAGCCAGTGTGTGAATCCCAGCTCTGCCCGTTACCACTGTGTGACCTTGGGCAAGTGACTCAGCCTTTCTGGGCTTCATTTTCCTCATCTGTAAGGTGAGACCAACCATCACACCCGCCTCACGGGATCATGTGGGGACTGAGCTGGTTAGCACGTGTGGGCTTAGAGCCATCTCTAGCACACAGTTAGCACCCAATGTTTGCCACCATTTCTTTCTTTGTCTTCGCTATCATATTCAGCATTCAAGAGACCCCAGTGCCTCTTTGCAAATAAGTGATGTGGTAGCTTCACAGCTTTTGTGGGTCTTGCGGTTCAAGTTGAGGGGCCCTAGATAGAGTCCCCCTTTCAAAGTCTGTTCTGGAAACCTGACCTCTTGTAGTTCCTTGTAACAGTGCTCTACTACAAGGAAATGACACCAAAGAAAATCAAGTCCTATTTTTCATCCAGCCAACTTAAATGCCAGGCATTAAAGGAAACATGGGAATTTTCTGGCATTAAAATACTATTGCTCAAAATAAACCAGAGAATACACATTCCTAGGAGCTCTGTTGAGCTGAGGTTCCAGGAGAAGGTTCCAGAAGTCCTTGGAAGGCTGTTTGCCCAGGGTCACCAGACTGGATTGAGCCCATGGGATTCAGCTCCCTGATTTTGACCACAATGCTTTCCCATGATCCCACAGCAGGGGAATACTCCCACTGGCTTTGGGCCTCCAGTCACCTCCCAAGGAGTGACTATTTAAGCAAAGCTGAGATTTTCTTAGCAAGACAGAATATGGGGGAATCCCATCTGATATATGTAGATGGATGGAGAGAGAGGTGATAGCTGGATGGATGGAGAGAGATGATAGTTGGATGGATGTAGAGTTGATGGTTGGATGGATGGATGGATAGATAGATGGATAAACAGATAGATGATGGAAGGATACACACATACATAGAGATGCAAACATCTGGGTAATTTGAACTTAAGTTTACTGGTATCTAGGAAGAGAGTAGTTGTTGTGCCTTCTTCTCCCTTCATATGTCCAAGGAGATCCCTCATTCTGGTGTTCCGTACGTAATTGCTGAATTGCATTCCTATTTTGTCTGTGTAGAAACAACTTGGGCATACAATGCATCGTGCGTTAGCAAAGTAACTGAGCATTGCCGTATTGCCTACTCCGGCCCAGCCATCTCTAGTTGTATAAGACAATCACATCTTTGGGTGGATAAAGCCCTCTTCCAGGCACCCTAATTCAGCAGTCATCTGAAAGTGATTCATCCACATTGCAGAGGAAGCCCTGCTTCCCACTAGATTCATCTGGTGGCGTTCGATCAGGTTCAGCCCCATGTGCAAACATCACTGTGTCTTCATGGAGCTGTGGAAGCGTATGACGGAGCAGGGATGGCTCTGGGGGCAGTCTAGGGGCCCTGACCAGTTTCCCAGCTCCAGACTCTCCTGTCCTCGGGTTCTTCATTTGTAACGTGTAGGTCCCTTGGAGGTGAAGTTTTGCAGCTCTGAGATCTGAGGGTGCGGGAGGAGCTGTGGAAGAGGGAGCTGGAGGGGGCGAGGACGAGGGACCCCCTTGCAGGGCGGTGCAACTCTGAGTGTGGAGGGAGGGTGGGGGGAGGGTGTTCTCGCCTGCCTTCTTAGTGCAAACTATATAGATCTTTAAAAAGAACACACGCTTATGACTTATTCATTCGGCTGCCAGGTCTTAGCTGCAGCACACAGGACCTTTGTCACGTCGGGTGGCTCTCTCTGCGGTGAACCGACTCTCCCCAGTCATGGCACAGAGGCTCAGTTACTGCAGCACGCAGGTTGAGTTGCGTTGCAGCATATGGGAACTTATTTCCTCTCCCAGGGGTCGAACCTGCATCCCCTGCTTTGCAAAACCGATTCTTAACCACTGGACCACCAGGGGAAGTCCCTAAACAGGTCTTTCTTTCTTTCTTCATGACTCACTCTAACCCCACATCTGAGCCTCTGTTCAGGGAATCTGTCAACGCCAGGGTCTCCCAGGGCAGTTTCCAAGAGCCGTGGGGTGAGGGGGCTCACCTCATGCCAGTGCTGGAGGGAGACCCACTGGCCCTTGCTGTTGATGTCCACGTGGGTCTCCCCCAAAACGGCCCCCCTCCTTTGGGACCTGCAACTGCGGTGGCTGTTTCCATTCCAGGCCCATGCTGTGGTGCTGTCTATTGCCCTGCCTGTCTCAGTCAACTCACAGTATCCCCTCTCTGGGTCTTTATTGCTTTATTGCAAGGCACACACTCTTGTTTGCATAATTTAGGAAGGAGGCTCAACTTATATAGCAGACACCCAAAGCCTGAAGGTCTATTTTTCTCTCATGTTAGACACAACAACCCAACTTGAACTTCACCACTAACTAGGTACAGGATGTCAGCCCTGTGGGGGTCAGGTCATCGGGGGACCAGGATGTTGGAAGGTTCATCAGTGGGTCCTGGAGACGAGGTGAAAGGAGGACAGTGGCACCAGGATCAAAAAGCATTCAGTCAGCATTCAGAGGAAAGCCCGTGGAACCCATCCCTGATGGCAATCTGCAGTAGCACGAGATCGCCCGGAGACAGTCCAGATGGAAGACCGTCCTGAGAGCAGGAGCAGGCAAGCATGTGTCTTTGTGAGTAGTTACTGAAGGGCTGAGCCGGGTGTCCCCCCTGTGGGGCTGGGGGTCCCCCAGGGAAACCGCATAATCAGGAGACCCATAGTTTCATCCTTCAAACGCCCCCACCTTCTCAATTAAGCCCAGGCTTTGCCCTTCCATCTCACACTGGCCCATTGTCAGACAAAGC